>NW_008804550.1:1958481-1973722 GCF_000145635.1 Gaeumannomyces tritici R3-111a-1
CCTAACCCCCCCCCCCCCCCCCCCCTCCCCCCTCCCCTCAACACGCCGCACTGTCTAGCAATTAAAGTTAACCAATCGTAAGCCAGGACGGTTGGATCCTCGCGCGGGGACTGGTCGACAGCCATTTAAGGTACGGACTGTGTCCCAAATAGGAGAAACCTTTGTCAGCATTTTGTCAGATTCCCTCATTTAAAGAACAGCTACGCCACAACACCGCTTCCGCCTCGCAAGCTCGGCTCCGACGGTGCTGTGGCTTCGCTGAAAAAGAAAAAAAAAGGAGAGATGACGAGTTCCCTCCAGGAGAGTAAAATCAGCCAATCCCAATGCTTAACCTGCGCACATGTCTCGCCCCCTTGCCCGGTTATTCCCTCACCCAAAACCAGGACGGGCCAGTCCAATGTTGGACTTTTTTTGCGGGGACGTTCCGTTGGCCAACGCCCCCTGCGCTGGCTGGCCGGTCCACGGAACAGCTACTAAAATAGCGCCACGGGTCACACACACACACACACCCACTTCGAGGCTGGCCACCTTTTTTTGATGGGAAAACAAACAGCTCCAAGTCGTTGTGCGAACCAAGTGCCTACACCTAGAAACAGGTGACTATGAGCCTCTGGCGCAACAGACTACCCCTTGGAGGCACACACAAACTGGAGCTGTCACTCCTCTCCCCCCTTGACGCCGGGTCGCGTGAGAAGTCGGGCGAGGCACGCAGTGCTTCAGGGAAATTTTAGGGGTCCTCCCGTGCTCTCATCCGGGCTGCCGGGGCTGCCCACCCAAGCAAGGCTCAAAACCGGGTGGTGGGTGGCCATCAATGTGTGGCGATGCAACGACGGGCCCTTTTTGTTCCACAAGGGGAAAGTACACATGAAAAAAAAGGACAGGGCGCGCGTGCTGCACTTCTTGTCATAAGAAAATAAACGATGGCGACATTTGGGATACACGGGCACTCACATCATTCTTTCCCTTTTGTTCTTTTCCCGCCCTTCTTTTCGTCCAGGGTGATCCTCCCACCCTCCCTCTCCTCGACTTGCGTCATGCTAGCCCCGAATGGGCTGACCGCCTAGTCCTGGCCCCCTAGCCAGCCCGATCAGAGGGTGGGGGCGTGGCACCCCTCCTCCGAGGACGGGGCTGCGTCTTTCGCTGAGCACCCCTCCATGGACATGCGCCGCCATCCTTGTAGGCAACCCCCGTCACGCGGGGAGGCGGGCGGGCGCAAGGCTGCGCGGCGAACCCGACGCGCGACTTTCCGCGACACAATGTTGGGGGCGCGGGCAGGCACATTACATCACGATAACTGCGCTGTCTCTGCCGTACATGGGGGAAATTCTAGTATTGATGCAGTAGGAGATGCCGATGTATCTCCATGGTCTTCACTCTATCGGGCCGCGCCGGAGAGACAAGGAGGTTCACCATGTCGGAAAGTCATAACGTTACAGCGGTCCTCCCTGTCGCTGGTCTGTCGCCTCTTTCATCGCCGCGCGCCTTGCTTCGGGGCTGAAGCAACCAGTTCCCCTAATGTACTGCGGTCAGGGCCTGCCGTTGCTGCCTAGCATAATGTCTAAAGTGCCGTCTAGACCAAGGCATGCTATATGCCAGCCTGTCGAGAGACGGTCCGATCGACGAGAATCTTGCTCGATTCCGCCAACGGCCCGCCTGTCGCGCCCTCGGAGCTCTCCCAACCATTGCCTTCCCTTCCTTGCGAACCACCGCCCTATTGACGGTTCACCTGGTAGTTCTCGTCGGGCAGGTAGAGGTGCCTGTCGGCGCCCTGGGCCGTCAAGACGACCATGCGGATAACACCACCAGAGCTGCCGTCCCACTTAATAGCCTCGCCTAGGGCGCCCTTGACGAACGCCACAGCCTCCTTTTCCTCCATACCCTCGCGCCAGTTCGCATCGCAGTAACCGTAGATGTACGTCGATCCGGAGCCGCCGATTGCGTAAGCCTGCTTGTGCAGCGATCCGCCGAGCGGGATCGAGTAGACTTGTCCCCCATGCCTCTCATCCCAGCCGGCAATGATGAGTCCGGCCCTGTAGTCCACAGCGGTCTGTTGTTAGACTCTGTGGAGCATCTCGGGGCCTGAGGCGAACTGCCAAACAGGACGGAACGAGGAGTAGGTACTTACGACAAGCGGTCCTTGTTAGAATAGCACATTTCCTGAAAGATGGCGGCGGCAGTCTGGGTCGTGGGGGGTTTGCCGTTCATCATGTGGAAGAGGCCGAGCTGGTACTGGACGATGTCGGCGACCGCCTGCGTGTCCGCCGCGGACCCGGAACGACAGCACCAGATGGTGTCGTGGACTCTGGTAAGCTTATCCGTCACTCGATTCGCAATGTAGGCGCCCGTCGTCGTCCGTGAGTCGGCTCCTATGTTGCCACAAGTAGTCTAGAGTTAGCGGTTTGCGCAGGATGAAATCTGGGGTGTGGGCCACAATAATAAAGGCCTAAGAGTTGACGTACCTAGAATCACGCCGTCCTTGAAGGTGACTGCCATGCTGTCATGATGTCAGAGGTCGGGCTCCGGGGTATGCGCAGCGCGGGACGCATGGGGCGGGGCCGGCTTACATCGAAGTACCGAGGCTGCGAGTACCTGTTAGCATGCTGGGCGCAAGGGGACACTATGGCTCATCCCTGATCGGAGGATGAGAGCGTACTCACTTGACTTCGCCCTTCTTCAGGCGGTCCATGTCGAGATGGATGCCATCTGTGTCCTCCGTCAGCGGATGCGCTCCAGGTTCGGTCGGAGCTGCCCGCCCAGCGTGGGTGCCCACCTTCATTCAACATTCCCGAATTGCCGAACTCCATGGTAGCTGTCACGGTGTGGGTGCGTGGGTAGTTCGGTTGGTGTTTGGCGAAGCAAAGGAATTATCGGCGTTTCGTTGCTGGACGTGGAGGATGCGAGTTTCTGTGCCCAAGTGCAATCGGGAGGCTGCGGCTTGCAGTCAAACACAGCTCTAGACAAGGCGGAAGCTCCAGCGGAGCTGAGCTCAGGCAACCTAGAACGCGTTGACAGCTGACCGCCTGGCAGAATTGGTGAGGTGGGCGGGCGGTCTCGTGCGCAGGCACGTGCGGGGTAAAGGTCCGAAGTTGCAATGAAGGCATATAGATGGTTGTTTGTCACATTTGTTAGGCAAGCCATACAAAAAGACTGACACATACAAACATACCCACAGGAAGTCCCCCAATTGCAGGCTGGCCCTCTCCATATGCTTAAACGGCGATGGCTTTACTTTCGGGAGCGTCGAGAGTGACTAGGAGTGGCTGATCCGAGTTAGGTACCTAGGTAGGTAGGCAGTCAGGGTGAGCCACGCTTCCCTTTGGCCTTTGTCCCCCTTTCAATAGTAGATACTAACGGCCACGAAAACAGGCGTCTACCGTGTCTCTTTCGCCGTCGGCTGCCGCCTAGCAGGGAACATGAGTGCCCCGCCGCAGTCGGGGATTGCAAAGAAGCTGTACGCTGGCTTCACTCGCTAGCCGGTGGCGTGGCGCGCATGGGTCTCGACATTTTCCAGGTCGTAATATGCGATGCGTCGGCCGGGCTGCTTATGCCAGCTCAGTTGGTTGCCAGATGCTGCGGCCCAGCTGGCCACATGATTGTGGTTAGCTTAGTCGATGCCCGAAGGGCTCCCTGACGCCCAATCCACTCTGCCCCTAGTTTCCAATCTACTCGACTACCGATTCCCGGCTCACTAAGTGGACGCTGCCAACCCCAAAGAGCCGCAGGCTTTTGAACTTCATTTTTTTGATGGGCCCCTCTCCCGTCCCGGAATCACTTTCGAACCGAGGCATTTAAACGTTGTAGGCCCGAGTTTTGCTTGGCTCGATTCCGCTTTGATGTTGTAGCCCTTTCTATGACCCAAAACCCACGCAAGCATTACCCTCATCTTTACTGTGGCCCAAAATGTACGTTTTCTCATCGTGGGGGGCCTCTAAAGGCTCCGAGTATCCTACAGGAGCACCCAGCGAATCACACGGAAGGCTGCTCCCGAGGACCGAAGACGAGGCTCGCTGCCACATCCAAGAAATCCGAGACGAGAAGATTAAGGGCTACCAGGGCGGGATGGCCAAAGATTTCAAGAACGCGCTCGACGTGTAAGCTAATGTCTTTCCAAGAAGTGTGGTGATGAGACAGAGAATAATGAATGAAAAATCGGGGCATGGCAGGATATCCAATGAACTGTACCCAAACTCGACCGACTTCCTGCTGGAGATATTCCAGAACGCCGACGACAACGCGTACTCGAGTTCCGTTACTCCAAAGCTCTGGATCACGTACTTGGACGACGACACACTAATGTTCGACACCAACGAGATCGGCTTTCGCCGTGCCGACGTCGAGGGCATCTGTGGCGTCGGCCGGAGTTCCAAGCAGGAGAATCTGGCAGAGGTGACTAGGGCCGGCGAGAGGCGAATAGGCGAGAAGGGCATTGGGTTCAAGGCCGTCTTCAAGGTTGCGGACGAGGTGTATGTGAAATCGGGTTTTTACTCTTTCAAGTTTACCGACAAGGCTGTGCCGGGGGCGCCAGAGGCTTCGCTCGGCAGAGTAGCGCCGGAGTGGGCCAGCTTCCCAGCCCAGGCCCGCCGCAGGGGAGGTACTTCGATCCTTCTCAAGCTGCGCCGGTATATTGACCGCCAGAAGCTTGCCGGGGACATCATGAAGCTGGACGCCAAACTACTGATGTTCCTCAACAGGGTGAAGGAGGTGGAGATTGAGGCGTTGCGGGAGCCGCGGGTCGTTTTGCGGAGAGAAGACCGGACAGACAGCAGCACCGGAATTCCCTGCCGGGTCCTAAAGCCGGATGTGTCATCGCCGTACATTCTGTTCCACCACCCGGTGTCCGGCCTTCCAGCGGAGAAGAAGCGGAAGGGGCTGGCCCAGTCGGAGATGGTCCTCGCCATCCCGTACGACGGCACCCGGGATGGCGCTGCACTCACACAGACGCACAATGTCTACTCGTTCCTTCCCATCCGGGATTACGGCTTCAAGTTTGTGCTGCAGGCCGACTTTGTGCTGATTGCCAATCGCAAAGAGATTGATTCGGGCAGTGAGTGGAACAGGGCGCTGCGTGCCCAGCTCCCGACCGCCCTACTTGGGTTTGTGGCCCAGCTTAACCGTTTGGGTCTCCAGTACCGTTGGCCTTCGCTGTTCCCCATCCACGACGAGGGGCACGGTTTCTTCCAAGGGATCAATGCAAAGGTTCTCGAAGAGTTTTCCCGCAGCGCCATTATCGAGTCGATTGGCGGCATGTTGGAGTCCGCGTCCCAGTTATGGCTTGTCCCACACGAGCTGGCCGATATTCCCACAGGCGATGGTGTTGCGCCGGCTCCCATGATCCCGCCCGACTTTTCTCAATTCCGATATGTGTCTTCCAGCTACTCTCACGCGACCTGGGATGGCCTCAGTAACCTTGGGGTGAGAACGCTGTCGGGCGCGAACTTCTTGGAAGCCCTGGGCCACTTCATTTCGCATCATCCACGCCAATTTTACGCCATGCCAAACAGATGGCACTCGCGGTTATCGACCATCCTCGACCAGCTTACCGCCAAACACGAGGGGACGATCACACGGCTCCGCTTTGTGCCTCTGCGGGATGGCACTTTCGTGGCCTTGGATGACGGCCCGGTCCTTTTCCCACTCAAGCCTGGCCCCGGACAGCAGCGCCTCCAAATCCCTGACAAAATCGGTCACTCGGTCGTGCACTCGGACGCGGCCGAAGACCCCGCGCGGCGCAAGCTCCTTCTTAAACTCGGCGCCCGCGACGGAAACACGGAGCAGGTGTGCCGGTTTATTGTACAGGCACACGCTTCGGAATCTTTCGCGCCAAAAGCCGTTGAGCAGAAGATACTAATAGCGCACGCCAAGTTCTTGTATGAGGCCGGCTGGCTGCGCCGGGGGGTCGAAGACTATCTTTGGGTTGTTCTCGAGGACGGCGCAACGCGGCAGCGCAGCTCACACGTTTACCTCGACTCGGTCGTGTGCACCAGTATGAGCTGCATCGCGGGCCACCACCGCGGCCGATTCCCCTTTCTCCACGCTAGCTATCACGCAGCTTTCCCCACGCCCGACCATCGCGATTTTCTGGTCCAGGACCTGCAGCTGGCCGAGATCCCCCGGTTGGTTAACCCGGGCGATACAGCGGCCAAATTCTCGCTCAGCGCCGACTTTCGCTTCCTCATGGACAACCTAGCCACGGCCGAGATGCTGGAGCTGCTCCGCCACAACTGGGACTACTACAGTTGCTGGGTCGTTTCGCCAAACACCTTGCCCATGGCAGCGAACGAGGTGCTGGGGCAGGACAGCGGCAAACCCCACGAGTGCATCAGGGAAGCCATCGCGTCCATGCCCGTCCAGCTCCTGGACGGGCGCTTGGCCAGACTCGGCCAGACCTGCCTCCCGCGCGAGGATGTGCTGGCAGCGTTTGGGCCGGTCAAACCGCCTGTTGGAGCAGCAGGCGTGGCGAATGCTAGGAGCACTATCACAATGGGGGGCTCGCTGGGTGAGCGCGCATTCGCGGCCCTCTCGGTTCCGGAGCTAGACTCGCCTACGTGGGACATGCTCGAGCTATTCGATGTTGTGGTCCGGGTCGGACCCAAGGATTTTGTTCGCCGGCTTCAGCAACTACGGCAAGGTAACCCGACGCAGGAGGAGGTGGCGATCGTTTACGAGAGGATCGAGATGAGCGCCCGGAAGGGCAAGATGATCAAGGCACTGCAGTGAGTTGCTCTTTTTGACTCCTGACAAAGACCGAAAGGTGTAATTACAGGTATATATTAACATGCGCGCACTAGGGCTCTATTTCGACGAGAAAACCTGGTGTTCCTCCCAAGCCACTCACCGGCGTGGGTCGCGCTCAACGACTGTCTGTGGGAGGCGCCCAAGGCGCTGAAGAAGACGCCGCAGCTGAAGGAGCACTACCCCGAGCGGTGGTGGCTGTTTTGTAGGGTGCTGAATATGACCACCACGGCGTCCCTCACCGCCGCCATTGAGGAGGCCAAGCGCATTAGCAAATCAGACTCGCTCCGTTACATCCGAGCGCTGCTCCGGCACATTAGCAAGCTCGCCGGAAAGACCGACTCGCCACGCAACGAGCTCCAGGCCCTGCGCGAGTGTGCCATCCTGCCCGTCTGGGCTGGGATGCCTCGCGATGGGTTCGACTACCTCAGCCCGCCGTTAGGGTGGAAGCGGACGAACGAGTGCTATATCGCCGACAAGCCGTATCTGCGCGAGTGCTTCCAGGGACGGGCGCCGCTGCTTGCCTTTGACAGCCCAGATGTTGAAAAAATCGACATCTTGCTGGTAAGCCTGGACTGCGGGGACCGCAAGCTGTCCAAGCTCGTCCGTAAGATCGAGCCTGGCGCGAAAGGCAAGGCGAGGTCCGACGACGAATACACAAAGTACATGCAGGAGCGTGTCAGGTGTATTTTATGGTATGCTTCCATCATGCATGTCCGTTTGGAGATGTTTGCGATCCTGCTCCCTGCTGACAAGTTCCCCACCACGCAAGCTTGATCCCCAAAGAAAACCCCAGCAGGGCATGCCTTAAAAGGCAGCTGGCAGGCGTACAGGTATTTCGGGTCTGCAAGATTGCAGTGGTTTGGGAGTTCACCAACCGGTGGGGTGTGGTGAGGAAGGGCACACCAGAGCGAGCCGACGCCATGCTGGACGACACGGAGGCAGACGTGCTCAAGGTGTACCTTGAGGAGAAGGTGGTGATAGGCAAGTCTTCGGTCAAGCTCGTCAAAGAGCTGAAGGCGCTCTGCGGAATCGCCGACAATTTGGGGACTTGGCTTTCCCACATCCTGGTTTCGGAAAACCTCCAGGAGCTTGAGCAGGATCTGATGCGCGAGGGCCTGTTGGTGCCGGTTGACGATGACGACGAGCCGGAGTGGGCCGCGCAGCGCGAGGGCCTGCCGGTGTCGGACGATAACGATGATGACGATGACGATGACGACGGTGACGATGATGGCAGGCCGCAGTGGACCGTACAGCCGCAGCCCGAGGGCCGTTTCGGCCGCGAAGATGGAGGTCGGCGGGAAGGCGTGACGGCTTTAACTGGTTCCAAGGCCGGCCCGCACGGCGACGGCAATAGCCCCACCGCTACGGGTGAAGGGCGAAGGGATGCCTTGGAAATGTTACAACTTCTCAACAAGCTACTCCGAGACGTACAGTCTCGAAACGCACGACTGACAGCGGCGCTTCCTAGCCCCAAGGCGTATCCGGGCCGGGTCTCGTCGGACAGGGTTTACAACCCAAACCTACCGAGGAATAAGGACTATTACGGAAGCGGTGTGCAGTCCGTGAGGATACCGATGGCGCCGTTTGAGCGTATCTATGAGGATGAGGAATGCCGCTTTACGGCGGAGCTATACGTGAGTTTCCTTGGCTCTTATTGACCAACGCGGCCGACGAATAGCTGCTCACAGCCTGAACAGGTCAGTGACTTTCTCGCAAGAACGTTCCCGGAGGACTACACCCCACAGAAGCATTGGACGAGCCACATGCGCGGCCGGGCGGGCCACAAGCCGGTCCGGGGCTCGCTGGACACTTGCGTCTCGACCTTTACTCTGGACGACTCAAGCGGGCGGCTCAAGCAGTTTCTGGAGCGCCACGGGCACCACCGGGCCCAGTCTCTCGCTGACGGTTCCAAGTTCCACATCCAAGTCGTGTTTTCTACGGGGTCGGCCAGCGCGTCTTTTGAGCTGGAGGCAGCCCAAGTCACCAAGGTAGGGAACAATGCCTTGTCCAGCCGCTGCCAGAACTAACAACATCAACCCCAGGCCGAGGCCCTCACTCTATCCTCCTGCACCGATAAGAGGCCGCATTCGGAGATGTACCTGCTCGCCTTCGTCTACGATCTTCGGGCGCAGCCGACCATAGCGCTGTTCGCCGACCCCTGGCAGATCAAGGTTGACGGCGCCCTCGCTCTCAAATCGCACAGCAAGTACGAGGGCCGCTTTCACGGGACACCCCCCGTGCTCTTCGCCGCGCGAGGTCACGATGATGGCGACGGCCCCAGTCGAGCCGCCACCCCATCTCCTGACCACGACCAACAACCGCAGCCGGCCCCCTACCAATACAAACACCTTCAGCACGGCGAAATCCGTGTCCTCCACCTCGACGCCAACGTGGACCCCTCAGCCCCCTTGACCGGCTCGATCCAGCACATCCGCCTCGACGCCCATGCCCCTCCCTCCTTCTGGGCAGTCTCTTACGTCTGGGGTATCTCCAACGCCTCTGATGCGCAACACTCGCTGCAAATCCCGTCGGGTGAAACCATCCAGCTCACCCTCTCGCTCTCGCTGGCGCTGCGCGCCCTCCGCAGCAAGGGCGCCGTGTCCGCCCCTCTCTGGGTAGATGCGATATGCATCAACCAATCCGATCCGCGCGAGAAGGCTGTGCAGGTGCGCGCGATGCGGGACTTGTTTGGGCTCGCGGAGCGGGTAGTGGCGTGGCTTGGGCCCGAGTACGAGGGGGGCGCGAGGGCGGTGGAGGCGGTCAAGGCCGCGGCAACGAAGGAGCGGGTTGCGGACCTAGGGGCTTTGTCTTCGTTATTGAAAAGGCAGTGGTTCGCGCGGACGTGGGTTGTGCAGGAGCTGGTCCTCGCACGGGAGGTGGTCCTCATGTGCGGGACAAAGGCCGAGGTCGGGTGGGAGGAGTTCTTTGAGGGCTTGGTCGCGTGCGAGGCGTCGCTGGGTGGTGGCGGGCTGTTGAGGCATGCCGGGCCGGCATACGCGCTCGGGCTGGCGCGGCACAGGAGGCAGATGGGCCGGGGACCGGGGCCGGGACTGTTGGAGCTTCTAGAGCTGTTTTCCCACACGCGCGCGACCAGGGAGGTCGACAAGCTCTTTGCCATGCTGGGGTTGGCCGGGGACGTGGAAAGCGAGGCGTTCGACCCGGACTACGACTCGTCGCTTGAAGAGGTGGTGCGGCGCTATGCCGAGGGCTTCGTGGCCAACGGGCAGGCCTTGGAGCTGCTGTACCGGGCCGGGTCGACCAAGTCGTACCCCTTCTGCTCGTGGATCCCGCGCTGGACGAGCGGCGACTTCCCGCCCACCATCTCGACGTGGGCCGCGGCGGGTGGTGAGTTCCAGGCCGGGCACCGCGTGCCGCCGTCGGTGGAGCTGCTGCCCTTTCCAGGACGCCTGCGGGTGTGCGGTTTCCTTATAGACACGGTCCATCGGACGCAAGCGATACGCACGGGCAACGGCCTGATGCTTCACGACACGGCGCTGCTGGGCGACTTCCGGCAGCTCCTGAGCTACTACTCGGAGGGCTACCCGACGGGCGAGACGGCCGAGGACCTACTACTGCGGCTGCCCATCGGCGACGCGCGGCGTCCGTACTTTGAGCACGCCGACCGGCGGCAGTCGTGCCGCGACGTCGTCGCCCGGACCGGCGGCGCCGCGACCGAGGAGGGGACCAAGGGCACCACCACCACCACCACCGACTCGGAGTGGCCGGCGGGCCTGCGCAGCGCCGTGCTCGGCGGACTGTGCGTCGGCGGCCCGCGGGGCAGGCCGCAGGAGGAGAGCAGCCCGACCGCGGATGCCGTGGCGCAGGCCACCGCCTTCAGCTACTGGTGCACGGCCGCGGCCTTCTCGAACCGGCTCGGCGGGGCCGTCCTTTGCGGCACCGAGAGGCGCTACGTGGGGCTCGTGCCGAGGGCGGCGCGGGCGGGCGACCGCGTCTGCCTCCTGCACGGCGCCAGGGTCCCGTTCGTGCTACGGCCGGTCGATGCCGCCAAGGGCGCGTACCGGCTGATCGGGGAGGCATATATCCACGGCATAATGCACGGCCAGGCCGTGGGGCAGGGGTTAAAAGACGATGAGTTTGTGCTGTCGTAGGTGCGCAAAGGGGCGGTTGGGTTTTTGGCTTGTTGTGACCACTGGAGGTGGCAAGCTCGACCTGGGCAAGGAGGGCAAAGCACTAACGCGATTTACAGCGGTGCAATCCAGGAAACCCTCCCATGTTTAGCACCCATTTAGTTGCCTGCCATGCAACGCTCTTCCATTCCCCGTTCAGTTGCCAAAATTGGTGTTACATCATTTGTTCAGAATAGCTCAGCGAAGTAAATAAGAATGCGATTCACAAGGGACGATGAAGAAGGCAGCGTTGGCGCTACCGGGTGATCAACAGGAGTGGTAGGAATAATAAAGAATAGATCCATCCTATCTCTGCTCTCCACACCTTGATTTTCTGATCATTCACCACCATGCTGCTCAGCCTCATGGTCGAGATGCAAAACCCTCGGGAAAAGAGCAACAACCCTCCATGACTCTCAGCCATCAGGCAGTCAGCCCAAATTTCAGTCGCAGTCTTTCCCCGTATTCCTCGGCTTCCTGGCGCATCCGTTCTCTTGCCTCGTATTCCTTGGCTTCCCGGCACATCCGATCTCTGTCCTCCCAGTCTTCCCACGAGGGTTGTATTAGCGATGGCTCCACCCCGATCAACCGTCCACGCTCGCTACGCACAGGGCGCAAAAAGCTGACGCCGCAGGTGCCTTCCCTGGCCAGCTCATCGTGCACGTTGCCTTCCACCAGCTCGAGAGCCCCATCGTTTGCAAATGGGCCGGGCATAATAGACGCCCACCACTTCAAGTCTAACTTCCGAGGATCAAGGTGCTGACATTCTCGACTGATGTCCCGCTTGCTGATATCCCAATCGCTGATGGCTTGCGCGCGAGGGCGATAACACTCTCTCATCATGCTGAAATACCTGATCCGCCCGAATGGGTTCGTCAAGAGATGCTCGATTTCGTCCCGTCTTCCAGGCGAAATAGAGTCTCCCTTCTCGGCTTCTGTGACCTGGAGAAGATACAGGGCTATGAAGGAGGCGTTGGCCTCCAATAGCATATAACCGCCGAAGCTATATTTGCTTGGCAGACTCAGAGAGACTACCAGCCGCTCTTCCAAGTTGGCTCCATGTTTGTGGAAAGCCATAATGTGATTGAGCGCCCATCTGCTGCAGCCATCATGAACTGCCCTTTGCAGAAAGGAAGCGAAGGACGACATGTAAAAAGCTGTTGTAGAAAAATCACTTCGTGTGGCGAAAGCTCTGTATGCCTTCGAGTAGAAGGTACCCTTCAATCTCACGTCTGCTCCAAGTCCGAGTAACTTAGGGATGAAGAAGTCCATACAATCCTGGTGTTCCGCCTTTGACGTTGTGGGATGTGTAACTAAGCCCTGGAGGACAAGTGTGGCTGTTGTTTTCGGGTCCGGGCTGTTCACGGTAGAACAAAGCACAAAATCGCGGCAACATGGCCATCGCGCCGCGAGGGCAAGAAAATGCAGTCGCCACCCTGCCCAACCTGCTCTCCCGAATTCCATAGATGGGGAAGAACAGGCCTTGGATTTGTCGTAAAGCGTCCAACAAAATTGGAGAAGAGAGGATATTTCAGGGTCGGCCTGGTCGGTGAGCTTTCCCAGCTGTGAAATGATTTCCTGGATGTGAGGTTCGCTCACAAAGTGGTATGGGTAACCAATGCGCGGCTGGAGATATCTGGAAGCGAGGGAGGCAAACAAATAATTGATGTGCCGAGATTCCGGGGATGACATGTCGTAACTCCGGATATGCCAGCCCTCCTCCGTGTCGGTCAAAAAGTCCCAGGCTGTCCGGTGTATAAACTTGACCTGTCGGCGGAAGGCTATTCCGTTTGCGAAGTCATCGTCTATATAGTAATCAACGACCTCGGCCAGTCCGGCACAGCGAAGAAGGATATGCTTTTGAGTCTGGTGGCAACTCTGCAGGGTCTCAGATTCCAAATCTGGAGGGATATGTTCTGATGAACTACAGATTGCATGTCGTAGATTGCTCCAAAGACTGTGACTCCTTGGATATGCCGCAATTGCAACCTCCCCCAAGGCTAGAATTGAACCAGCATACCGTCTGAAACTCGGCTCCAAAAGACCGTTCTCTAGTATGATGTTGAGATAGTGTGCGCCTTCCTGGCGGTGGGAGGGAGTATCATCGTTGAGTCGTTTCCAGAGGTCCGAATAGAGATCGGCCAAGTTCGGAGACAGATCTTTGAGGCGAATGGATACTTCGTCTAGTGTCTGGCCATTTTCCAGGCCCCTGATAATGCTATTGGTTGCTAGGTGAAGCCAGAGGAAAACACCCTCGGCCTTTTCTACCAGTCGCCAGCGTAGGTGGCCGGTTTCCCACGAGCGGGAATCAGGTATAGTTCCCAATTCGACGAACGGCGAGAGCTTGTCGTCCACGTAGCGCACCATGTCGTTCCATGTTAAGTCCTGAACCCTGAGCTGTGGTTGCTGGTCCAGATGTGTCTTGAATCTCGATTCCGGTCGGCTTGCTAAGCAGATTTTGACCTGTGGGAATGCTGCCAAGCCGTCGATGACCTTCATTAGACGCCAGGAGCCATCCTCGGAGCAAACCTCATCGAGGCCGTCAATGAAGATGCACACCGGGCGCTGAAGCAGCGACAGCGTCTCATGCAGGGTAGATTTGAGGTCTTCCACGGACCAGTCGTCGGCCGAGTCCTTGCTCTGCAGGGACGAGGCTGTGTCCCCGTCGAATAGGGACTGGAGGACCGCATTGCTGGCAGAGCCCAGCTGATGCATGAGCGAACAGAGAAGCCCTTTGATGTTTCTTTGCAGTATGGAGCCTGGTTTCCAAAAGAAGTGGGATATCATCAGGGTGTTTGGTCGCCATATGTCGACTGCTTGTTGTGTGCGCGCATCGTGGAGGAGAAATTTGACCAGGGTGCTTTTCCCAGCGCCCGGTTTGCCTTGGATCCAGTATTTCTTGCTTTCAGATTTGAGCCAATCGAGAAAGTTGTCCCAGGGCTGTACATCTTCCGTGTCGTCGTCTAAGATCCAGTTAAAGGTGCCTTCGAGAGACAGGGACACATGGCTGCGCCGCTCGTTGAGAGCCGGGAATTTGAAACTTCCCAGAAGCTTCTGCAGACGGGCAGCTTTCTCTGCATCAAGATGGATCTGGTGCATGCGTTCAGAGTTCATGGCGACACCGGCATTGACCTCGGCTGTTGTGTGCTCCTTCAGCTCCTTCTCGAGCCGCTTCCCTTCGGCCTGGGTGGCTGCTGTCACCGTCTGTGTCCCGGCCTTGACAAGATCGCCAAGTCTGGTATGTCCGTCAGCGTACTGTGTGACGAAGTGCTGTAGTTGCTGGTCGAGTGTTGCAAATTCGTGCTGCTTCGCGAGCGCTATGGCCTGGGTCTTGGAGCTACGCGGTTCGGTCATCATTGTCAGCTGCTGCTGGAAATGTAGGAGATTAGACAGTAATGACCTAAAGAGCACTGACAATATTTGAAACAGCAGCCGGGTCTCCAGCAGTGCCTTGAATTCCTCTAGTGACTTTTCCCGCCTCTGGATGCGTATTTTCCGCCATCCCTTTCGTATCGCAACGACAACGGTATTGACCAAGCTGCCTTTTGCTTTGCCATCGACGAGGAATTTGACCTCCTCCTGAAGATCGCGGGCGGCGACCTGACATTTTTGCGACAAGTCGAGAATATCCTGCTCAGCCTTGGTCCGGGCCTCTGTTACAGCATAGTAGCTCTGACGAAGGTCTTGCGTGGAGGTTTCCAGTGAGTCGCAGACAGCTGAGAGACGATCCGCGTCGAGAGCTGCTCCCTCGTAGACGGCCTTGCAAAACTTGACTGTTTTGATGGAGAAGTCGACGACGGCGAAAATGTTGCAGACCAGGCCTAGGGCTTCGAGACCGGACATGGTGGGCGAGGCTACATCTTGAAATGCGATGGACTGGGGACTACTCGCGCGGCTGTCCTGTCGAGAATTATAGGCAAATTTTGTTCGCACCTCCTGATGAAGCAAGGTGGCAGATCCAACAAGGAAAAACGCAGGGTTTTGACCGATAAAGAATACTTGGTGATTGCTTCTTTGGTGACAGAAAGGCGATGGAAGCCATAGAGAAGGAGGGTACAATGAGGAAGAAAGCGGGGTAGAAATTAGAACAAGAAGAGGACGGACATGAGAGCAGGCGTGGTGCGCTTTGCTGGCTGGACACAGGAGGCCCTGAACGGTGCGGCTGAGGAGGGCCAGTCTACGCTGTGTTATTGGCCTTCATAGATTGGGCACCAAAAGGTCCCGAGCCCATCCCGTCATAATTTACCCAGGATCAAAAGGCGTGGTGTGTCCGCAGAGCATACAGCGGAGCCACAGCTTCGGCGCGGCGGGGGATAGACCTATGAGAAGGACGCCTTTGCCTGGGCGTGCTTGGTCGCGGCGGTTCCGAGGCCGACAGC
>NW_008804550.1:1974282-1986724 GCF_000145635.1 Gaeumannomyces tritici R3-111a-1
GCCCGTTCGAAGCCAGCGCTACCAAATTCAAAGTTCCGGAAACGTCGCTGAACTCGATTACCGATACTGTAAGCTGTCGAAATCCTATTCCCTTTCCCATTAATATGTACTTGGGCACCCAGCCCGACTCAGCCCGCGACCAGCAAGAGGGTCGCTCAGAGAGACTGCCAGGCCTGGGTAGTAGAATCTGCCAGCCAGCTCGTTCAAGGCAGAATCTTCGCTCCAAAGTTTGCTACCTATATGGAGGAGATCAGGCAGTGATTCCAAGAATAAGATCTCGCAACCGCGGGATTGCAGCACTGCAGACACAATTGAAACTCGAGCATTGCCTTGGACACACGCAACCGCGCTTTACACCCGCTCGAAGTGTAAACGGAACCCCGAGGTGCCTTGTTCAGCCATAGAGTTCTGGAGTCGTTGCGTTCGTTGCCGGCCCTATTCGAATTGTTTGTTGCTGTCGGGTCTGCTGCCCTGGCGCACGGGGGATAATGTGTGAAAGAGCAGGAGACTGGGGAACTGGGAGCAAGTAAACAGCCTAGATGGGTACCTTATTGCTACGCCTGCGCGCTCTTGGGTATAGCAAATCCTAGGTAGCAGTATAAAGATGTAGCAAAGTATCAATGGTGGCGGGGATCGGCTGCTGTATGGTGGGACGGATG
Source organism: Gaeumannomyces tritici R3-111a-1 (assembly GCF_000145635.1). Taxonomy (NCBI): domain Eukaryota; kingdom Fungi; phylum Ascomycota; class Sordariomycetes; order Magnaporthales; family Magnaporthaceae; genus Gaeumannomyces; species Gaeumannomyces tritici. The sequence goes on from NW_008804550.1 coordinate 1,974,942, forward strand.
AGCCCAATGACATCGCGGGTGGCTGTCGAGGACTCTCATATTGAGCATGGCGTGCTGACTCAAGTAACACTGACTTGATAGCAAGGACACGAAGGGGATCAGAGGTAAGGTGGGCGGGCTTGTGTTGCGAGGGGGGTTGAGGCGCGCCGGTACCTGTGCACTCCCTGATGGGACATGTCCTTTCCATACAAGATATATTGCTGCTTATACTTTGGCAAACCGCTCGCAACCCACAGAGTCTAGAGAGAATCAGTAAGATAATGAAAGCGAACCAGAAAAACACAGCGTATGCGCCAAGCTCCAACACCTATGCAAATATATACGATGAGATTCCAGTAACGTGGCGGGGTGCACCAGGAAAGCGTATCAACCTCCGCGGGTAAGCCTGGTTATTGGTTGTGAACCATATCAGCTTCCTTCTCTGAATGAGAATGATCGGGTCTCATAATAATGTCACGCGGACTCACCCTTCCTTCTCCAGTGTCAGGCCCGTCCCGTCCCCTGCGGACCTCGCGTCCTTCTTCTTGCCCTTGTCGTCGCCGCAGCCACAGTCGTAAAAGTCGCCAATCTTTGCGCAGTCAAACTCCTTCTTCTTCAGCCTCTGGTTGACCTGGTTGTGGACGAAGCAGGCCCAGCCGGCGGCGGCGTTGCGCGACGAGGTCTGGGGCGGGTACTGCTTGAGCATCTTCTGGAAGTGCGAGGCGCAGTCGCCGCAGGGGTACAGGCGCGCGAACAGCTGGATGTACGTCTTGAGCGCCAGGCTGTCGTCCTCGCTCGGCTTCTCGGGGAACCGCGCCATCATTGTGTGGAAGAGCTTCCAGGACGCGCGCCCGAGCTCGGCTCTGGTGGTAGGGAGGGACGAGTTAGCAGTGTGATTCTAGGTCTGACACAGAGCCCCAGGAGTGCTGAATTACTTTAGTGTTGCGTTCTCCAGCTTGGGCGCAATGGAGCCTCCGGTGAGGATGTCGGGGGATATTGCCAGGTTCGGTTTGCTCGCATCTTGGTCGGGGACGGACTGCTTCCCGGACGGCGGCTGCCCCAGAGAGACCGCTGGTGTGTTGGGCAGGCGGCTGCCGGATGACGACAGCATGTACGTAAACGTAAGGAATGCGACGATGGAGAAGGCGACCACCAAGGTCAGGTGTTGACGTCGTGCCATGGCGCGTGTATGTCTAGGGGGTCGCTATCTTCACGAGGCTGACGGTGGTGTTTAGCCTGTGACAGGGTCGGCGAGGTCGGACAGCTGCGCGTTGTGCGACGGACTGGGCTTGGCGGACGAGCAGGAGAGGCACCAGCTAGCGTCGGCGGATATATAGGTGGGAAAAGAGGGTGCAAGACGATTGATCTCGGTGGTTGCTGATGGCAAGACGGCCAGAATCAGCTCATGTCGTCCGTCTTGGAGGGGCCCAGAGGTCTGGCCAACGGTCCGTCGCGAACAGGGTCAGGGTCTGCCGACAAGCTAATTCAGGGGCTTGTATGGTGGGTCCATTCCGGAGTGTTCTAAAAACGACGCCCCACACGCCACAATGACTCGTTGCTGGCGTGAAAGAGCTCAGGTCTGATTGATTACATCACCAGCCGCTGAACAAAGCTGCCATCCATTAGCATATTTGTTTCGCCTCTCATCCAGCTCTTAAGATATACACGTGTCAACTTTCGCCTTCGACCCTTCCCATCGGCATCTATCTACAGAAACTCCAATGGGAATGAGAGTTGGTTGTTACAAAGAAAGAGCTTCTCCAAGGCTCAAGGCTGGCTTGTCAATTTACACGAGACCCTGGCCAAACCATGACAACTTCGGACACAGGTAGAGTTGGCCATGTGCAGGCAGATGGATGACAAAGTATCGGGCAGTTATCCAACACCAGATTCCACACCTCGCCGCTATTTCCGGGCCGGCACCGACGCAAAAAGCTGCACCAGACCCTCGCACATGGTCGGGTGGACCACGATCAGGTTCGCGATCTCTGTATACGGCGCCCCCAGCCTCATAGCCAGCTGCACGACGGGCAGCATCTCGCCCGCCGACGGCCCCAGCGCCGCGAACCCCAGAATCCCATCGCCGTCAGCCTCGACCAGCACCTTTGCGAACCCCACGGCCGCCGCACCGCCGCCAAGGGTGCGCGCGCGCAGGAACGCCGCCATGGGCAGCCTCGCCACGCGGACCGCCACCCCCCTCTCGCGCGCCTCGCGCTCCCGCAGCCCCACCTGCGCCAGCTCGGGCGACGTGAACAGCGTCGACGGCACCTGCCGCCCCGCCACGCCGCCGGCCCGCCGCCGGGCCTCGACGACGTTAGAGAGCTGGTCGTGCACGACGCGGAAGTCGTCGAAACCCATGTGCGTGAAGTGCGGGCTGCCGGCGCAGTCGCCGACCGCGAAGACACCGTCCGCCGTGGTGCGCAGCTGTGCGTCGACCTTGACGTGGCCCGCCCCGCCACCGCCTGCGAGCTCGACACCGGCTGTCTCGAGTCCGATGTCGGCCGTGTTGGGCGTCCGCCCCGTCGCCACGAGCATGTGCGACGCCGTGATGGTGTGCCGTTTCCCTTGCTGGTCCACCGTCACCGTAACCGAGTCCCCCGACCTGCCCGTGACCCGAATCACGCTCGCAGAGGTGAGTATCTTGACCCCCTCGGCTGCGAGCACCCCCGCCAGCGCCTCGGCAACATCTGGGTCCTCGCGCTTGATGATCTGTGCGTTGTGCTCGACCAGCGTCACATCGGACCCGAGCCGCCGGAACGTCTGGGCGAACTCCAGCCCGATGTAGCCGCCGCCCAGCACGAGTAGGTGCAGCGGGAGATGGTCGAGGTCGAGGATGCCGACGTGCGTCAGCGGCTGCGCCTCCACCAGACCCGGAACCCCGCCGTCGACCTTGGAGGTCGACCCGGTGCAGATGACGATCGAGTCCGCCGTGACGACCCTGCCGCCGTCGATCTGGATCTTCTTTGGGCCTACGAACCGCCCCGTGCCCCGGATGAGCTCCACGCCCGTGTCGCGAAACATGTTCATGTGCAGGTCGACCATACCCTGCACCATGGTCGTCTTGCGCGCCTTGACCTCGGCCATTGAGGCACGCACCTGCCCGGCGGCGGCGGCGGTGTAGGCGCCGAGGCCGTAGGACGCGCCCAGGCTCAGCTCATGCGCCACCTTGCCCGACCGCACGTAGTTCTTGGACGGGAGGCAGGCCACGTTGGGGCAGGAGCCCCCGACCCACTGGCGCTCGATGACGGCGCACCTCTTGCCCTGGTCGCGCGCGAGCGTCCAGGCCGTGAACTTGCCGCCCTCGCCGGAGCCGAGGGAGATGAAGTCGTAGTGGTCTGGGGAGGAGGCCGAAGACATGGTGGTTTGGGTGGGTATGGCTTTTCGGGATTCAGATTTAGGGTAAGGAGCCTCTGCGATTTGGGAAGGTTGGCTTTGGCAATCCTGGCGTGCTGCTTCGATCCATGGTAGTCCTTTCCATTTTATACCCGTCGTCCTTCAGACGCACATTTTTGTGGAAGCTGTCATGGTAAAAGCGCTGCTCAGTAATGCCCACAGCCATGCTGCCTGGTGTGATATATGAAGTATATGACTGAGACAATGGGATATTGCTCGGTCAACTCATGGGATACGCGCGACTCGATGAGGGTGGTATTCATGCGCGTCTTCATGGGCTGTCGTGTTGTTGGTGTGGTAGTGGCTTGCAGTTGTGTCTAGAATTTGCCCCTGGAGTAGAGCACCCGTATTTCACCGGCCGCCAGGAATATGCAGGTCGGCATTAGGCCGAAAACCATCAAACCCCGAACTCGGCCACCTGTTGCCCGGGTTGAGCACGGCTCAGTAATCGAACATGCAGCAGATGGAATCATTCAAGGCAAGATTCCACATGCAAGTTACAGCCAACAAAGAAGATGGCCTTGGACGGTGTTTACTCACATCGCTCGTTGAACTACTTTGTGTCTGCTAGCAAGAGACGACAGATGTATCACTTTCAATTTTTATCTCCTCACCACCCATTTTTGCTACGTATATACACAATCATACAACTATATAATGTTCTTGAGATCCTGGCCAGCAAGGAAGCGGCGCAGGTTGTAGGCAATCAGGTCCTCGGCGCCCTGCGGCCTGCCGCCGGCGGCGTGGGGGCTGACAAAGACGTTGGGGGCGTCCCACAGCGGCGACGGCTCGGGCAGGGGCTCCGTCTCGAAGACGTCGAGGGCGGCACCGCCGAGCTCGCCCTTCTTGAGCGCGGCCACGAGCGCGTCCTCGTCGACCGACGTGCCCCTGCCGACGTTGACGAGCCAGGCGTGCCTGGGCAGCAGGCGCAGGCGGTCGGCGTTGAGCGCGTGGCGGGTCGAGTCGGAGCCGGGCAGGATCATGACGAGGGCGTCGGCGCGCGGCAGCAGCTCGGGCAGCTTATCCTCGCCGTAGACCTCGACGCCGTCGCGCACGCCGGCGCTGCGGGCGACGCCCGTGACCTTGGCGCCGAGCCCGACCAGCAGGGGCGTCAGGGTCTTTGCGATGTTGCCGAAGCCCCAGACGACCACGTTGGCGCCGCGCAAGCTAGTGAAGCGGTCGGCCGGGCGGTCGGGCTGGGGTCCGCCCAGGTGGCCGGGCCACTGGCGCTTGAGCTGGTAGTCGCGCATCTCGTCGAAGCGGCGGGCGGCGAGCAGAAGCAGGCCCAGGGCGTGCTCGGCGACGGTGTGGTCGTGCAGGCCCGAGCCCGTGGTGATCTTGATCTTTGCCGGGTCGAAGCCGGCGCCCAGGACGTCGTTGGGCCCCGCGGCCAGGGACTGGATCCAGCGCAGCTTGGTGAGGCGCTTGACGGCGTCCTTGAGGTTGTCGGCCGTGTTGGTCCAGGTGATGAGCACCTCGGCGTCGACCAGCTCCTCCGGGATGTGCTTCTTGACGTCGTACGGGTGCAGGCTGACGCCAAAGCCCTCGAGGCTCGGCACGTCGAGCCTGAGCGACGTCGGGTAGAGGAGCTTCATGGTGGGCTAGCTGTTGCTGGGGGAGGTGACACAATCTTGCTTGTGTAGATGGTGCCGTTACCGTGTGAGCGGTCGATGCTGGGGGAGAAACTCGATGTCGAGGGGAAAAGAAGCTGAGGTCTGGAGTGAGGAGAGGCTTCGAGTCAGGTCGAGACCCCCCAACCGACGGGTCAGTGTTTCTGCCCGTCGAAGCCCCACGTATGGAAACCCCAAGCTTTGAGCTTCAACGGTCCCGCCCCCGCGTCACCTCCAACACCCCGAGATCGGCCAATGGGCCCGCTTCGGTGGAAGAGTTGCCGAGGTGGCTGTTGGGCCACATAAAACACTGGATCCAGCCTAGCATCTCCATGAAGCGAAAACCTGCCAGCTCCTGTCGGCTTATCTTCAGCTTCGCCAAACAGTCAATCTTGCGGCGGGCCCACAACCAGCAACCTGGGGTAGTTTTCCCATTCGCGATTTCTTAAGCCGATAAGTGGTTTCATCAATGAAGTTGCCATCTTCTGCTTCCACCAATGCCTCCGAGTTCAAAAAAGCACATCGAAATACTGGTAGCACAAAGATATCGGGTTATGGAATTGGGGCTGAATGTCTGACATAAGGCATGCTCCCTTATCACGACGAAGCCTGCCATTTGCCGCCGCAGGTGTGCCTGGTAGCGCTGACGGTGGGATGCAACTAATAAGCGCGCCCCCTATAGAATACCCGAGACAAAGCCCCTGGTGAGCCTGGTGCCATACTGTCGGCTAAAAACGGGCTCGTTCTTTGTGTTCAATGCCAAGAGAGGGCGAGAATCGGGCTTTGTTGAACGGGGTCCGGAGGGTTTCCCCACAAATCTGCCTCGTCAGTAAGCTGGCGGCCTCCTAGGGCACGAGCTGAAACGCAGCCGAGCGAGTATGATGGAGAGTATATGCGGTTGAAATTGCCAACATGATGCCGAAGGGGAGACACCCATATATGGGTTCTTAGGAGGGTCGGGAGACGAACGCGGTTGCCGAGTGGCTTGTCGGTCCCCCTACGAAACTACGAAGTCGCGAGCAGGTAACGACCTACATAGCACATGTATGTAAGTTGTCAGCATGGCGCGGACCGGTCCCAAAAGAGCATCAACATGCAAATCGGGGTTGCATCATCACATAGTCTGCACATAAAAGAGAGGTTCGTCAATGCTCACACTGCGTGTTCTCGTGTTCGTAGGGCTAGCCTGCAGGAAGCCATGCAATGCCAACCAGTGAGTCGCCCCCACTGTCAGACGCCGGGCAACACAACATGAGCTTGATATGGAATCCAGTTAAGCTTCAGCTCGCCGCCCCACAGACAAATCCACAGGGCTGCATTGTATCATTGATTGCTACACCAACAGCCCCGATGCATCAGCCTATCATGGCGGCACTCCTTCGGGCTCGCCCTCTCCGAGCCACATGCTTACCTACGTGGCCTGCCTAGCTCTATGTACTAGTTGCCTGGCAGGGGGAGGCAAGAGGCAATCGCTCCGGGATTTGCGTTTGGAGATGCGAGGGCTTGCATTTGGTCTATACAATGGCCCATCGGCATCTCCACCATCAACCCCAACTTCCCAAACCAGGCACATTTTCGGTCGCGTATCCATATTTTCCTCCATATCATCAAGCAGTGGCAAGCCAATCCTCGTCATTACATCCGAGGCACCTTTCAGCTTTGGGGTCCACGTCATGAAGGAGGTGTCGAGAATAAAATGGCGAAACTCACCCGATGCCTGGAGGCAATGGTATCTCCTACCCGGACTCGACTACGCAAGGGCACCAATTACGCCCCTGGCATAGCCAAGCGGAATCATGGCGCCCCAGTATCTCGACCCAACACCTCAGCACACGCGTCGAACGCGTGCTCCTCATAAGCGGACACGGAACGGCTGCGCCGAGTGCAAGAAAAAGCACGTTCGCTGCTCGCTCGAGAAGCCAGTATGGTACGTCTTCACGTTAGCACTCAAACGTACTACTGACCTCTGGCAAAAAGAGAACAACGGAGGCTAAAACAGGCTTTACTAGCACATCCTGCTTGGTCAGGGGCACAGAGTGCCAATACCCCGTGGGCTCCGCCGCCGTCTCGACAGTCAGCGGGCATCTAACCGTGTCGAGATCCCCGACTCGGGCCACGAACTCACCGGTGAACCCCGGGAGTCCCGCAGCATCTACAAGCAACTTGGCAGGCACACCGTCGCCGTGGCTCCTACCGTCTGCCCCTCCCGTCGGGCCTTTCAGCAGTCTTCCAGTCGATATGCCCTGCAAATCGTATGAGATGCTTCAACACCGTGAGTCGAGAGAATAGACGATCCAACCGCCCCTTTTTATACGTATCCGCTGTATGTCATGCAGCAAACACTTACGCCTATGAGCGTTAGACATCGACTACCGCCATCTGGCCTCCAGTATGATCCCGTTCTTCCAGAGCCCTGTACAAATGTGGGTTTCCTAACCTCCAACTTGACCCCAACAGCAAGCACATCGTACTGACACAGCAAGCCCTGCTTGCTCATAGCTTCAACGGATCCCTGGACTCCCTCAAGATTCACAGCATCATCACGTGCACGTGCGTGCACGCTTCGTGGCTCGGCGGCTCCGTAAAGCCCGTGGAGGAGACTTACCTCTACCACAAGATCGAGAAGATGCGGATCCTCCAGCAGCTCATCGACGAGGGGCGCCCGGAATTATATGACACATCCATAACCTCGACCCTTCGCCTGGCCCTTTCGGATACCGCCATGGGGGAGGACGAGGCCGGAGCCGCTCACATGCGCGGACTCTTTGGTCTCGTCCAAGTGCAGGGAAAGACGGTGCCACCGATGGTGCCGCGGGTGATGCTTGTGTAAGTTTCCACATGGCATACACATCATCCCATCAGACTTCCTTTTCCTTCAACAGATACCTAACTAGGAGAGTCTTGCAAAAAATAGCATTGCTTCACTTATTGCAGCAGCCCGCAACGCTGCCACATCCGCACCGAACCCAAAGGAGGCGTTCGGGGTTGTGCCCGCAACGCCAATCTTCCTTGTCCAGGGCGGCGACCCGGCCAACATGATCCCAAACTACTTTGGGATCACCCATCTCTCTTCACCCGAATGCGACTGTGGCGGCGGCATCGCATCGTCGTCCACCTACTCCTCCCTGACGCACCCAATCCCCGCGGCAGCGTGGATGACTGCCGCGTACCTACTCATGCACGTCATCTACGAGATGAACTGGGCCACATGGGTCGTCGAGCCCCGCCTCGTGGCCTGGCTGCAGGGAAGCCCGCCTCTGCCACCGCCGCCGCCGCCGCCGCCGCCGTTGACCCCCGCCGAGTCGTGGATGCAGTTCTGGCTCTGGCGGACCGTCATCGGCGCATACGTGCTCCTCGGCGGGGCGGCAATACCATCATCACCACCACTAGGGTCCTCCGGCCCAGATGGCAGCAACGACGGCATCGCCGAGGTCCAAGGCTGGTTCGACCCCCTCGTGGAGCGGTGGATGGACCGCTCCGCCGCGGCCGGCCTCGCGCAGTGGGACGTGGCGCGGGAGGTTGTTGCCAAGCTCGCGTGGCTCGGGACCGCCGGCGCCGGCGAGCGGTTCCTGGCAGAGACGTGGCGCGAGGCGTCACGGCTGAGGGGCGGCGAGCGGGAGGCGGCCAGGGTGGCGGGCCGGGAGCAGGCCGCGGCGCTGGGGGGACTCCTGGATGGGCTGCAGAGCTTCGTCATGGGGCCCGACGACGCGCCATCGGCGCCTAGGACGGAGCCAGGAGGTCGTGTGAATGTCGGCCAAGGGGATACTGAGGGCTCGTGGTAGCGTGGCTCCTCTGGGGAACGGAAGGAGAGTGGATAGGAGACGTGGGACGAGCTCATAGCCATCGTATGCTTGCTCTAATCTAGATTTCTAATTAGAATAACCTCGAGAACTCTCTTGCATATTCCAAACCAGCTCGATTTTCCATTCCCCGAGATGGCTATCAACGTGATGCGCTCTAACACGCTGCCGACTGGCTGACAGCCCCTTTCCTGGGAAAGTCCCCTGAGCCCCTGATCTTGGCTTGGTGCACGTTTGAACCACATGCAGAATTTTGCTGACCGTCTACACTAGCAGTAGGCCTAGACTGGAATATTGGTAATTCAATCCGTAGACTGTCTTGCATCTTCGTTTCCGAGAGGGATTGCATTCCCCATCTAGGATCTCGGGCATTTCCCAATCCTCATTGGCTAGTCGGGCCCGAGCCGGGAGATGCTTAGAAATCTCACCTAGACGAAATGACATCCTCTTAGTTTCGAGGCGGATTCAAGGCTGGGAAAGGATGGATTGCTAGCAAATCAACACAGCCTCCTGGGCCATATTGCATGCGGGCAGCTGCTTACCCGATCTAGGAGTGCATCGCCCGGCCGATCGGAGCTTACCAAGCCCGACGAGATGGTCATCACGATGGGCTACTGCTCCGATCCGATGGAAGGCCCGGACGGCGATTGAGGAAATAAGGGATGGGCAAGGTTCTGGCAGATACCGAGCGCATGAGGTTCCGAAATATAAATAACGGGCGGAGAGTCGCATGTTTTGACAGGTCGTTTGAAAGGCTATTATTATAGGACAGCAAACACTCCAACTTTGGACGAACGCTTATCTCAAACACACCCCCTTTTCTTGGTTGCTTTGTTTACCTTGACCACATCCGTCGAGGTTTTGTTTCCCCATCTGATAGATTGCGTCACCAAACCTTGCACGAACCCAAACCCGACTCCAGTGCCGAAGCCATGGCCGCCGCCACCTCCCCCAAGCAGGGCCGCAAGATCGCCATCGTCGGCGCCTCGGGCAACGTCGGCGACCCGACGGTAGCGGCGCTGCTGGCCGAGGGAATCCACACCGTCACCGTCATCACACGGCCCGACAGCAGCGCCACCTTCCCGGCTGGCGTGGCCCGGGTCGAGCGCGGCTCCTACTCGGACGCGGAGTTCCTGGCCGAGGCGCTGGCCGGGCAGGACGCGCTGGTGCTGCTGCTGGGCTTCACGTCCATGGAGCAGCAGGAGCCGCTGATCCGGGCGGCGGCGCGCGCGGGGGTCAAGGTCGTGCTGCCCACCGAGTTCGGCAGCGACACGGAGCCGACGCCGCTGCTGGAGCAGACCCCCCTGCTGCAGGCCAAGAAGCGGCCGCGCGACCTGATCGAGTCCCTGGGCATGACGTGGATCGCCGTCGTGACGAACCCCTGGCTCGAGTACAACCTGGTGAACGGCAGCGTGAGTGACGCCCCCACCCCCCCCTCCCACTCATGCCACATGACTTTTTTTGCCCACATCAAAAGCAGCAAGCTAACCACAAAAAGACAGTGGGGCTTCGACATCAAGAAGCGCACGGCGCGGCTCATCGACGGCGGCGACGTAAAGTTCATCACGACGACGATCGGCACCGTCGGCCGCGCGACGGCGGGGCTGCTCTCCCTGCCCGACGCGGAGCTCGCGCGGTTCCGCAACGCGCCCTTCTACGCGCGCTCGTTCCGCACCACCCAGCGCGAGTTCCTGGCGAGCCTGCAGCGCGCCACGTCGACGACGACGCCCGAGGCGGACTGGCAGGTCGAGCTGCTGGACGGGGAGCAGGAGTGCGGGGACGCGGACGCGCAGGGCGGGGTGGGCGGCATGATGCGCAAGTTCTTCGCGCTGCACCTGCGCGACGGCTTCGGCGGCGACTACGGCGCCAAGGTCGGCGGAAACATGGAGCTGGTCGGCGCCGTCGAGGCCGAGTCGCTCGACGAGGCGGTCAGCAGGGTCGTGCGGCAGGTCGAGGGGCACTAAAGGTGCTGACGAAGGGGGCGGACTGGTCTAGGGCGACGCGGGTTCAAGTGTTCGGACTTTAGGATATGTTTTTTTTGGTGTGGTTCAGCCGGCTGGCGGCAGCGTCATGTTCTTCCCCGAGTCGACGGTTGCAGCTCGGGATGGCATGATTCCTCGCCATGGTACTAGTAAACTTGCGCATCTTCCATACATGTCATGTCGATGTATCCGCGGTTATCGCACGCCTTGATCATGCAAGTAAGCAAGTTCTCTTGGACCGTGTTTGTCATCAAGCTTCCCATGGCAGGGCTCGTTCGGCAGGGGGGCCAAACCGGTCTTGTCAGGGTCTGGTGCGGGGTAGCGGAGCATGCATTACTAGTGCGGCCGACAGAAAGGGGTTGTCCTCCCATGAACTTGACCCGACTCCATGTTGCCAAGCGCTCGTGCATGGACGGAAGCGATCCAGCAGAGGGACGGCATAATGTAGGTTGACATGTAAGTACTGTACTGTAACAGGGCTGTGTGCGTCCATCGCACGGATGGTCTGGTTGGAAGCTCGCAAGTGACTGCGGTAAATGATGTCTGCAGCTGGATGGCGGGGCCGACAGACCCGCTGGATGGGACGGATGTCTTGATAAGACGATGACGGATATAGTTGCCGCACACATATAGTATATAGTCCGAGTGGCAGGACAACACGACTTGTCAGAGCCGGACGCAAACAAAAATGAAGAAAAGAAAAGCATATTCCTCGGTACCGCTACATCGCGCGGTTTGACACGACCCTGAGCACAAAACGTTCGAGCTCGCTGTCCGAGTCAGCCTTTTGACGTGCGCTTGTGGGCAAGACCATGGAAAAGTCGCCAGACAATTAAGCTTTTGGGCTCGCTCGGGCGACAAAGAGAATGCCCGGTGGCTGGAGTCAGGGAGCGTACGCACGGACGACCAGGGAAGCTGGTGGAAGGATGTGGGCTGGCTGGGCTGGCTGGGCATGGGACGACATTTGGAGCACGGGACTCGCAGCAGCTGAAACCCTCACGATGGCTGCGGCATCGATC
>NW_008804550.1:1986746-2009390 GCF_000145635.1 Gaeumannomyces tritici R3-111a-1
GACAGGGCAAAGCACTTGCTAATGCAGGCCCAGTCGGGCCAGCACAACAGCACGCCAGCACGCCAGCACGCCAGCTGTGGGCTCGGCACTAGCGAGACGAAGCGTGTCTGTCGCTCTGCCGGCAGCAGCACACATGTCTGTCAGAGCCGAATGGCCCCCTTGCAGCCGTTTAGCCTGGCGTCGTTTCCATGGTCTCTGCCACAGTGGCACTGTGGCCTGCCCCACAAGTCGACGGAGCGAGCAGCCCGTGCATCCAGGATGGATCCCCGTCCGTTCCCCGGGCCTAGTTTTGGTGAGTCGGGTCGTCGTGGACATTGACGGGCGAGGGCTGGGCCGTAATTGGCCGTGGCAGAAACACACATTTGGTATTTAGTACTCATTTTTAGCCTGGCACACCTGGTACCTGCTGTGCTCTGTTGGCAGCCGAGTGTGGCCGTTGGTGGCTCTGAGTTTGGGCTGTGCCGTACTGAAATTTCGCCGTCCATCTATTTTCCTTTTTTTTTTTTCGCTCTGCTTGTATTGCTGTAGTCCGTGCCTGTATTCGCCACCAAAATGCCGCAGCAAAGTACCATCAGTGACGGCTGGTCGGGATTCCATCTGCAATAGTCCATTTTCGTGACATGCCATTCCAAACGCCCACAAGATTTTCGTGTCTGACCAGAAAGAAGGGGCCAGGTCCAGCCGTGCTGGGCACCCCACCTCTCAGCCCCCGTCCAACCAGCGCCCAGCACGCACAGTGCTGTCTCGCCCGTCCACCAATCCCTGCTCAGCTAGCCGATGGCGCCCACACGGACAAATCTCACCCTCCGCCCATCCTGCTGCTGCACCTCCATCATTCCCGCTCTCTCCCCTTCCCTTCTCTCCCATCAGCATCAGCTGCTGGCCGTCGTAATCCCCCCATCTTCCCCTTCCCGCTCCCCTCGCCAGCCACTTCTTGTCTCTCCTTCCGTCCCCCAATTACAGACATTTGTCGCTGCCTTCTTCACTGTAAAGTCGTGTCTTTGTCCGAGCCCGAGAGACGCAGGTTTCCGTCATTTCGGCCCGTGGCAGCAAGTTCCTGCTGCTCCCGCCCACCGCCAGTCTCTCCTGTCCGTCTGCACCACCGACTGGCCGCTCACCGCAAGCCGGCAAGCGAGCATCCGACCGATCGAGCCGCATACCTGGGCCGATGTTGCCGCGTCGGCCGACGTCACCCAGATGTCGCCCTATTGAACCTCAACCCGATTCCGGCTCCGCCTGGTTGTACCCAAGATGATGCGGCGGCCACCCGGCCCCGTCGCCCAGCAGCGCAACAACAAGCTATTCCTCGCCTTCGCCGTCCTCCTCATCCCGTTCCTCCTCGTTGAAGCTCAGCAGCAGCAGCAACAGCAGCAACACCAACTCGAAAACAAGGTCGTCGAGAGCGACCACCTCCGCGTCGGCAAACACGCCCCAATCCCCGACCACCACCTCGCCGGCAAGGCCAGCCGCAGCGATGAATACCCCCACCGCCGCCATGAGTCTCCGCTCGAGGCCGAGCGTGCGGTCCGCCAGAATGCCGGCGCCACCGTCACCCGCGGCGCTATAGAAACCCCCGTCGTGAAGCGGAGGAGCACCACCTCGACGCCCGAGGACAGCAACGGCCACACCGAGAGTGGGTCCACCAAGAAGAACCGATACTATGAAGATATTATTATTCCCCAAGACGAGAGCGCCCTCGCTACTTTAGCTCCGGACTTGTTGTCCGTTCGAGCACCAGCCACCAGAAGACACGGCCCCACCTCCATCGGAGCTGGGCTCGTCTCGCCGCATACTGCGCGGTCTCTGGCCGACTGGGAAGTCGAAGATTTCGTAATCATGGCGACCGTCGACGGAGACCTTTATGCCTGCAACCGCCACACCGGCCGTGAGCTTTGGCACCACAAACTCGAACGCCCCATGGTCGATATCGTCCATCACCGGGCCAATGTGTCGGTCCTCGATGACGACTACTCGCCCATCGACCACTACATCTGGATCGTTGAGCCTACTCTCGACGGTCGCCTCTACTTTTACATCCCGAATACCGGGCTGGTAGCCTCGGGCTTAACCATCAAGGAGCTCGTAGAGAAGTCGCCCCACGGCACCGAGCAGCCGGCCGTCTTCTACGCCGGCAAGAAGGAGTCTTCCATGTTCAAGATCGACGTGACCACGGGCAGATCTATTCAGTATTTCGGCTCAACCGAGAACCAAGTCGTCTCGGTCGACAGCTGCATGCGACCAAACAACTTCATGGTCGATGTCGACGGCGGCGAAGAGTGTGGTAACAGCGGCACCATCGCCATTGGCCGTGCCGACTACACCATCGGCATCAGCAATGCTGCCGGGCGGCCCATTGCCACCATCAAGTTCTGGGAGTGGACACCCAACAACTACGACCACGACCTCATATCCCAATACCGTGTCACCCTGGATAACCAGTATATCGTGACAGGCGCCAAGGGAGCTGTCTGGGGATTCGACCGTGAGCGAGCCTTGGGCCATCAGCACAAATTCAAGCATACCTTCCGCTCGTCAGTCGCTCGCGTCTTCGACGTACTTCGCCCTGCTGGAGCGCCCCCCGGGAGCAGCCCGGATCTTAAGGTCATCCCGCAGCCCCCGATTCCCTCCATCAACGACGCCGAGGCCCACAGCAGGACAAACATGGTATTTCTCAATCGCACCCTGGGTGGCGGCTGGTACGCTCTTGGCGGCGTCTCGTATCCCTTGCTGGACGTTGCCGATGAGGCTGTGGCGAACAAGCACCGTTCCAGCATCAACCAAGACCTGTGGGAGAAGCTCGATAGCGACCAGCTCGCCAAGTTGCTTGTCGGCAAGCACAGTCTCAACCGCCATGACTCTCAACCATACCCCGGCCATGGCTTGCCAAAACCGACGCTGCCAAGCCTTCCAGATGGCAGTATCCCTCACGGCGCCATGGAAGAGCCAGAGAACAGCTCGACGGCGCCTCACGTTCCTGGCGTGCCGCTCGAGGAGACCCTCATGATCGCAAAGGTCAAGGGCCTGCCCCAAACTGTGGCGGGACTCACTTGGGACTTTTTGAGCAACCCCATCTTCATCATCATGCTCATTAGCGGCATCTTCTACAAGCATCACGACCTGAGGAGATACTACAACGACCGCAAGGCCAAATGGGTAGACCGTGCCGAAGACGCCTCCTCTGAGGCAGGAGACAAGGCAGACCACGCGGAAGATTTGACCGTTAAACCAATCGTATCACCCGTCAACACCGACGCTGACCCCATCAAGTCAACCGATGCGATTCAGTCTTCTCCCATTTTGGCAGTTGCCGATGGCGATGGAGCATCTTCCCAGCCCAAAACAGGGATAGACCAGCCGGCCAAGCCTCTGGAAACCTCTGAGGGCACCGGCGATTCCGGTAGTGCCGATGGCCCCAGCGTGCGAGTTGCCACCCCCATCGAGTCTAGTGCCCAGTCGGCTTCAGAAACTTCGAATGAGGTCAGTCCAGAGCCCGAGAAGAAGAAGAAAGCCCATAGAGGTCGACGCGCTGGTGCAAAACATCGCAAAAAGAAGCGTGAAGGGTCTGTCTCGAGAGATGACGAGCCGGCCATTGTCTCGGTCAACGAGATTGTCGACCAGGCAAAGAAGCTCGGAGAGCAGCAGCTACGACTGGAGCCCGACATCCACACCGTTATCAATGACGTCCAGGACCTGACCGGTCCCATCTACAGGATGGGCAGCCTCGAGGTCAACGAAGACCAGCAGCTGGGCACAGGCAGCAACGGGACCGTCGTGTTTGCGGGTCGGTGGGACGGGCGTGACGTAGCCGTCAAGCGGATGCTCATCCAGTTCTACGACATTGCTTCTCAAGAGACTCGTCTGCTCAGAGAAAGCGATGACCATCCAAACGGTTCGTGCTTTTCCGACCCTTGCACACACTACACTAATTTGCGTCGAGATATGATGGAACTGACAACCCGGCTCGTGCTATAGTCATCAGATACTACGCCCAACAGCAGCGTGCTGCTTTCCTCTACATCGCCCTCGAGCTGTGCCAGGCATCACTGGCTGACGTCATTGAGAAGCCCATGTACTTCCGCGACCTGGCTCAGGCGGGAGAGCGAGATCTCCCCAACGTGCTGTATCAGATTACCAACGGCTTGAGCCATCTGCACTCTCTCCGCATTGTCCACCGCGACCTCAAGCCGCAGAACATCCTGGTCAACATGAGCAAGGACGGTAAACCACGCTTGCTTGTATCGGACTTTGGCCTCTGCAAGAAGCTCGAGGGAGGCCAGAGCTCTTTCGGGGCTACGACAGCTCACGCCGCCGGCACCACTGGCTGGAGAGCTCCCGAGCTGCTTCTCGACGACGATGCGCGGGACAACCTCACTGCCAATCAGGCCACCATGATCGATTCCAGCTCTACGCACAGCGGTTCCGGAAGCGCCCTGGGTGGCACCGAGGCACCCAATCGCCGGGCCACGCGCGCCATTGACATCTTCAGCCTCGGCCTTGTCTTCTTCTATGTCCTCACCAAGGGATCCCACCCATACGACAAGGGCGACCGGTACATGCGCGAGGTCAACATTCGCAAAGGCTCCTTCGACCTCGGCAAACTCGATGTCCTTGGCGACTACGCTCAAGAGGCGCGTGATGTGGTCGAGCGTATGCTCAGCTTTGAGCCTTCGGACCGCCCGACGGCCAAGGACGTCATGAAGCATCCGTTCTTTTGGTCTGCCAAGAAGCGGCTGGCGTTCCTGTGTGATGTGTCGGACCACTTTGAGAAGGAGCAGAGAGACCCGCCGTCGTATGCCCTCCAGGTTTTGGAGGATGCGGCGCCACATGTGATCCGGAGCGGCGACTTCCTTCGTCAACTCCCGCGGGACTTTGTCGACTCGCTCGGCCGCCAGCGCAAGTACACGGGTTCGCGTATGCTGGACCTGCTGCGCGCTCTGCGGAACAAGAGGAACCACTACGAGGACATGCCCGACTCGCTCAAGAAGGTCGTTGGGTCGCTGCCCGAGGGCTACCTGTCCTTCTGGACCACGCGGTTCGAGAACCTTCTCATAGTTTGCTGGGGCGTCGTGCGGAAGGTTGGGTGGGAAGAGACGGACAGGTTCAGAGACTACTACGAAGTTGCCGGGTTGTAGGGATAGCAAGGCTGCTTGGCTGAATTCCATTTGACTTATAGTGTGCCCTTTCATCTGCTTCAGAGGACCTGGTATCGCTATCGTTGGTTGGCTTGGTCTGTTTCCGGAAAATATACAACTCCATTGTCCCGATACCTGTGCTCCAGTCTACTCTGCTTTGCATCTTGTACGAGCGTGAGAACATATTCAACAGGGGTTTCACATGTCCGTCTGTCATGAACAGTGCGCTTCGTTTGTGCCGCCCCATAATACCGGCGTCAGGGCGGAAGCCCGACCACAGCAGGCGCATGACGGGGTCACGGGATCGTTTCAAACAAGGTGGTTGATGATAGCGATGGCGACGCTTGAACCGATGTATTTACGAAGAAACGCATTATGACAGCGCCATATGAGACGATGCAGGCCGCAGACGGGAATAGATTCAGAGAAAACAAAAACGACAACAAAAAAAGGAGCAAAGCAGTGTTTATCCAGCCCAATTCTGTCTGGCCCACCAGGTATCACAACACAAGACACGCACAGCACACACTATCGAGACGGTTTTTACAAAGGAAGCATCGTTAAACGCGCCAAACGCGGGGGGGGGAATGGGGTTCAGCGGGCTATGCGGAGAGAGAAAAAAAAAAAGGCAGACAAAGCAGAGACGGATAACTAGAGATCGTTGGATTATGGTGGGACTTCAAGTGAATAAGAAGAGTGCGAGTGAGAGGATGGACCTATATTGGATGTCCAATTTGGAGTGAGGAATTTAGAATGAGGAATCAAGATGGTGGCTGGTTTGCGCTGATTTGCGGTGCAGACTTCGCTTCAGGTACACGGCTGTACACCATCCATCAAATCTTCGTTCAACGGATTGTGTGCGGGTACAGCAGCCGTCAGGTGAAATTTATTATTCACGACTGGCTGGCGAGGAAGTTAGCAGCCTATGAGTTACAAGGAACCTGATCAGCAACCCTTTATTCCAGGATGTATGGTTGAGAATGGTATCAGATATGACAGTCACTCACCCGCTCAAGGTTGTAGTCGTACTTCTCCAGCGCGTTCAGTGCGTCGGCGCGAGGGTAACCCATGCCAGTCAGGTTCTTGAGGATAGGGTCATCATGCTCGCCCTCCTCGGTCAGGAGACGGCCAGCCGCAGCAGGGCGGGATGGCACAGGAGCCGCCGGGGAGGGGGATGCAGCCGCTCTAGGGGGAGGCGGGGATCCCGAGGGGCCGGGTGCGGTATTGGTGGCGACAGCGGGAGCCCCCGGCGCGGTGGGAACAGCACCCGAGGCAGGCTGCGGCTCATCAAGGCTAGCAAAGAGTGCGTCCCAATCGTGGTTCTCCGGCCCACCGGCAGCGGGCGGGGGGCCGGCAGGCGGGGCTGACGCGCCGCCCGACGACGTGGCGGCGCCAATGCCGCTGCCGCTGCCGAGAGATGCGCTGCTGCCGCTGACGAAGTCGAAGCTACTACTCTCGGTGGCGAAGTTGGGCGCGCCGCCAGCTGGTGCGTTGTTGGAGCCACCGTCACTCTTTGCCGCGTGGCTACGCGGCGGAGACGAGTCGAAGACCGGGTTGAAGTCATCAAGTGCCGAGCGTGAGATGTTGGCAAAGTCGTCATCGGCTGTGGATCCCTCCTTTGCGTCCTCAAGCCCCTCAAAGTCATCCTCCAGATCATCAAATGCCTGCTTGGCTGGCAGTGGCGGAAGGGCCACAGCTGATGATTCCTGTTCGCTCTGTCCTGCCGCAGGTGCGGGAGAGGAGGATGCGGCCATGGAATCACCCCAGATGGAGTTCACGTTGGACTGGCCTGCCGGCATGGCGGTGCTGATGGATGACGACGAGGTGGCAGCCGTTGGGGACGGGGCCGCCTCACTACACATCCGACAGTCAGCCATCACGAACTACGCCTAAAAGAAACGCGGGGAGAAATTCCATGGGGATAATGGGTGTTGAAGACGTGACGCGATTCAAAGAAGAATTCTACACACGCTACAAACTCGTCGGCTGCAAATCATACCTCGTAGCGCCCTCGGCCGCGGGAGGCTTGACGGCCGTCGCCTCGGGGGCCTTGGCGGGTTGGGCAGAGTTTGTAGGAGGCGATACTGGGGCGAAGTCGTCCTCGAACCCGTCCTTCTCGCTGTCCGAGTCCGAATAGTCGTCGCGCTCGAGCTCCGAGATGGGCGGGAACTCGCGGTTAAAGGCGTCAGCAAATGCGCCCTTGGACGCGTCGTTGCCTGGAGCGGCCGAGCCAGACGACGACGGCCCGCCCACAGACTTTCCGTGGGCGTTCTTGAAGCTGGCAAACGCAGACTCGAAGTCATCCTTGGCTTTCGCCTGATCCACGGCGGAAAAGGGGTCACTGATGCTGTCCGAGTGCGCGCGCCCCTGTGCAGGGGCGCCTGCCGCCTCGCCTTGCTTGGGCGCGCTGCTACCGCTGCTGGTGGGCCTGTTGTCAAGGGTCCTCTGCGACTCCGACGTGATGCTCTGACCCGTAACCATCGGCTCCAGCGCTGAGACAGCCGGAGACTTGGCTCCCGCCTCAGCAAGCGGTGTGTCTGGCTGGCCCATCCTGCTCACTGGCGGAGAGATCTGATGAGATGATGTCATGGACTCGGGGGCCTCGCCGAAGGGGAAGCTGGAGCTGATCTGTCGCGTCTGGGACGGTGGCGGCGGGATGGGGTTGGGGGCCAGTGTTGCCGTTCTGCTCAGGTTCGGCGTATTGGACGTCGCCGGCGTGGCAAAGGAGGACGCGGCACTACCCGTGGACGCTCCTGTGTGCTGCGGGCCGAAGGCGGTGGCAGGCGGCGGGGTGCCTGTCGAGGCGGGAAACGAGGGCGAGGGCCCAAAGACGTCGTCAAAGGACTTGTCAAAAGGCTTGGCCGCGGGCGACGCGAAAGCACCCATAATATCCGTGCTGCCCGTACGCCTGAAGAACGGGTTGTTGACGCTAGCCGAAGATGGGGTCGGGCTTGCCAGCTGCGCCGGGGCCGGCACCGGCGACCCGGTGCTGGCCTGCCTGGCCAAGTCCTCGTTGCTCTTGGCCAGTTCTTCAGCCTCGTTGTTAAGCTTGTCACGCTCGCCCTCATTGGTGGCCAGCTGCTTCTTGTTGATTGCAACGAGGCCTTTCTGCTGGCGAGCCTCGGACCTGAGCTTCTCGATCTTGGGCTTGAGCTGCGCCACCTCGGCGTTGACGACGCGGATGCGCTCCTTCAAGGCAGCATTCTCCTGCTGGTCAGCCTGAAGGGCCGTGGCGACCTGGCGGTGCTGGGCCTGCAGATCCTGGTATGTGCCCTCCAGCATGGCCATCTCAGTCTGCAGTTTCTTTGTATCTGTGCGAGATGCATTGAGCTGCTCCTCCAGCGCTCTGACATCCTTGGCCTCTTTCTCGTATGCTGCACGAAGCTGCGACAACCGCTGCTCAAAGTTCTTCTTCTGCGCGCTGGCCTGAGTGAGCTCGTTCTGTGTCGTGGCCTGCTGACCTCGCACTTCCTGCACATGCTTGCTGAGAGACGTGATCTGGTTCGATAGGTTCGCCAGCTCCGCCGTGTCGTTACTCAAGCTCTTGCCGACATCATCGCTGTCACCTAGGAGGTCGTCCTGGGCGGCGGTCTGTGGCGGCAGGGTTCCCGATCGTTGCATACCACCAGCGGAGCTGGTAGAGGCTCCAGTAGCCTGTGCCGTGAGGGTACGACCAAAGGATGACGACGGTACGAAAGGAGCAAACGAGCTAGTCGTGGGCGAGGGTCTGGCGGGAGAGGCAGGGGCGGGACTAGCGTTGCTGCCAAAGGGATCGTTGGACCCTCCGGTAGTCACAGCCTTCTGAACGGGCGCAGCAGGCATGGTTGGTGGTGAATCCAGGCCGAAGAGGTCGTCCAGGGCCGACTTCGGCTGCGGCTGCGGCTGCGGCTGCGGGGCAGGCATCGGCTGCTGGGGCACATCGAAAGCGGACGAGCCAGTAGCGGTCGGCGGCCTGACCTGCGCGCGCATGCTTGGGGGAATAAGGTTTTGCGGGACAGTTGTCGGCAGCGGGGTGTCGCGGTTGGTGCGCTGCTGCCGGATCAGATACATGGCGATGGCGAATTCGTCCCGCGTCAGGCGGCCCTGTGAGGTCAGGTCGGCCAGGTCCCAGATCTGGGCGAGAGTATCCTCGGGGAGCCTGGACTGGCTGAAGAAGGGTACAGCCTCCTCGCCCGTGATGAAGCCCCTATTCGCCTTGTCCAGTTTTGCGTACTCCTGGTCGAACCGAACCTTGTCGGCCGCCGTGACGAGCCAGTCACCACCCGGAGGAGCCGGGTGCGATCGGCCGAGGGGGCTGCCCGTCCGCATCTGAGCCTGACCGCTAAGTTGCCGTGGGATGGCGGGAATGGGAGGAGCGACAGGACTCGGGCTTTGTTGGCGGGGTATGCCCGTAGGGCGCCTGGTGGCAGCCTCGTACAGGCCGGCGGGTACAACGGTGGGAAGAGCGCGCAGCTGTCCTTGCTTCGTAGTGGCCAGCAGGTGCATGGCAATGATGAACTCGGTCTGAACCAGCGCGCCACGCTGCTCAGTATCGGCGAGCTGCCAGATACGGCCAAGGACCTCGGTGGGCAGGCCAGAACGCTCAAAGATCTGGCGGGCCTGATCACCGGGCAGCATGTTTCCGGGCGCCAGCGGCTGCTGCTCGAAAAGACCAGCGAATTGGGCCGCCTTTTCGGGAGTCAAGGGCGGGATACGCACGCCGCCGGTTCCTTGCGCCGGGATGGGCCCAGCAGCGGGGGGCGGTCCGGTAGGTTGGGCCGCCACGCCCTGGATGGTGATTCCATCGAATCGTGGAAGGGGGCCTGGTTGCAGGGCAACCTCGGCAGCGGGCTCGCGACCGGCCTGGGCGTGGCCGATGAGGCGGAGGACAATGCCGAAGCCGGCGGGGGTGAGGAAGCCCCTGTTCTCGCGATCTGCGATCTGCCAAATCTCGCCTAGAACCCTCGAGTCCAGCCTCGTCTTGTCGAAGAACTTGACAGCCACATCACCGGTGACAACACCCACCCCATCCAAGTCGGCTTGCCGGAAGAGCTGGCCGTAGACTCTCTTCTCCTCTACGGTGAGGTTAAGGTTCGGCGCGCCTGCGGGTTTTGTTGAAGGTGCCGGTTAGTTATCTGAGACCCGGGGCCGGGGAAGCTGTTCGCAAGGCGTTTTTTGTTGCTGTTTGTTTGGTAGGCGGGCGGCGTAAATAGGAAGTATGTATGCTTACCTGCGTCGGCGCCTGGCTCTGCCATGGTTGCGGCTGTCGTGGTGGTGGTGGTGTGGTGGTAGTTGCCCTGAACTAATGGTTGGCGAGCCGTGATAGCCACGAGGTCGTATATCGACCAAGCGTCAGGGTCGATGGAAAGAGGAGAGATGACGCGAGGATAAGCGGAGGTGGCGTGGACTCCCGGAGCTTGCTCGGCCTGTATCGCTGGAGGTTGGGTGTCCCCGGAACAAGGCGCTCGGGATGCGTCGCAAAATGAAAAAGGAACGAAATGTCCAAATCAACAGCCCGCTCGACTCCAGGGGGGATATACAGTATTATGTCGTCGAAACAAACAAGCCTCAAATGTGCTCACAGCAGGCAGCACTGGAGGCGGGGGATCACAGAACAGGGCCAATGCTCCTCGAAGCGATCGTCGCAAGCATTGGGTATCGGGTATGTGTGATGGTTGTCGAGCGGAGGCCGTCAATGTCGTCGTCGGCGGATTTCAGCAGGTGGTGGTGGGATGGGTGGATGGGATGGCTGGGGGGTGGATGACTGTGGATTGTGGATGCAACCCGTCGTATCCTGGGCCCAGGACTGGAGCTCACACTACGCCAGTCTCGCGCTGGACAACCGTTTGGGGTGGATAATTGGACTGGCTCTGGCCAACCCACCGGCTCGCTCGGTGCAATTTAGCGTTGGCCGCACTGGGCGGCAAGCCCCAGCCCATCATGGTTGGGCAGCCTGCGTCTGTGCGTCCCCACAGACTGCAGGCAGACGCGGGAGCATCACCTACCCAACCCAACGTCTGCAGCAGCATGGAAGGAGCCAGGGAGAAGCCAGGAAGAGCGCCAGAACACCTCTCAAGCACGCCGACGAGGGGGGAAAGTCACCTGGCCCGACGGCGCAGCTGCGCGCGGCACCATGCACTCCCATCAACTAGGTGCATACGGCTTGCGATTTGGGTACCTATCCCCCGCCATCATTGGGACGCGACTGATTGCCGCGTATAGGGCCATGCAGCTTGGGCAGCCGCTGACAGGTTGGGGCCCGACTCCGCAGCTGCCTGTATCCACCAAGCACAATTGTATGCATCATCACAACCATCCCCAAATGCTTCTTTATGCTCGGATGCGCATTCCGCGATGCACCGTGCTTTGCAAACTCAGAACAGTTGTAATTTAATTAAAAAGGGGCTATCATCACTTTTTTCTCGCCGGACCAAAACGAAGTAGAACGGCCACGTCGATCCTCATGATGCTCCTGGCTCACCGACATCCTCCAGACAGGCCGACTCAATGCGGGCTTCGGTGCTATCAGAGACTCGACAGAATTCGGTGCTGTGACAGGGCTGGGGTATGTTATGGGGGTTTCTGGTATCGGGTGACATCATATCCGTGCTCCAACTCTCGCGAGCCATGCCGGTAAGTACTATGACAAAACGTGGTCCGGTCCCGGCCTCAGTGCCGCGCTGCTTAGTACTCGGCCTCACCGGCATCGTCCTCGCCAATCGAGTCCGTGGCCACCTCCTCGTAATCGCGCTCAAGCGCAGCCAAGTCCTCGCGAGCCTCGGAGAACTCACCCTCCTCCATACCCTCACCGACGTACCAGTGGACGAAGGCACGCTTGGAGTACATGAGGTCGAACTTGGTCGACAGGGCAGACCAAGCGTCGGCGATGGCCGTGGTGTTGGAAAGCATGCAGCTGTGGTGAAAGTTGATCGAGTCAGTAAACTTTGCCCCGTGCAACAGCCAATATCTATGGGGCCTTGAGCGCAAGCCAAACTTACACAGCGCGGTCGACCTTGGCCAGGTCACCGTTGGGCACCATCTGCGGGGGCTCGAAGCAGATACCAAGCTTGAATCCAGTGGGGCACCAGTCAACGAACTGGATCGTCCGCTTGGTCTTCAGCGTGGCCACAGCAGCGTGCGCGTCCTTGGTAACGACGTCACCACGGTACAGCAGACAGGTAGCCATGTACTTTCCGTTGCGGGGATCGCACTTGACCATCTGGTTGTTGGGCTCGAAGCAGGACATGGTCATCTCCTGGACTGAGTTGGCCTCATGGGCGGCGCGCGAGGCCGAGATAACCGGAGCGTAGGCGACCAGCGGGAAGTGGATGCGGGGGTAAGGCACCAGGTTGGTCTGGAACTCGTTCAGGTCGACGTTGAGGGAGCCATCGAAACGGAGCGACGCGGTGATGGAAGAGACGACTATCGATGGTGCAGACGTCATAGGTCAGCATTATGACTTCGTACCATGTTCGCCGTGGCAGATGTCCGGTTCTTCGACATAACAGGCACACGTACCCTGAGCAATCAGCCTGTTCAGGTTCTCAAAGTTGGGACGCTCGAGACCCAGGTTGCGGCGGCAGATATCGTAAATGGCCTCGTTGTCCACCATAAAGGAGCAGTCGGCGTGCTCCAGGGTGGTGTGCGTAGTGAGAATCGAGTTGTAAGGCTCGACAACCGAGGTGGCGGTCTGGGGCGCCGGGTAAACGCAGAACTCGAGCTTGCTCTTCTTTCCGTAGTCGACCGACAGGCGCTCCATCAGAAGCGACCCGAATCC
Source organism: Gaeumannomyces tritici R3-111a-1 (assembly GCF_000145635.1). Classification (NCBI taxonomy): domain Eukaryota; kingdom Fungi; phylum Ascomycota; class Sordariomycetes; order Magnaporthales; family Magnaporthaceae; genus Gaeumannomyces; species Gaeumannomyces tritici. The sequence continues at coordinate 1,999,635 of NW_008804550.1, forward strand.
GGAACCGGTACCTCCGCCAAACGAGTGGAAGACCAAGAAACCCTGGAGGCCAGCGCAGCTATCGGCGACGCGGCGAATCTTATCCAGGACCTGGTCGATCAACTCTTTTCCGACCGTGTAGTGGCCACGGGCGTAGTTGTTGGACGCGTCCTCCTTGCCCGTGATCATTTGCTCGGGATGGAAAAGGCTGCGATAGGGGCCGGTGCGGACCTCGTCGACGACGTTGGGCTCGAGATCGCAGTAGATCGTGCGAGGAACGTACTTGCCCTGGCCTGAAGAAGAGGACCCCAAAGCATGTCAGTGCTGGCCGAGACGAGATGCATGGGGATAGTCGGATGGTATATCGTTACCGGTCTCAGAGAAGAAGGTACTGAAGCCATGGTCGGGGTCAGCGGCCTTGCGCTCCTCGGTCAGGAATCCATCAGGCTGGTGGAAGGAACAACAATGTTAGCAAGTAAATATTATAGCGTATCCGGGTCGCCTGCCCATGTGCCGGGGTGATCGTACCTGGATGCCGTGCTCAAGGCAGTAGAGCTGTTGCAAAAGTTGGGTGCGTTAGTTCCCAGTCTTCACGGTATCGTATCCATATCGCCATCGACACTTTCGCTCGACGTCCGACGAGCTCGAGCTTGCTTGGCGGGTGACGGCGGTGTGGCCTCGATCACATGTGCTCACCTCCCAGCAAGAGTTGGCGATCTGGCAACCGGCCTGGCCGACTGTGAGGGTGAGAGATGTCAGTTAGCTGTCTCTGCAGTCGAGCTGCTGTAGCAAGTAGCTCGGATGCGGTGAGGCACGAGGGGAAAACGCGCTCACCGTTGATGCTGATAATCTCGCGCATCTTGAAGGACGAGGGGTTCTCTGTGGTGTCGGGTGGGAGTGTTGGTGAGGATGCTTTGCAAGACAAGGCAACTTGGAGAGCAAGGCTGATTCCTGCGAACGAAGAGCCCGAGGATGGTTTGGAGGTTGAGAATGCGGGAAGTCCTGGGAGCAAAAGAGATGCGGATCAAATGCTGCAGCCAGCCAGGAGTTTGGTGTCCGGGCGGTGGTGGGGGGAAATTTGCTTGATGGGACCCGGCTGCGCTAAGAAAAAGGATTTGTTGACATTACCTGCCCGGCCTGCCAATCCCGAACACGATCTCCGCCTTATGTAATCAAGGGGACAAAAGCTCGCCTGCCGTTCAAGGCCTTCGCCGCCCACAGACCAGGGCAGGGAGCAGGGAACAAACGGCAGGGGTAGCAATCGAGACCAGTAGTCAGTCCAGCCAGTCACCTGCTCGCTCGTCGCTCCCCACAACACACGGGACATGTTCCGACTTCTCAAGCTGCGACCACCACAACCACCGCCAGCCACCAGAAACGATCAAGGAATGGAGGCAGTGCTCTGTTTCCCTTCTATCTGCCACCATACAGACACCTTGCCTGCTTCGGCTTTCTCGGGTTGGTCCAGTGCCGGCCAGTAGCCGTGGCTACCGGTTTGACGGATCTGAGTGGGTGCGGCTGACCTGTGCTATGCACTTTATCCATCGCCTGATGATCCACTAAAGATATGCCAACCCCGAAACTGGGGAGGCAGATAGCAATACGACAGCGTCCTTCACCGCCGTCGCACAGTTGCACGGGTGTCTGCAGCTCCTGAGGAAAGACCCCGACACAGTGGCTGAGCTGCAATGGACTTGGGCAGGAACTTGGTATTTCAAGAGGTAATCCAGGCAACAAGAGGGCTTGCACCCCACCCCATAACGTACTAGGAGTCCACGCTGCCGTCAAGCCAGGCCGTGCACACGACCACGAACAACCGCCGTCATCAAAGTGCACAAAAAAAAATCAGCATGTAATGAATTGCTCCCGCGGAACCCAGAGAACCCGGAACCGTCTTCCGAGACCACACAAAAGCAGGGATTCCCACGACGGAACAGGAAATGGGGTAATGATAGTAGCATTTGGCATGTGGGCCAGCTTTGAGAGGCTGCCAAGGGTCCTTTACGGTAAGTAGCCTCTAGCTTTTGGGCTGCACAGGAAGGCTGCTGACACGAAGGAGATCTGCATGGAAAGGCCTCCAGGCACCAGGTAATAGGATAGAAACAGTGACGCATCATGAATTCATTACATCAGATAATTGCAAAGGGAAAATCGGTGGAATGGGATACAGCGCCCACAACCACAGCTCCGAATATAGTCGCAGACGGAGGGATGTGATCTGGGTGATGACATCTAGGCCTCATCTTCAATAGCCTAACCGCATCTTGGCACGCGTTGACAGCTCCCAAGTGCGCTGGGCGTGGTTCAGCTGAATTGGAGGTTTGACTGGGTCTGTGCCCCCACGATTTGGCGGCTGGTCCGAACCATGCCAGAAAACCGGGCCGCAAATCTCTGACTCGCGCTCCCGACGCGGCGGGCTTAGTGTTGAATCAAATCTCCACGGCTCCCACGTTCAACGACGCACGGCAAATGAGAGCAGTCGACATAGACAATCCCACCATCGCAGACTGATACGCCAGCCTCGACCCTTAGCCCGGCACGCGTGTCCACGCCAAATGGGACAAGAACGCCCCCCCGGCGAAGGGCAAACCCCAGGCAGTGGGCTCCTACAGCCGTCCCAGGCGGTCCAGCTCATCACCAAGATCCCCCATGTGCTGCCCCATGAGCGCGTCTTTCCCATCCAGATCGGCTCCGAGCTGTTCAAGCTCTCGGGCGCATCGCTCTCCTCCGACGGTAGGCCCGTGACACCGACCCCTCGCCGGGAACACAAGGAGCACGGTCGCTAACACACCTCCGATTCAGCACCGTCGTACTTCTCGCAGTACTTCCAATGTCAGATCAAGACGGCCGAGGAGAAGGGCGAGGACGCTGCCTCGGCCATCCGCACCCTCTACATTGACCGTGACCCCAGCACATTTAAAGACATCGCCCTCCACCTACAGGGCTACCACGTCCAGCCTCGTGATGGCACCCACTTTGTGCGGCTGTTTGCCGATGCTCAGTTCTACTCTCGTACGACCTACCCCCTACGTATCGTTTTCAGTGATGCAGCCATGTCCAAGTGCTAATCAGCTCGCTCTCTTGGGGTCCTCCCTCCTTCCGCCATTGTTTCACGCACACTCATCCAGTCCCAAAGTTGATATCGCAGCTGTACGAAGAGTCCATCTTCATGTCCATCGGCCACCGGGAGTTCCAGATCCCACGTGATCTGTTCCAGGACCCAGGCAACTCGCCAAACTTCTTCACTCTAGGCTTCGCAATCTTCTTCTCGTCCCCAGAGGACCTCTTCCCAGGTCTAGACCGTAAGGATCTCATCCGGCCACCCTCAATAATGCCCCCTTCCGTGCCGCAAAGGTCGGCCGACACCTTCCAGGAGATTCTACACCTGCTCAGGGGCTACCCCGTGAATATTCGCGACGACGCCCACCGCCAGGAGCTGCTTCGCGACTGCCGCTACTTCAACTTCAAGGGCCTCGAGCAGCGACTTATCCCCCACGCCATCTCACACAACCAGGCCCGCGGCCGCGATGAGATCGTCCTCCGGGTCGAGGATATTCTCAAGTCCGGTATCAGCATTGCCCCGGAGCCCCACCCGGCCGACCCATTGTCCGCCTGGATCACTTACGCCCGCCCCTACATCGGTGAAAACCCCGCTGAGCTCGTCCTTGAGATCGGCAGAGAGACTACCCGCTTGCACCTGCCAGCAGGCGCTGTCGGCATCGCAGGTTCTGCCACGGACCCGGCGACGCTCGTCATGCCAGCCCGCGCCGAGTTCTTCCGCGACGTCAGGACGCGCATCGCGCGCCTGTTCGAGGTCATCTCCACCAAGCTCAACCTGCCGCTCATTGCGCAGCCCCCCGGCCTGCTCGCAGGCAAGGGCGGCGCTAGCAGCCAACCCCCGACGCCGGGGAACACCCCGATAAGCGACGACCTCGTGCGCGTCGTCATCGAGCCCGAAACAGCCATCACGCTCGACGGCAGGCCGTACACGGCGCACTGCGACGCCCTGGACCGCCACTTCCAGGCCTCCGCCACCATCTCGGCCGACTACGCCGCCGCGCCCACGTCCAGCAGCGCGGGAGGCAGCGCGGTCGACCCCGCGGCGCTTGCGAGCCCCGTGCGCAAGAGGCGGCGGCTCGGCTTGGGCCCGTGGGTAGGGCTGTCGGGCGGCGACGAGTGGGTCGTGCGGACGGGTCAGTGGAGGCTGCGCATACAGAGTTCCAGGGCAGGCAAGAGCCCGATCGAGTGCGTCCTTGTTGCCGTCAGGCTAGACGCCTTCAGCTCGGAGCATTCGAGGAACGCGCAGAGGGGATTCCTTGCTGGCACATGAGGGTCGGGTTGCTGAGCAAAGGCGAACGTAGGAGTTGGTTTAGTGGGCTTGGATATACCCGATAGTTTTAGTAATGAGATAATGACGCGTCGGCTGGCTTTTGTTTCTCTGTGCCGTTTCCCTTGGCCCTACATCCATTCAATTCCACGCCAAAACTGCCGCACTCTGCAAAGACAGGTTGCGGCAGGGGAGCTCAGTGGGCTGACAGAAATCTCCAGATACCTGGGGGTGCAAAGGTTCCTTGGTAGCTACATGTAACTCCACACCAAGGGAATCACAGCTTGAGCTCGGTCATGCGACAAGCGAAGGCGCACAATGCATTCTCTCCAGCCTTGCCGCGCGCTGACCTGGAAGCACAGCACTTATTACAATGTGACCATGAAATGTGCGCATTCTGTCCAATATCCTCATGAAGCACTTCGAGCCATGCATGCTTAAAGCCACCCGAGGATAGGACACCAACCAGTGTTCTTTTCTCAGCTACCCCCTTCCAGTCACCTATCAGCTCGTACCAGACGGTATGCGGGCTGCCTTGGCGCGGTAGAAATCAGCTTAGCGCACCAAAGCCCATTCGCTCATGTGTCTTGTGTGTATCGCTCTTTGTCTGGGTCGCACGGAGGCCGGCTTGGCGATGCCTGCCAAAGGCTTCATGGTATCTCTCCCACAACCCTTGGACTATTGCTCCCTGCTCCCACCGCGCATGTCGATAAACCAATGAGACCATCGTTACACGAAAACTGCAGGAGGACGATCCGATACGTCGGGATACTGCTATATGTTACCCGATGTTAGAAGCCGGGTACAAAAGTAACGTGCGGACGCGGTTTGTGGTGGCGAGAATAGCAAAGATTACTTTATGTATGTATGTATGTATGTCCAGCAATGTACCTTCTTTTTGTGACTTAAACCAACAAAAAGGGCCGGTCCCGAAGGCACCAAGAGGGGCGAGAAAACACTGTACAAAAAGCTCACCCAAAACCGTTTTCTTGCTCCCAGAAAGAACAAAACGCCCAGGGTATGGAGACAGCCAAGACAAACAAAACAACACAAAAAAAAAAGGGTGCGAGCTGTTTGTTGTGCAATTACAACCCATCGATAGCGGTTCCTTCCCCTCGCCCGAGTGGCCTGAACAACTCCCACCTGTCTCATGACCATCAAGATATGGGCAACCTGGGAGACAAGGACAAGTATGAAAAGATACAAGACAAAAAGTAAGATTCCACTGGGAACCGGAAACCTGATCCTATCCAACCGATCCCCCAGGCCCTGTCCCGAGCGTGTGCCGCCTACAAAAAGGTCGCCGCCAAGTTCGTGGTCGTCGTGATGATCGTTAAGGGCAAAGAATAAAATAACAACAAAGAAGAAAAAAAATAAAAGGGCAGGAATATCATCACGACCGGACCCTCCTACGGGCGGCGCTCAGGGGCGCGACCGTGCGCCCCACCGGCGCGCTGACATCCCTCCGCTCGCCCAGAGCTGGCTGCTTGATCGGCCTCTTCATCCCCCCAGCGCCGAGACCTCCACCGGGAGTGACAGGGCGGGCACCACCACCAGGCGTGACGGGGCGGGCGCCTGCGCCGGGCGTGACAGGCCGGTTGGTGCCCATGGCGCTGCGCGCCCTACCGCGGCGCTCCCTGATCTGCGCCAGGGCCTGCTCGCGCGTCATGGTGGGCGTGAGCGCCGGGTTGGTGACGTCGAACGAGGGCCCGTCGTCGTCGGTGGCTGACCACCCACGGCTGCTGGTGCTGCTACGCACTGAGCTGTCGTGTGACGGTGTGCGCTGGAGCGCCATCAGTCGTTTCGCCAGGCTCGGGTCCGTGTTCTCCTCCCGCAGCGGCACCTTGGTTGTCATGGTTGTCGTCTGCAACGCACCGTATCGCGCCGCCGAGGTGTGAGGGCGCGGTGCCGGCTCAGGGGATCTGCGGTACTCCTCCTCCATCGTCGATGCCTCGGCGGGCTGGCGTGGTTCGCGCGCGCGCGCCTGCGGTTCGCACTGTTGGTCGGGGATGGAAGTCGCGGGGAGGGCTCCCGCCTCGGGACTCCGTGTTCGCCCGCGATCCGCGACTATGGTTGCCTCAAAGTCCCCATTGGTCGGGGTCTTCTCGCGCGCCGCCCGCTCAAGCTGCGGCACAGGCAACGCGGCATCGGGGGTCTCGTGGCGCCTAGACCGAGAGGGCGCGGGAACGCGGACTTCCTCCACTATCGTCGTCTCCTGAACAAATTCTTGCTGGATAACCATCCCAGACATGGTCGGGATTTCAAACCTGGTGCTGGGCTCATCCTTCTGGTGCGGAGCGTCTAGAAGGGAAAGAAGCGAGGTCCTCGAGTCAGAGAGGGCGGCGAAGGCGGGCGGGTCGAGGGACGGGGTCCGCGCAAATGCTTCCGAACTGTTCTTCATCTCGACGGGGGTCAGGGGCGTAATCGGGGTTGCGGGCTCCACGGTGGTGTCGGCGGATTCTTCTTCTTCGACAATAGGGATGGACGGGGCAGCCATAGCCTCTGCCTCCTCCTGAGACACGGTGCGGAAAACGCCCTCCTCGGGAACGAAGATGGTACTACGCCTCGACGACCTGCATTTCGGGTTGTCGATCCGGCTTCTCTTCGGAGAGAAGGTCGACCTCTGTGGCGATATAGACCTCTTGCCTCCGATGATGGCGTGGTCGCTGGGATCAACGATCTCCATCGATGGCTGCCTCCGGTGAGACTGGCTGAAGATGCTGGTGCGAGGACGAGACTTCATGCAGGGGCAGGCGCGCATGAGGCACTCGGCCTGCAGGTACTCGACGTGGTCCTCGGCGCGGTCGGCCCGCTGCTTCTCCCATTGCAGCCTGAGAGACAGCTCCTCGATCTCGGCCTCGCTCGACTCCGAGAACTTGACGTCGGTAGTCGACAGCGATACCTGGCGCGACTTGGGACTCTCCTTCACTGGCAAGGCAAGCTCGCCGTTGTCGTCCTCTCTGTCCTCCTCCTCTTCAGCTTCCAGCTTGGGCAGTGGCAGGCGACCCTCGGCTGCGATCCTGGCGAGGTCCTCCTCGGACTTTGCCAGCGTCTTGAAAGCGTCGCGTTCCTGCTCCACTGCCTTCAGGCGCTCCTGCATCTGCTCCAACTGCTCTTGGACGCCGACGACCTCGTAGCGAGCAGCGAACGCTTCCTGTTCCCTAGCCTGGGCGCGCTCCTTCTCTTCCGCTAGTGCGGTCTCGGCTGCTTGAGCGGCCGCCCGCGCCGCCTTGAGCTCCTCCTGCAGTTTGACAATGACGCTCTGTGACTTGAAAGTGTCCTTCCGCGCGCGCCGTATCTCCTTCTCCCAAAGAGCCTGCGTGTGTGCGTGCGTTTCTTTTGCGCGACCGTAGTTCTCCTGTGTTCCCACGGAAAAGTAGGACCGTTGTCAGCTTCACCAAACATGACCTGTAGGCGGGGTAGAAGAAAAAATGAAGCGCACCATCACAGTCTCCAGCCTCTCGCCAACCTTGCGTTCTCTCTCCTTGCCTTCTTCAACCTGCCGGCGCAAGGCCCGGGCCTCGTCGCGGTACCGGCGCATCTCGACCTCGGCCTCCTCGCGGCCGAGCATAGCACGCTTGAGAGCAGCATCAGTAGTCTTGCGCTCAAGCTGCTTGGACTGGACGGCGAGGGTGTTGAACTGGCTGATCTTGTCGTGGACGGAGCTGTCACGCGAGTGGCCGGTGGCGGGGACGACGGTGCCGCTCCGCTGAAACGAGGACATGAAGGACGACGGTTCACGTTGTTGGTTGACGCGGTCAGCCGACGCGGCCTGCAGCGGGGAGGTTGTGGCGGCGGCGGCGGTGGCGGCTGGTGGCGTCGAGTGTCGACAGTTCGGCGATGTCGGATCCATGGCGGGACGGGTATCGTGAGGCGCTCAGCATCCAAAGGTGGGCTTCGGCGCAGCGTGTTGCCGCGGCGGGTGTGCTTGTTTGTGAAGCTGGGTGGGTGGTGTTGCTGCTGCTATGGACGCGGAGGTGGAGGCGGACTCATGTGCCTCGAGATCTGTGTTGGGTGAATTAAACAGTTACACGATATGGCTGTGTCGTCGGCTATACCCAAGGCAGGTTGGTGGGTTGGGATCGTGGATCGGGGGTCCGACGTATTTTGCCCGACTCTGCAGGGACTGTTTACCCGTGCATGTTGTCCACCCGTTTCTGGGGAGACGGGGCTCGAGGGTGTCCACGGTGGGGCCATTGTGTGTTGTCGGGTGATGGTGATGTGTGGGAATCGCACGTGACCGGCCGCGAAGAATTTGGACCATTGCAGGTCGCTGACTGGCTGAAACGAAAGCTGGTGCTGGAGCTGCAACTCTGCGCGAAATAGGCTGCCCGCTCACCAAAGAATCGACATGGAAAGCCCAAGCTTGAAGCTGGAGCTTTGAGATGGTGTTTACACCCTGCCCTTTGAGATGCCTAGTAGATCCGATGAGAAAAGGGAGGGAAAGTATGAAGTTTTCTGCATTGGATGCTTCTGCCAGTTGCTAGATCCCCGCCCTTCTCAGCTTGACAAAACCGAAACCTTTGATGCTTACTGGCCCGGGCTGAAGAAAGGCCTTGGCCGACATGACCAACGAGGTATTCCTCCATGACGGCGGCAGGCATTCGTAGCCTGCAGAATTGGCTCGCCCATTCATGACGGAATGATCTTGGAAGGAGAATCAGCATGTCTTGAAAGAAGAGGCCCTCGAATTCACAACACAGCCTCGAATACATCGCTTTCGGTTGCTAAGGTTTAAAAATAGTGCAACGGCTGACGACGTTTTCGAGGGAGATTATGTTGCCTTTTCGGGTCCGAGACTGGCAAGCAGACTGTCTTGAATAATCTCGGGACGATGGACGACATAACAGCGCCTGATGACTGAGACCAAAGGCTGCGCCGGCGCAATATAACTGCAGCAATCTACCCCGGCCATCACTTGGCGCTTCGGCCGGCACCAGCGCCAACCGAAACTCCCGTGCGTGGCTGAGCCGAGTCGGCACGCTTTTGGATCCTCTTGACCGCTCCGGATCCTCCGCCCCCCGCGCGCTGACCACATGCCTAATCCCCGCCTCGTCGAGTCTGCGGCGCAAGGTCGTCCCTGCGAGCACGCCACTAGCTTTTGGCCCGGAGGGTTGCTCCCGGTAGCCGAGCTCAGGAACAGCTCGTCACAAACGTGTCTTGTGCAGACGGCCAAGCGTGGCTCGGCGGCAGTTTGACGTCTGGGCTTGACAGGTCCCGACTCGGGTGTGGGCTGTGGCTGCACGTCGCAAGGCTGTGTCGACGTCAAGATCGTCGACGCTGGTGTGAGTGTATATGAACGTGCCCGAGTGAGAATCGCCGACGAGAGAATCGGACGTCGCCGCAGCCACCGTCCAGGTATCACCAATGCTCTTTGCATCTACAATGTGGCAACCCGCCACAAACTATACCCTAGCACACGGGCGACCCATCGCTATTTGCCCCCCCCC
>NW_008804550.1:2009843-2032414 GCF_000145635.1 Gaeumannomyces tritici R3-111a-1
CCCTACGCACACGGGCGGACCCACTCGCCTACTTTGTCCCCCCCCCCCCCCCCCCCCCCCCCCTCGCTTGTGGCAGTTCCGTGCCAAGACAAGATCTGCTCGACGCGCATCGATCCCGCAGCCCCAAATATCCTGGGTCATGGTGTCAGCTGCAGACAGCAGGCTGGGCAACGGTTCGCCGCCGCCAGCCTCGCGTCGGCTATCTTTCCCATCGTGATCATCCCGCGGAACACGCCCTGTCGCCTCACGAGGGGGGCACCCCCTACCTTTTCCAGATGGGGAAGCCGGCCCCGGGCACCCACACACAGAGCTCGGTTCTACAAGTGCTTCACAATGACCTCCCCCCAGTCAGGAAAAGGGCCTTTCATCCGAAAGCCTGCCATGCTGGGCAGCAAGGCCACTGCCCGTTGTAACAGCAATCGTCCCGGTGTCGGGACGATCAAGAGACGAGCGGGCGACTGCGTGTTTCGCATATCCACGTCAGTTGCCAGAGACAATGGGACGCCGCCTCTTGTGCTTGAAGAGCGGCCGAGGATTGACGGAAACATGCGTATCTATTTTCTCTTGGGTGGCTAATGGTTTGTGGTGATGGCGAAGACTCGGCGTTTCCATATGCGTGGCAAAAGGACATCTATTTCTGGCAGTTTTAAGCCATCAATTGCCCAATCTCAGACCGCCGGCCATGGAGAGGTAGCAAGAGGCAAGGTCTTTTTTGGTGCCGGCTATCCGTCGACGAAACATCCACCGCACTGACTCGTGGCCGTGGCCAACAAGGGGTGCAGATTGTGAGTGGGCCGCCGTTGCTCGAAACAAAGAAAAAGAAAGAGGAAGGTGATGTGGTGTGGCCCGACGGCTACGGTCGTTTCCAGATCTGCAGAGCCGGGCATCATCGAGGACAGCGAATTGGCCTCACCGGCACTGGGGTTGGCTGCAACCACGGATCCCGTCACGAGGAAACGTGCACGCGTGAACGCGGTCCTCCGGGAAGTGGATGTTGTTCCTTATGGCCTGGGTCCGAGAAGCAAGCCCCTTGCCCCGTCGACGAGAGATGGGTCAGACTCAAGGCGGGATATGGACTCCGTCCAATGACCCTCCGGCTCCATCTGAGGAGTACGTGCGCACACGATTGCAACACAGACGGCAAAACTTGCATGCGCATTAGTTGCCGGTTAACCGGTGCAGTTCGTATGGATCGCAACGGGACGAGCGCCTCCATCAGCCGTCCGCCTCAACTATGAAGCCCAAGTAAGCTGCCGACGACCGATATTTGCCTGGGCAGAAGCACACGCTTGCTGTTTACACCCTCGAAGGGTAAATATCGAAACTTCACACACGGGATTCCTGCGGGTGGCATGTGGATGCATCACGGATCTGCCCCGAGACAGAAAAGCTTGGCACACGCGGCTGTGGAGACCAGTTCTGTTGGGCCCTCTGGTGTGGAAACGTCACCCTCTGAGCCTCAAATCTCCGTCTCCAATGGTAATATCAGCCACGGGAATAACAGCCGCCGTGATGAGCGACGGTGAGCGGCATTGCCGCTGTCGCCATGCCCAGTCGGGATCTGGGATTATCGCCCATTGACACAGCCACCAGACCGACAATCCACCGGCACGGTCACGTTGCGCGTTAGCGCCAAGCGGACGTGGAAAGAGCTGGGCCAAAAGGACAAATTTCGGTTTCCGGGGGAGGAGGCAATGTCGAGGGCGTGGAGCCGCTTTCTGTTCGGAAGCGAAAGTGAGACGGCGTCGAGTCTCATCTATGTTTGAGCCTCGCCGCAAGAAGCTCATCCGAGAGCTAGGGCCCCAGTAGGCTATCTCATTTTGGGCTGACACATCCCGTCCTGTCTCCAGCACGCAGGCCACGATTGGACAGAGCCCTTTCGACCCTGTCCCACACATGGGATCCCTGACTAGCCGGGGTGGAGACTAACCTTAAATCCTCGTCAGCTAGGGGTGGGGAAAACAGAATCCCCCGTCTCAACTCAGGCGCCACATTTTGTCGACGTCCGACCCACGCGCCGCGATGTCTTCCCCTAGCACGCTTGGGGCTGCAGCCCGCCGTGCCATCCCGATTTTCACTGGCCGGCTGCACCGCACAGGCCGGACGCTAAGAGACGCGCCCTGTTTGGTCATCGCGACAGCCCATTTCTAGTGCTCGGCGCTTGCGCTCGACACTGGCACCATCTCGCGAGATCGAGGGCCAGGAAGGTCAAAAAGAGCCGCTAGCGCGTGGCCGCCAAGGCATGTGTCAAACCTTAGCGCCTGGCGCCCAGTTAGTTGTAAGGGCAAGCAATGTATAGGTTGGCAGTGGCAGGTTCGATAGCGAGCGCATGGGAGTCCTCCATTCGTTCTCTTGACGCCTCCGCCCCAAACTCCGGCCTCCCCTTTTCCCGCCTGGTCTCGGGGGCCGGCGCCGCCTAGCATGCCGGCGGCAAGCCTCTGGCAGCCCGATCTGATAGGCCTTGCCCCTGCCGCCAGCAAGTGCAAATGGCAAACCCGGGCTGATCTCGCCCTGCCCGGGGATTGAAAGGGGTTGGAATCATTGGATGACGGTTGATAGCACAACCGCCCGCGAGGCCTCTTTCCCATCATTCTCCGCCCGCTTGCCCTGGTAGTTTTTTTGCTGCCCTGTCCTGGCCCGGCAACAGAGGAAAGCAAAGAAACCACCACCCGAAAAAAAAAAGAAGAAAAAAGAACACACCCATGAGGAAATGGGGCGGCGGCGGCGCAGGGTTGTTGGCCAGAGGGTCAAAACGCCACTCCCTTGGTACTATGTTTCAAGCACCCCCTAACCGCTCCTCCAACACGCCCCTCCCACCGCCTTCGTCCCGTCCACTTTGGGGCCCGCCTCGCAACTTGCCACCCCTGTTTCCGGTTCACCCCCGGATATGCGGTCACTCGCGCGAGCCTCTGCTGCCCTCCCCCCCCTGACCCTAGTCTCCTAGGCCCATTTCAGTTTTCCTTATATTTATGCTGTTTCCTTCACTCCATGCTGGGCTCTCTTTTTTCCCTCTTTCTTTCCTCAGTCTCCAGTATCCCAGAGATCCAACCCTTCTTTCCGCCTACCTTTAATTTTTTCGTTCCAAGGCTAGTCCTTCCCATTCATCAAGCGCCAGTCGCTCAGGTCAACACCGCTTTCTATACTACGCATCTACCACTCACTCGGTGCATTTTACCCGAACGAAAAATATCTTCTTCCCGCCGTTTTTAAAACCTCCTCATTTCAATATGCAATTCTCCACCATTGCTCTCGCGGCTCTGTCCGCCTTTGTCGGCGTTGAGGCTCAGGGTGGCAACGGCACCCGCACCGGCGGCGGCAACGGTACCGGCGGTGGCAACAGCACCCGCCCCGGCGGTGGCGGCAGCCCGGTCAGGACAGTCAGCGTCATCGTCGGCAGGAACGGCACCACCTTCCAGCCCAACAACATTAGGGCGGCCGTCGGCGATGCCGTCCAGTTCCAGTTCATGGGCGGCAACCACACCGTGACCCAGTCCCCCTTCGACAACCCCTGCTCGCCCATCAACAACTTTGTCAGGAACGTCACTGGTGTCCACTCTGGCTACGTCCCCTTCGCCGCCAGCGCCGCCATGGGCCAGGTCCCCGTCTACACCATTATGATCAACAACACCAACCCCATGTGGCTGTACTGCGCCCAGGCCAAGCACTGCCAGAACGGCATGGTCATGGTCATCAACGAGAAGTAAGCATGACTCCAGAGTTCCCCCTATCAATACCGGAGCAGAGATGCTAACATTGTCCATCAGCACTGCTGCCAACTCTTCCCGCTCGCTCGCCAACTACCGCCAGCTCGCCTCCACTGTCCCCCAGTCCACTGTTCCCGGCCAGGCTCCTGGCGCTGGCACTGGCACTGGCGGTGGCGCTGGCGGTGGTGCCGGTACCGGTGGTGGCAACGGCCGCAACCCTGGTGGTGCCAACCCCAGCGGCGGTGCCGGTGGATCTACCCCCTCGGGCGGCGCCAACCCCCCCGGCGGCACCGCTCCCCCCGTCGCCGCCGGCTCCTCGCTCAATGTGCCCTTCAGCCTACTGGCCCTCGCCGGTTCCATCTTCTTCCTGTAAGCGGTCAGTCCGCCGCAGGAGCGCCTTGTCAATTGAAGAAGAGGGGACGATTCTTTTTTCTGCGAGTGCCTTGTTTGCTGTACACATGGGTTGGGTTGTATATACCCTCGAGAAGCTGCCAACCCTATTAATCCACTTTCTTTGGCCATCTTACGGGACAGCGGCAGCGCCTATCCATGCTCTCCCCCGCCCGTTTTTAATAGGCATTCTGGAGACGCGACAGTGAAGAAAAAGAGCCTGGGTTTCGCTTGATAGACTGTTTGCCGGCCGGCTGGGTCTCGTTGTCTTGTTGTTTATGACCATGAAGCATTTTCTGTTCCTCCGCCAAGTCTTGGGCGAGGCCGCGCGGGTATTGGTGTTTTATTTAGCATTTTGAATGTCACAAACGACACTCTTTTTCGTTTATCAATTTTGTCCTTGCGTGAATGTTACTGTTGGTTTGCCTGGATCAACCGTAAAAGCCATGCCCTCCTGTGATCCAATAAGCTCCTGCGCTGCCATCCGTGTCATCCTCCGCCTTGGCTCAACCGCGTACAACAGTCAATGATGCACAAAAATCCGACATGCTATGTTGCCACGCCCGCCACAAAAAAAATGGCAGTTTGACAGGCCCCAGGTGTTAAGATTTTTAATGCCATGGGCTTTTCCTATTCTTATCTTTCTTCATATCCTTATTTATGTTGTTATTCTTATTAGTATTCCTGTTGTTATTCATTGTGTTATCACTATTCCTATTATTATTTCTTAAGCAGCTTTTCCAATGTTCGGTGGGATTGCCATATTTTTTTGTGGTGGGCGTGGGTGTTTATTAGGACAACTCCCATTCTTATCGGCTGGGCATAGGGTTTTCATCATTTTATATCGGCCTGATCGAAATGAAAATTGATTCCGCACCCCTGTCAACATCGGTTTGCAGCTGGCTGTGTTGTTGTAGCTTTTAGGACTGCTCCATCACCCCAATGGCAGGACTGAAGGACACAACGCAACCTCCGTTCACTCCAGGTAATCGTGCCACCTCGAAAGGCGACTATGGACCTAGAAACTCTCATTAACTCAGTTGCGAATACTTTTATTTCTCAACCTCAGTGTTGTTGAGGTCGCATCACCCGTTACAAACCTGAGAATCTTTTCTTTTTTCATATCTCCCTATTCACCATTCCAGGGACTACGCCTCTGGATAATCACAACCAAGGACAGGATGTGTCACCGGGTTGCAACTTTTCACTACTCGATTTTCTCAAGTATAAGTGCCAAACACAAAGAAGCCCGGAATAACTTTTTCTCTTACCGAAAAAAAAAAAGAACAAAACATCATCAGGCCATCTCGACCACTAGTGCTCAAATCCCAACAAGCCCCCACCTCCAATCCCCAATCCGCCCGCAAGTGAGAAAAAAACGCAACACAGCAACGACCGACGACGATGGGCAGCTGCTTCAGCTCGGGCCGCCGGGGCAGCCGTTTCGCGGTCTACGACGAGCCGTACCAGATCGCCGGCATCCAGGGCGCCGGCATCTACGAGATGAACCCGCGGCAGGGCAGGTCCGGGTTAGGCCGCGTCCACGACAGCGGGCCGTCGTGGCACGACGACCACCGCAGCGCGCGCAGGCAACGCAGGCCCGGGGGCCGCCGGCGGAGGTAGGCGTTGAGAGTCGAGGTAAGGGAGCTGCAAGAACTTCGCCTCGTGTGTCTAAAAAAAGGTCGGTGGCAAAGGTTGGGTATTTCGGTAGGTGCTCAGACATTGGGGTGGGTTTTATGCATGCACGGGCGCCTTGATGTCACCATCTATTCGGATTGAGAGAGCATCCGAGAGTCGCGCCACTGCGAGCCGCAGATTGCTGAATGATCAAGACATGATGTGAATACACATAATTTCCGCCTGTGCGTCAATTTTGACAGGATTGTGGCCGGGGCCAGGTAGCTGTCGCACTCGTCCGATCCCTCTTGCTATTCAATACAGACCCTTCTGATAACATGTACACGGTGATTGCGCGCATTTGCCTATACAGAATGCAGATAGATATGACAGAAAGAAACGGCCTTGAAGGTAATCTGACGTGTGGCAGCAGACATGTGCAGGATAACCGGGCGGCTGGCTTTACGGAAAATGCCCGCCGTCTCCGTACCATGCGCGAGGGCGCGACAGTCTCACTTCCCCTCGGGAATCTTCCTCTTGGACCTCCCCTTCTGCGCCGGCGCGCACAGCTCGCGCCTTGGCTGGCCCGCGAGCCAGCCGCGCTTGCGCCTGACGCGGCCGACGTACCTGTACTTCTTACTCTTGCCGAAGAAGTCGACCCAGTGCTTGAGAGCCTCGTGGACCTGCCGCCGGGCCTCCTCGAGCTCCCTGACGCGCATCTCGGCCAGCTCGGCCTCGGTAAAGTGCGCGTCCACCTCCGGGTCGTCGAGTGGGAGGAACATGTCCTCGACGCCGCGCAGGTCGGGCGTGCGGTCCTCGGCGAAGCAGCCCGTGACGTAGGCGCGCGAGGCATCGACGCCGGCGAAGTACTGGTACGAGCCGCCCGGGCCGTAGGTGCGCCGGTTGCTCGAGACGTCGAAGACGCTGCCGTTGATGGCCAGGTAGATGGGCTTGGCCTCGTCGCTGCCGTCGAACCCGGCGAGCTGCTCGGGGGTCATGAAGGTGGGGTTTTGCTGTTTGGGAGAGAAAGAGCAAGGGAGACGGTGTCAGAGCCGGCTTGCGGATTTGGATCACGACGGGGGGGACAGACGAAAACACACGTACGAATTTGCTCTTGAGCCAATCGAACTGCATGTACTTCATGGGCACCTCGTAACCCATCGAGAATGTCTCGCCGCCGGTGGCGAGGTAACTCAGGCCGCAATAGGCGATCAACAGACCGACGGCGAGACGCAGCATGTCGAGCCAGGGGTTGGTCGCCGCATCCTCTTCGTCGGCCAGCTCCTGCGCCGTCTTGTCCTTCTTGCCCGGCTCGATCTTGGTCCAGGTGGCCGCGGGCGGCTTCCTCTGCCGGAGCTCCGATTCGTCTGCCATCTTTGGCCTCTTATCCCGAGCGTTTGAGGTTTGCGCCGGCGCTGTGTGTTTGTCGGAATCGAGCTTGTTGCTGTGTGTGGCGATGGGATTGAGCAACAAGGTCTCCTACCGACCGAGTGCGTGTGAGGATTGGGAGGGCTCGCAGTGGTGGCTAAAGATGACAGAAATGGTCGTGATGGAAAGAGAGCAAAAAAAAAAAAGCCACGCTCAAGAAACAGTGCGCACCAGGCGTTCTGTATTTGCCAGATCTCACGGGGTCAGAGATTCCGGGGAGGTCAAGCAGGCCCTGGTTCGGCTCCACACACCTGTTGCGGGGCCCCAGCTCCAAGCCCGAGTTCCATTTACAGAGCCCTGTGAGGGAAGATGGCCTACGCAACATTCATACCTATTGCCGTTATGCCTGCTCGAGTGGCTGGAATCAAGCTCTACAAACTTCGAGCGTTAGAGAGCAAGGAGAAGACAAGTTGGACATCTCTCCAACATGAATGTATTGCCTGCGAATCGCCAAGCGCGCATGTTCCCAGTGTTTGTCGCCGTATCCGAGTGTGTTTCTTGCAAAAAGGGTGGATAGTCTGCTCGATGCTGTAAACCAAAACCACCTTCGGTTGCCTTTGGGCGCCCTTAGAGATCAAGCAGAAGCTGCGGCGCAACCTTTTCGAGATCCTCGACCTAGAACCAGCCATGCGGCGTTGTGACTGTCAGCTTCGTGGATTTGAACTCGGCAAGCGCCGACAGGAAGTAAGTAGCAGCTGTCAAAAAAAAGGAGAAAAAAAGAAGACATACCCCGAGGAACCGCCCCGACCGCTCCGCCATGGTGCGCGCGATAGCCTCCTGTACAAACACGTCAAAGTAGCGCGCCAGCGCCCCGTTGGCCTCGCTCGATATGCGCGTGCCGCCCTTGTCGAAGAACTCGTGCAGCAGCCGCCGCAGCAGCTCGGGCGGGATCCGTCTGGGCTGCTCCTTTGCCTCGCCCCCCTCGCCGTTGTTGTTGTTGTTGTTATTGTCGTTGTCAACGCCGTCAAAGTCGTCGTCGGCAAAGGGGTCGTCGAACTCGTCGTCGTCCAGCACCACCGTTGCCGCCGCCGCCTTTCCTTTGCCCTTGCTGCCGCCCCCAGCCCTGCTGCTGCCACCGCCACCGGCGCCGGCCGCCGCGCCTTGTCGCGCCCGCGGCCTGGGCCTGCCCCTCTCTTCTGCGTCCTCGTCTTGCTCCTCCTCCTCTGCCTCCTCTGCCTCCTCCTCCTCATCTGCATCGGGCGCGTCCGGCACCTCGTCGTCGGAATCGGCAGGTACCGGCGCCGAGGTCGGTTTCTTTGGTCTCCCGGACCCCGCCGCCTTGCTGCCCGCCCCGGCGGACCGTCGTGGCCCCGAGGAACCGGCTCCGCCGCTCGGCTTGGACGGCGGCCGGCCTCGAGGTTTTGGTGCCGATTGCTTCGGCGGCATGGCGTGGTGCGCTTGGGGAATGGACAGGGAAGGTCGTGAGTTCCAAGACTGTTGGTGGGGTGTGTTGGGCGAAGGACCCCGGCAGCTTTGGGTCTGGGTGGAACAAGCTGCACGGTTCCCCGATGGGGAGGAAAGGCCTTGGATCAAGAAAAATATCGGCAACAAACGAAACCAGGCATAACTGCGACTTTCGCGTCTAACATGAACTTGTCGCCGTGGCTGCCTGTGCGCCCAGCTGCAAAAGCAGATATGGAGCAACGCGAACGGACGCGTTTGGCACGCGATTCGTTCCAAGTCATCATGCATACCATCCCGTTCGTCACTACTGCACTCGATTCCGCTCAGATAGCGGCATCCTGCAGACATCCGTGTCAACTGCTCAGACCATGGCTGAAGATGTTACAGCTCGAAAACATCAAAGAGCGAGATGGAGCAACACGATCACAACGATGTTTATCAAGGAAATCATGGCATTGACGGTCTGGAACCGCAGCTACCAAAAAGGAATCTATCGAGTCGTGCGATGAAAGGAAACCCGACCATATAACCCAGGATATCTCGAGCGTAGACGATCGTTGCAAGGAAGACACCGGGGAAACTGGCCTAGATTGTATAAATTACAGCGGTCGAGAAAAAAGTCGGCCAGGCACAAGGAAAGATGCCAAACGCCCCGCTAGCCTTTTTAACGTCCGCAAAGTCCTTCGGAAGCTGAGGTGCCACGTTCGCCGTGGAAACCTCCAACCGAATCTACCGTCCGACTCCCCATTCAAACATCCGACCCTGAGACGGCTCGGGTAAGTCGCGCTTGGCTGGCCTTGGGCCAGACGTCACCGCTCACCCGACTGACTCCCAAGAAATTATACAGAGGGGTTGGCCGAGACATTTAGCCAGAGCCACCCTTGAAGGCCTTGCCGAAGATGATGAGCTGGAGCTGGTCGTAGATGGACAGGACACCAGCACCGGCGACACCACGCAGGATGTTGGCACCGGCACCCTTGAAGAGCGACTTGACACCCTCCTTGGCGACGATCTGGCGGAAGGCATCCAGGGAGCTGCTGTACTTGACGGCCTCACCAGAGGTCATCATCATACGACGGCGGACAGTGTCGAGCGGGTAAGAGGCGATACCGGCACCGGTGGTGACGCACCAACCGAGGGCGAACGAGGCGAGGAAGTTGGTCTCCAGGTTGCCGGTCAGGACGACGGGCTTGATGGAGTCGTACATGCCGAAGTACAGACCGCGGTAGACGACGATACCGGCGACCGAGGGGCCGAAGCCACGGTACAGACCGGCAATACCGTCAGAGGCCAGGGTCTTGCGGTAGACGTCGACGAGGCCGTTGAACTGACGCGCGCCACCGCCCTTGGCCGACTTGTTGTCGTTGGCCAGACGGGTACGGGCGTAGTCCAGGGAGTAGACAAAGAGGAGCGAGGTGGCACCAGCGGCCTAGATTCGAGGGCGGTAAAAGTCAGTCATGGTCGCAAACGGATTGAGGATACTCGGGCGCAAAGATGGCCTTCACTTACACCACCCGAGGCCAGGTTACCAGCCATCCACTTTGCGTATCCGTCCTTCTCCTTCTTGTAGCCGAACATCTTCTTGAACTTGTCACGGAAGGCAAAGTTCAGGGCCTGGGTGGGGAAGTAACGGATGACGTTGGCAGTGTTGCCACGCCACAGAGCCATCACACCCTCATCGGCGGTGGTACGCCTGAAGCAGTCCATGATACCATCGTAGCGGCGGTCGAGGCGGCCAGCCTTCAGCATCTCCTCCTGTGGGGCTGTCAGCAAGTGTTACATCTAGTGGGCGGTATATATAGTATGCTCTTATTGCACGTGACCATGCTGAGATATCCCGAGGCGGAATTGCCCAGCGAGGTTGGCTCGAAGCGCAAGAGAAGTTGGGCGGTGACAAGATTGGGAACAGGGAAACTGGGCGGGGCGGACGAACCTGGTTCTGGACGAGGAGCTTGATACGCTCGATGGGAGCAGCGGCAGTCTTCGAGACGGCAGCGGAGACACCGCCCACTGTTGATACATGTCAGATTGTCTTCTTTTCCCCCGTTTGCTAGGCGCTGCTGTATGGTAGGCGAGGGGTCGTGATGCTGCCGATGGCGGGGCGATCGCATCAAGCCGACGCGAAGGCGACCGATCGAGGGAACATACTCAGGAAGTCAATCATGAAGGGCTAGAGGCACAAGGAAAGACGTCAGCTCGTTGCTCCATCATAGCAGCGGGGTTTGTGGTCATGCCGAGGTGAACGTCAAGGACAGTGAGCCCGACGTCTGCTCCCAACGCCGAAACCAAACATGATCCAATGGCTGAGGTTGAGCCCGCGGCCAGTGGTGCCAATTGGTATCGAGCAAGATCGGGAGCAGGCACAGAGCGTCGATAGCCTCGAAGAGGAGCCTACGAGGAAATTTTTCCTGCTCGGCTGGAGGGGAGGTTTGGCTTACCGGCATGCCCATGATGCGGATGTCATCCTTGGAAGTCATTTTGGCGGTTGACCTAAGCAATCGCTTGACTTAAGGGAGTGAGTGGAGATGTGAAAAGAAAGAAACTGGACAGAGAAAAGAACTCTGTGAAGGATGGTGTTGGAGGGAAGCCGTGAAAAAACTCGCGGTTCCTGCGACGGGAATTTATGGGAGCGAAATTTTTTGCCCTGGGTCGGGAAGGACAGGAATCTTTCTGGCGCTAAGCCGAAGCGCAGGCCTAGTAGCCCCACAGCTGTCCTCCATTTTCCATACCACATCCGATATGTGGCTTGTGCGCAGGACCGATGCCTCCAGACCGACCAATCCGCGTGCATCCCTAACAGGGATGGAGCTACGGGCCGCAAAAAATATCGACCTGGCTCTTTGAATGGAAGCTCTGGCTTACCCAGGACCAGGATTACTTTGCCCTTCTTTTTCTGCGTGGCCATCGTTGGGCCTTCCTCCCCCACTAACTCACTTCCTCGGTCCAGTCCGCGCAAGACACACTGCCGCTTATAGTAGACGCCAGCTCGCCAACATCTAGTGGAATCCGAAGCTTCGTCTCTGCTGGCCGTCTCGACCTAGCACCGGATTGGCCGCCGGCATGCAAAGTCGAAGCCATGGCTGGGCTTAGGGCTGGATAGGATTTGCACCGCACATCCATGGTAGCATTTCCCACCACGACGGAAACACGCTGCAGGCAAAAGTCTGGCTTTCTCAAGCTCAGGGGCAGGAGGCTTGCATCGGTCGCTGTCGCTCAGGCGAGTCAAAAGCTCCCCGAAGCCCCCCAAGGTTCACATTTGCGGGTCAGCTCGGACCTGTTTGGCCACAGCCTTGCACCTTTTTTTTCTCTTCCTGTCGGGCAAAGGGACGGGCGGGACCTGTCCCATTTCGATTCTTACGTTGCTGCCATCATCCGTGACCCCGTCACCGAGATGTCCCGGACCGCCAACCCTCTCTTCTCGCCTGGCGGTTGTAACCCTGCTTCCACTTCTAGACTAACAGCCGCTGAGCCCCGGCCTGTTACCTCGGTCGTTGGGCTCGAGAACTTCACACAAGTGAGAAAGCGAGTCAAACATAAAACCCAAGGCTTACACATGATACCCAATCTGCACCCGGGCTTGATCGTCGAGTCTGGCGAAAGGCCGCGCCCACGTAGTAGGCCGAGTCGTTGGCTCGGGATGGCTACGGTAGTTGGATCAAGGGACGGTTTTTTGCCAAGGGTCCTTGACGCAACCCGTCGCCTCCCGATGGGCCTCCCCTCCCGTCCAAGACCACGGTGGTCGATCCGAGAATATGGGTAGTGATGCTGTCGGCGAGTCCGGCGCTGAATTTGCCTCCTGGCGCGACCTGCGCTGCCGTGCACATGCCAAGCCCGGCTCCCTAGCTGGGGCTCCCGAGGACCGAAAGTTTCACCTTCCCAAAACGCTAGGCTAGCATGCACTGCGAGATCCTCTTTCATGTACTCATATTTGTGTCCGTGTTTTACTTTATGTGCTTCAAAGGAGTGTGGGCATATTCAAGCATTGCATGTTCCCCATCGAAGAAAATAATAGAGAAGAGACTGCATGTGCAGGCTTGGGGATCTAGTGGGAATACCTGGAGATACTCTTCCGGGGAAGCATCGAAGTGGGCCGGTAACATGGGAAACGCCACACCTGAATGTCCATTAGGGCCAGCACACAACGTAGGCTACTGGGGCACCACCTATGAGGAGGTCTCGGCAAGTCTAGATAGTGCTGCAGTATGCTTAAACTGCACTTTGTTGAACGGCCATCACAACAATTCGGATATGCCTGTGACAGCCTTGTCCGTGACAGGTCGACCTAGAATGCATAAACACATGGAGATGCTACGAGGTGGAAGTGAGGTGTATCA
Organism: Gaeumannomyces tritici R3-111a-1; assembly: GCF_000145635.1. Classification (NCBI taxonomy): domain Eukaryota; kingdom Fungi; phylum Ascomycota; class Sordariomycetes; order Magnaporthales; family Magnaporthaceae; genus Gaeumannomyces; species Gaeumannomyces tritici. The sequence continues at coordinate 2,022,721 of NW_008804550.1, forward strand.
AGACGCCTTTGTCATGTCCTCAACGGACTTGCGGCCCTACAGGCCTTGGATGTTTCCATGCCGTACGCTACACCAAGTGCCAAAAGATAACTCCCAGAGATGAATCCATAACCCATCCGTATCCGGTTTTCCCACCGCGGCGAGATTGAAATCATGTCAAATCCGCCAGCATTCCATCCCTGTCACAAAGCAAGCAAGCGGTCGTGTCAATCGTGAAAATCAAGTTATTTATTCAGCGGCGGTGACGGCGCGGGCTATGGGTGGGTTGACGCTGGTTAGTATTGGATCGCTGACGCCGTTCGATCAGGGAGCAGCGGACGTACTGTAGATCTTCATCTTGCTGTGGGTGACAACCGGCTTGATCTGGCCCTTCTCCTCCAGGTCGGCCAGGCACTTGCGAGCCAGCGAGCCGTTGATCTTTAGCCTGTCGACGAGGGTGGCGATGGTGACGAGGCGGTACGACTGAACATCCTTGTAGAGCTTGTCCGAGGTGCTCTTGTCCAGGAGGACGGCGTGCTGGGCCTTGTCCTTGACTGTATCGCGAGGAACATCGTTAGCCCATGTTTCCCCTCATTTGCGCCCGCGTCGCAATTTGTGCCGTGTCGTGCTGTCGAGTGCAACTGCGCTCCCTCGAGAGAACTCCCGGTCTGTCGCGGTCGCTGTCGCCGCCGCCGCATTCTCACGACGTGGGGTGATTGCAGGAATTGTCGCTTACCCTTGCCCTTCGACCACTTCTTCTTCTGCTTCTTGGCACCGGCAGCGGGAGCCTAAATCCGACGGTCCATTGTTAGAGAGTGCTGTTGGTCTCCGTCGGGGCGGCGGGCGCAACGTACCATCTTGTCAGTCTATGTGTTGATGATGTGTGGTTGAAAGGAGGTGGCTTCAGTCAGAGTCCAAGTGGGTTGAGAAATGGCCGTGGTGGTTTGAAGACGGCGGCCATAGAAACTGGCAGCCCGACCAATCTGAGCAGGGTGCGAGAAGCGGAGCAGCAGTCGGGGCTTAGGTCTGGACCCTAATCAGTCTTGCAGCAGGCGGCGGGCCAATCAGCGTAGGGTCCTATGCGGCGGGGCCACCACGAATTCTTTGCCCTGCGCCCGCCTATCCAGTTTTGGTGCGTCTCTGGTGCGTGTGCGACCTCTTGCGTGCGAAAGCAGTTCCCGCCTTTGCAGCCCTCTGGAAATTCGAACCTCGAACCTCAAACCGCGACAACTCCCGCAACCACCAGCCTTTTTTCCCCGTCACCACGGTCAGCACATCCGCCGAAACCATGTCTGACAACGGAGAGATCGAGGTCGAGGCCGTCTCGGGCTACCAGGCCCTCCCCAAGGATGTTGTCGCCGAGATTGGCAGCATCAAGCTCTTCAACAAGTGGAGCTACGAGGATGTTGAGATCCGCGATATCTCCCTGACGTAAGGAGGCCTTTTGCTCCCTCTCGCTTTGCCCGCCGTTCCGCCGCTCGATTTCCGGGGCCTGCGACTTGTTCTGTGTGGGAGACGGGTTTTGGCGGCGGCGGGTGTTCTTTGGAATGCGGTGGTGTGGTGGCATTCCCCACTGTGAAGACGCTGCGGCGGCCATGCGGAACAGGACGGACAGCAGTCACAGAGGCGGCGGTGGCGACGACGACGACAATTGTCTCGTACCAGGGCTGACATTGGACTCCTCTGCACAGAGACTACATCCAGATCCGCTCACCCGTCTACATCCCCCACTCCGCTGGTCGCTATGCCGTCAAGCGCTTCCGCAAGGCCAACTGCCCCATCATTGAGCGCCTTACCAACTCTTTGATGATGCACGGCCGAAACAACGGCAAGAAGCTGATGGCTGTCCGCATCGTTGCGCACGCCTTCGAGATCGTAAGTCTAACAGTGTTGAACATGCCCAATGGTAGTGCGGACGGGTGGATGACGACTACACAGAAAAAGCTAACTCTTGCTCCCAGATCCACCTGATGACCGACCAGAACCCCATCCAGATCGCCGTTGACGCCATTGTCAACTGCGGCCCCCGCGAAGACAGCACCCGTATCGGCTCGGCCGGTACCGTCCGTCGCCAGGCCGTCGATGTGTCGCCGCTGCGCCGCGTCAACCAGGCCATTGCCCTGCTCACCACGGGCGCCCGCGAGGCGTCGTTCCGCAACGTCAAGTCGATCGCCGAGTGCCTGGCTGAGGAGCTGATCAACGCGGCCAAGGGCAGCAGCAACTCGTACGCGATCAAGAAGAAGGACGAGTTGGAGCGTGTGGCGAAGAGCAACCGGTAAAGGCGCTGGGAGGATTACTATTTGGACGTGGGTACCTGTTTGGGGACACAAGCGGCGCAGATGGGATCGGGGCTGCTTGCATGCATGCTGTCAATGGGAAGTTCTTTCTCTGGGTTCTCTTTCTCACGGAAAGTTGCATTTGCGCGTTCGGGATTTGGCAAAGGCGGGTGCGAATTTTTCACGCTGGCATTCTTTGTCAACTAGGGCTCTAAAAAAAAAAGCTCTGCTCATTGGAGGGCAAATCACGAAGGATCTTTGACCAAAAGTCATGTTCATTTTTTTTTTCTAGCTGGGTTCCTCTGTTTTGGTGATGTGGGTGTTGCTATCATAGGAGAACTCCATGTGCCAACAAGACGTCATTGATAAAGACAGTCGTCAGTCCCTTTGGAGTGAAGTATGGCTCGGTGGCTGTGCTGAAAAGGTCGAGATATCGGCAGACACTATGGATCAACAGGCTCGAGCTTGAGCCGCTGAAACATGCCGACGTGCGGCATCCCCTCCTCCCACCACCTGCCCATGCCCTCGTCTAGCTCGAAGCCGTAGCTCGCCCAGACGTGCCGCACCTGCTCCTGGGCGTGGCAGCACACGAGGCCGTCCCACTTGTGCGGTTGTGGCGCCTCCTCCCCAGTGGTGGTGGTGGTGGTGGTGGTGGTCGCGGCGTCAAAGTAGGCCGGGTGCTCGCGCATCCACCGCAGCGCGGCCCGCACCAGCAGGCCGCCGACCCCCCTGCCGCGGAACTCGCGCGCGACGGCCAGGCGGCCCAGCTTGACGTAGGGCTTGCGGCCGTCGTGCAGTGATGTGGGGCGGTCGCCGTCGTCGTCGTCGTCGTCGCCCTCCTTTTTCACCTCCTCTACCACCTCATCATCATCATCATCCCCCGTGCCATCCCTCCTGCGCCCCGTTAGCCTGCCGTCGTAGTAGACGCCGCCGGGCTCCGGGTGCGGCGGGTGCGGGGACGGCACGAGGCGGAGGGTGCCGATTGGTTTTTGTTGTTCTGTAGCAGCAGTGGTGGTGGTGGTGGTGGTGGTGGTGGTGGTGTCGTAGGCGACCCAGTGGCACGACCGGGCGTCGTCGGCGTCGAGCTCGTTCTCGGGCGCCACGCCCTGCTCGCGCACGAACACGGCCTCGCGCACCGCCATGGCGTCGGCGAAGGCGCGCGGTACCGCCGGGGACGCGGGGCCGAGGGCGCGGTCGTAGCCGGCTATGGCGGGCGTCGGGGCGAGGAACTGGATGCGTGGTGTGTCCATTTTTGGGGGAGGGGGGGTATTGGCCTGGTGGGGTGGTTGTTTTTTTGTGTTGGAAATGAATGTGCTGGCTGCTTGTTTTGGTGCCCCTCGGCTCGTGAGGCCGGTCTTGACTGGACGAGTCAGTGTCGGTTGCGGTGGTCAAGGAGGTGAATATCCAAATAAGCAGGTGGTTTCCTGAAGAAAAGAAAAAAGGAGATAAAACGACAGACTGTAGACTCCCGGTGGGAATATTATGCCTCAAGCGTGATCAACACCAGTGAGGTGAGTCAATAAAGTCCACCCACACCTAAAAGTGAGCCTGCTGCCCTCATCGCCATATCACTGCCGCCTCGTGACGGCCAAGTCAGTCCAACAACAGCACTACCATATCGGGTTACATAAAATCATAAAACAATATGCCACACTGAAAGTTGATACCATATATATTCATGTGCTTCGTTGTTACCTCCTCTCGCTCCTAGCGTCACCAACCCATACCAGTCTCCTCTTCTGAGAGTTGAGCGTTATGGCCTCCAAAAAAAATGCCGGATATACATAAAATACAGCCAAATACCACATCCGCCTGTCTAGGTAGTATTCTAGCGCGTGTATAGGTCAAGGTGGTTCATTATACTTGCCTTCCCCTCCCCTCCGCTGCCCTCCGTCTTCACGCAGCGAGGATCTCATCCTTCGTGCCGACCATGCCGCCAGTGTCGGCAACCGCCTGCACAGCCTCCTGCACCGAACCGTTCGTCGGGGCGTCGGCCTCGGCCTGCGTGAGGCCCTTGCGGATGGCCAGGACGCTGTCGACGATGACGGCATCGATACCTTCTTTGACTTGACGCTACAAGGCGACAAAACAGTGGTCAGCAGACAATTGATAGGCGGAGAGACAAGAGAAGAAAAAGTAAAACACTCACCTGAACCATGATGGGATCATTGTTCCACGTCCCGTAGCTCACACACACCAGCCCGTGCTGCTTCACCACCCGCACCATGCGCGGGCTGTTGACAAACGGCTCCGCCTGGCTCACCACGCCGAGGAGGTTCCAGCGGCTCGCGAACCGGATCGCCTCCTGGAGGCTGCTGGCCCGCACGTCGCCCACGGGGCACGTGCCTGCGTCGGTAAGAAACAAGATGGGGAAGTTGGGCTGCTTGAAGGACAGGCACAGGCAGATGTCCGGGTTGAAGGACGAGAACAGGATGTTGCGCGGGCCCGCGAGGTCGTAGACCTTTGCCAGCACCGTATCGCAGAACGAGTTGAGCTCGACGGCGTAGGCGTCCATCTCGTGCTCCTCGCTCTCGTGCAGCATGGGGTATTTCATCTCGATGTTGAAGCCCACGCCCTCGGGCAGCTTGTGGAACAGGTCCTCGAGCGTCGCGAAGGGCGCCTGGATGAAGTTGCCGCGCGAGTTGCCCTTGTAGCCCTTGAGCTTGAAGTCGCGCGTGTGCTTCATGCGCTCGTCGAGCACCGTCGTGTCCGTCGCGCTCCACCCCATCGACTGCGACCGCTGCCGCGGCCCGGGGCTGTTGCTGCGCACCTTCTTCTTGGCCAGCAGGCCCGCCCCGTTATCCTTGGCGGCACCCAGCCCGGCCCCGTTGGAGCCGCCGCCGTTGACGCCGTTGTTGCTGCCGCCGTCCCCGCCCTTCTTGGCGCTCGCCGAGGGGCTGTGGCTCCGGTTTGAGTCCGGGTTGATGTGCAGGAACTGCTCCAGCGTCAGCGTGTGCACGGGCGCGTCGATGCCCGTCTCGCTGACGAGGAAGTCGTGGTAGATGACGGGGATGTGGTCCTTGGTGAGCTGCACGTCAAACTCCACATAGTTGGCGCCCAGGTTCGCCGCCGCGATGAAGGACGGCACTGTGTTCTCGCCCAGCTGCAGCGACTTGTTGGCCGCCAGGTTCTTGCCGAGCCCGCGGTGGCCGATCACCATGGTCGACGACATCTTCTTCCAGTACGTCTGCTTGGAGGTGACCTCCATGTTGGGGTGGGCAAAGGGCGTGATGACGAGGAAGTTGAAGTGGACCGAGCCGATGACGTCGAGGTTCGAGGCCAAGATGGGGACGCAGACGTCGCCCTGGAGGCTCATGCGCTTGGCCCCAATCGACGGCCGCAAGCTCGAGAGTAGCGCCACTCCGCGCCCGATCTTGTTCTTTTCGTTTCCAGAGTACGTCGGGACGATGTCGAACAGGAGCTTGACCTTGGCCACGTCTGTCGTCTGGAAGATGACGGGCTCGGTGCAGATGTTCTCGTGCACGGGAAGGTCGACAACGGTCGACTCGCCCTGGGCGCCCGTGGCCGATATCACCAGCGAGAGTGCCGTGTCGAGCTGCGTCGTGTGGGCCTCGGCGAGCGGGACGCGGTCGAGCTTGACGGCCTCGGTGTGCTTGCGCATGTCCATGCTTCCCAGGCTGACCAGAATCATGGTCTGGTCCTTGAGGTAGCGGTGGCCGTACGCCCTGATGGGCTCGGCCGGGCGCGCCGACATGTTGGAGCGCCGGTCCCCGAGCGAGGACACCTCTGGCGGCGACGTGCCCGTGCTCGGCTGGCCGGGCTGCTGCTGCTGGGACTCTGCGCCGTTGGTCGGCGCCGATTCGTCGATGCTGGAATGCGCCGCCAGCAGTCTGGCGATGGGCATGTGGCCACGGAGCGCGGCATGCTCCTTGGCCGTCCAGCCCGAAGAGTCGCCCTTGTCGACGTCGGCCCCGGCGTCCACAAGGAGCTGCGCAACCGACAGGTGCCCGTCCACCGCGGCGATGTGGAGGGGTGCCCACGCGAACGACTTCTCGGCGAGCTCGAGGTCTGCCCTCTGTTCGTCACTTCCCTTGAGGAGAATCTTTGCGCACTCGTCGTGGCCGAAGCGGGCGGCAATGTGCAACGACGTCTCGCCGCTCTTATCCTGCCAGTTGATGTCGACACCGGCCTCGACCAGCATCTTGACGATGTCCTGGTGGTTGTGCTTGGTCGCGATAGCGAGGACGGCGCTCGACTTGGACACGGCCCTCCGCACTTCCACCCTGTCCTCGAGCGGCCCCTGCCAGCTCTCGCCCTGAAGGAGCGCCTTGGTCGTCAAGGCATGGCCGCCGATGACGCTCAGGTGCAGCGGGGCGCTGCCCTCGTTGTCCTGCCACTCGGGGGCGTCGATGCCGTGGCTGACGTCGAACTGGCCCCAGGCCTGCATCCTGGCCATGAGCAGCTGCGAAACATCGACAATACCGAACTGTGCCGCATAGTGCAGCGGCGTGCGGCCAAACGAGTCCCTGGCGGCGAGAGCGGGTCTGTGCTCTTCCTTTAGGGTATCGAGCAGGTACGACAGCGTCTGCACGGCGTCGTCGCTTAGCCCAATGAGCTTCTCCTCCTTGGACACGGGCCCTTGTTGCGGACGGGCGACTCCGGGCGGCACAGGGGCCGGAGGTGTGACATAGTTGGCGCCCAGAGAAACCTCGAACTTTCCAGAGTTGGGGAACGGGTACGAGACGGGCTCCTGCTCGCCGGCAGACGTCGTCTTGGAGCGACCAATGTGGATGACGAGTCTGTGGATGCAGTTACGGCCGTTGATGTCCTCTGGGTCATCAAGAGACTTGACGTGACCCAGCAGGAACGAGATGGAAGCCCTTGATCTCGCCGAGATGGAACGCTGCACCAGGTTGAGCAGGAGGCTCTGGGCGCTGGTGTCTGTCAAGTCCAGCTTGCCTTCGGCGAGCCCAGACTTGAGCGCGTCCATGTCATCGCTGCGGATGGCACCGTCCAGCTTGTCAATGAGAGCAGGCGCAAAGTTCATCATGGCCTTGGCAGAGGCGCGGCCCAGAGACCTTGCCGAGCGGTCAGACCTGGCGTCGTCAATGTTCTGGGCATCACCAAGGACGGACAGCCACTTGTTGACGTCGTTCAGCAGGCGCACAATGGTGTTCTCCTTGGCAAAGGGGAGGGGGTCGACCCTGGTGGCGATGTAGCGGTGCTGGGTGACCGTGTCGGGTACCTTCTTGTCCAGCTTCTTGGTGATCTTGACAAAGCCGCGGCGGTTGATGTCGCCGAACCACTGCAGATTCCTCAGGCGAGTGCGCAGATCGAGCATAGCACCCATAAGCTCCTCAACCTCGTCCTCGTCGAGGTTCGCCACCGAGTCGGCGTTGCTGCCATAGCGGTCGTGCAGCAGCCTCAGGCGGCGGCAGGCGTCGGCAAACTTGCGGTTGTAAAAGGCGTCGACATCCTCGAGGTTCCGGTCCAAGGCGAAGAAGAATTCTGTGGGTAGAAGACACAATGGGAAAACGGTTAGGCGATGACGGGCTCAGCCCCCGCGTCTCGTTCCGAGGAGAGTCCCACCTGCAAGGTCCGCCTTCTCTCCCTTCTGCGCGGTCGCGGCCGCGGCCTTGATGAGCTTCTTGAGTCCTTTGTAGTCTATGTACGCGGACGCCCATTCTGGGACTTGGTTGCGGGGGAGGCTGCAATGCGGTGTGAGTAACACGACGTCATGGTTGTTGGGGCATGAGAATGAGGGGAAAAGGCGGTGCCGATGTCAGTGTCAAGGTTGGGGCCGGAAACGCTCATACTTTCTTCCAAACTTCATCTTGACAGCCTTGATCTGTTTCTGCTGTCCGCCGGGATATAGATCTATCGATGGGATTCGCGATCCTCAGGCCTCTTTTTGGATATCGATTCGTCCACAATAGCCAATGCCGTTTCCCCACGACAGGCGCGTGGTGCTGAGCAGGTGCTGAGCAGGCTCGGGGCGGCCTGATAAGAAGGAAAAGCACAGAATACGCCCAAGGATGCAAGAGGTCAAAAACGCGCAAGACAAGAAAAATTACAGGATGCAGTCTGGGCGTGTCTCCTGCATTTTCTTGGATGGGTGGTTATGGTGGCGCTGGAGAAATTATGGCGATAAGCAGGGGTAAAAGTCGGGGCGAGCACTTGGGCGGCCAGCCAGACCGACGTGATGGATTGTAGAGGTGTATAGGAGGGTGAGTGACAAGAGGTCGTTCAGTGGATGGCTTGGCGGAGTGGCAAGTTAGCATATCGGCAATAATAGCGCGTTGGCGATTCCAAGCGGGAGATCTCAGACTGAAGGGACAAGCAAATGATTGATAGTATGCATAGGGTACAACCCGCGCTGATAGTGGGAGGTGCGGATGGAGTTGTATCTTTTTGTGCAATTTTCAGGGCAGAGTGACACTCTGGTCAGGCCAGGACTTCCGGGACTTCCGGGACTATGTGATAGGTATCCTTCCAGGTATCCTTCTGTTGTAGTCTGGGCCTGGTGAACATACCTGACGCCGAGTCTGTTTGGGACGCGGATTGATGTGAGTTGACAGCTTCTCTGGTCCGATATGGCAGGAATCTGATTCTGTTGCGCCGTGTCGACCGATTGCCGACAACCAACGTAGAATGGAGTGCGAGGGAAAAAAGAGGGAAGAATGCAGATTTCCCGGGCCGCTACACAGTAGACAAGGGACCGATTAAAAGAGACCAGGGGCTCTCTCTTATTTTTTTTTCGTCTTCACCTCTGGTTTGTGCCTGGATCCAGGACAAAGACCATAAAATCCTGGACAGATCCAACACGATGTGGTCCCCTATGAGCTCACAGCCAGGGTTCGCTGGCGGGCGAGCGGTGGGACCGTCAGACGGCCGCCAAGGGGATGCCAGACTGGGAAATGGGCCTGCGCTGGCGGGTGTGGGGATTGAGGGCGGGCCAGAGTCGGTGTCGTCGTCCCAGCTGGCGAAACGGTGAGGGGGTGCTAAAAACAGCCAGGGACTATTTGCAAAAAAGAAACGAGACTGTGCATGCGCCCTGGCCTGGCCTGCTCTGCCGAGGGATTGATTAACCGCCGAGGGCCTTTGATTGACGATTGTCTTGCATCGACCTCAAGAGCACAGGAACCACATTCCTCAGTCACAGACTGCTCAGCGAGGGCCGTGCGCCTGCCTGCCCAAGTGCCAAAAGGACGCATCGCAGGCTGGGCCACGGGCGTCGATTTCTCCAACACCCCCCAACTTCCAAGTGCAATTGAACCTAAGATAGCCAGACCGGCTGCAGGCCAGTGGCTGCACGACGTGGAGGCCCGGCGGCATCTTACTGGACAATTCCTTGGTCGGAGGGGAGGATGGAGGATGGAAGCTTCTCATGCTGCCTACTTCGGTTTCTCACACCCATTGCTGCTTTCCATGCGGCAGGCGCCGGCCGGCCGTTGTCGACGAGACGAACGGTCCCCCCC
>NW_008804550.1:2032864-2155889 GCF_000145635.1 Gaeumannomyces tritici R3-111a-1
AGCTATAAACTCCCCATCCCGTTTGGTCGGCTGTGCCTCGAGACCTTGTGGCAGCGGCTGGGAAATCCGATCGAGGACGCAAGAAAAACCGAGTGGCAGTGGCACCCCAGATCGGGTTACTCCGCTTTCGGCAAGACAACACTGAGTAACCTTTTCTTTTTTCTTTTTCTTTCTTTTTCTTTCTTTTATTTTCTTTTTACATGTCCGTTCATGTACCTTCCTGCCCACTTGCCTCGCTACCGCCCTTTCTACCCCGACCGCTCTCCTACAGCTGGCACTGCAAGAGCCGGAAGAAGGAAGCGACACCGCAAGAGAAACCACGCTCGTGGCCGGCATCACCAGTTCCAGCCTAGCTGGAACTTTGCCCCGGCGACGGTGGCCTGCCGCGGGCCGCCGTTGTCGGACCCCAGGGCCTTCCCCCCAGCTGCTCAAAAACCCTGACGCCAGGCCCCATCGCCGCAGGTCGTGTGACGATGGTCACGGAGGACCCTGAAGCAAGGGTCCTTGGGGCATCACTTGACCCTCTTGTCGACATTCCCTCGCCCGCCGCCCCCTGAGTGATCTTCAGGGTCCAACGCCATGTTTCCCAGGTGTCGAGATTTGAAGATGCCGGTTGAGCCTCGTTCTCTGGGAGGAGCTGGATCGTGTGAACTACATGTCCCAGGGATGACAAACCTTAGTGCGGTGGATGCAATATACATTTTTTTTCCCCTCAGAAAACCGAGCCAAACTGATGTACCATCAGGATCCGCTGTACTAAGGGTTGTGATCCCTGGGACCTGCCTAGGTAAATGGCCGACGGCTGCTGCACTTGCCACCCGCGACTCGGTCGGTTTTGCAGCCCGGCAGCGGCACCCTTGCGCGCGCGCGGGGCAGGTGGGGACCATGCCATGCCGGGTTTGCTGGCAGATGAGGATTCGGGATCGTGGCGGGCGTAGCGGGCTGCCCACAGGCAAGCTCCGTGGTCCTGTTGGTTCATCGTGGCTTTATTTCCCCTGCCAAGCGCCGCCAGCGTCATGTGCCGCCTTTTAGTGCCGCCGAGGCACCAAGGTGCTCCATTTCATGTGCGATCCGAGGGGCTTGGGACTTCCTCAACGCGAATCGCACCGCCGTGATTGTTGTGTGCCATGTCCAGAAACGCTGCAGTGAAACCGTCCCAACGGCACTTTTTAGGGTATCTATTTGGAGACGACCGCCCTCTATCACAACAAACAAAGAATATGCCATCCCAACACCTCTATGCAGGTTTAGATTCAAACATGTGCCGATCCTATGGACGCCGGGTATCCACCAATGGAAATACACTGCCTACTGCCCTCTTCGTCACGGCTCTCAGCTGAGAAAAAATGCCGTCTTTATATGTCCAGCCACGGTCGCTTTCTTGAGGTGCGGGTGGTTCTTGCGGCTTCTTCGGCGCCCTCGGCGCGCGCTTAGCCCGCATGGTGCCCGTGGAGTGCGCCTTTAGCGCTAGGCCTAGCGGCACGTCCTTTAGGGAGCCGTATTGCCGGTACAGATGCCAGCGCCTCCGGAACGGCACGTACTTCTCCATGACCGACTTCTTGAAGCTGCCGACGAGCCTGGCGCTCTCCTCGGTCGCCGCATCCACCTCCATCGCCAGTGCCACAAGCGCCTCCTCCCCGGCGAGTCCGAGATAGAGCTGCCATCGCTCATGAGCCGCCTCGGGCAGGTCGGGCGTGTAGACGCCCAGCGATGCCGGCACGAATCCGGCCGCCGAGATGGCCTTGGCGAACTCTTGCTCGCAGCGCTTGGTCCTGAGCTGCAGGTCCTCGAATCGCTCGCGAACGATGTGGAATGCCGCCATATCCCACCACCTCGCCCGCAGCGCCGCCGTGTTTGCCGTCGACTTTGCCTCCCTCTTGGCATGCCTTCGGATAGTTTGCAGTGAGCTGGTGGCGGTACTAGTGTTTTCAGGCTCTATTGATGTGATTTGCCTGCCAAGGACATGTATCAGGTTCGCTGTTTTTTCAGCTTGGTCGTTGATCTCCTTGATCCAGAGCGCCTTCAACAGAGGCCCCGATCCAGGAAGAAGCTTGTCGGCCTCGTCGAGACTCTTACTCGATGGAAAAGTGTCAGTGAGCAGAGCGGCAAGCCGTCGGCCGCGGTCGGCAGCCCCGTTCTCGGCGTCACCGCTTCCCCATCTCTTATGCAGGAGCCGAGAAGCGTAGAGATCGAGCACGCGTCTCAGCCTTGGAGGAATCTCCCTGGGGCATTCGTCTTCCAGCAGCATTGACGTCAAGTCGTCGACGTTGGCGCAGAGCCCACGGACTAGCACGCTCGCGGCGCCATGGTCCAGAGCGCCGACAACCAGAGTCAGCAGGTCGAGGAATGTCTGTGTGGTGACAGGGAAGCCGATGCGGAGGGCCAGCGCGAGGATCTGAGCGGCGTGCTGGCCTTGCTCGAAAGCGACCAGGCCGCGGATCAGAGCCTCGACCACTTCCGATGTCAACGACGCCCGCTGAATCAGATAGTCTGTGTACATGGTGATGTCGGCGGTGCGTAGCCAGTGCCGGTAGGTGCGTCCGAACAGCTCTGCTTCGTCCGCCACTGCGCGCCGTAGTTTGATCCCAGAACTGTGGTTGCCAATCAGCCGGCGGATCACATGGTAGAACCCGGCGATGTCGCCCCGTGCCTGGTAGGCGCGAAGTATACATATTATTGTTTGAGGCGTGGGGCGCAGGAGAGTGTTGCGAAGCAAGTGAGAGACCACGATGCAGGCCAGCCAGCCCTCGCCCACCTTGATGAGGCCCGCTATCAGGGTGTTGAAGGTATGTATGTCGGGCCGGGTGGACTGAGCGTGCAGGTTAAAACAGATCCTCCCGACCATGAGCGTGCTCAATGGCGATTTGGGACGCTCGCCGTTTGGTAGACATCCGTTCTTTAATATGCCGGCCTCTGCTTCCTGTGCCACCTGCCATTTGTCGAATATGACTCTCATAACCTGGTTTGAGTGCCTAAGATCTCGAATTGCTGCCTCGCCGTCAGGGTCAACGTCGTTTTTGTATTTGGGGTGGCCGTCTGATCTAAGCATCTTGATTCCGTGCCATGCGCCGTCTAGATTCCCAGTGGCGTGGTAGAAGCCGTCCAAGTCCCCTCGGTAGGCATTTGTGAAGGTGGCCATCATGAGATCGTCGCTTAAGGCCAAGATGCTGTCCGTGGACGCGGCGACCTGCTGAAAATTCACAGGGTGACGGTATTCCCCGGAACGCTCTGCCTCCTCTGCGGCGACGGCAGCCTCCAGCTCCGCAGTGTCAATCCGTTTAGTTGCCTCGATGGCCTCTATCGGTGGGTATATCTGGCGTGGGTGGTACAGTTGCAATAGGTATTGGTGGCGGGCGCTTCTGCGATTGTGATGGTGTTTGAGCTGGAATTGTGGCGAGCATATTGACCAAAGGGCCTCTGCGATGCCATCACGGCTCGATTCCACGTCCCATAAGCCCTCGCGGTCGTCCTCAGCTCGCATAAAGGGCTTGAGTTTGGCGGCCGGGATGTTGGGTTCAGGTTTGAGACAGGGCAGACTCGGGCGGGCATCGCTGAACACAAGGTCGAGCATGTCGATCGAAAGCGCGGCATAACCATCTCGAGAGTGCGTATGCGTGAGAGCTGCCGCAGGGCCAGCGCAGTGGGCGCCTAACCTCCTCCTCGGGTCGAAAGAGGGCGTGTTGGCGATGTGGAGGGGGGTTATGGGAAGAGTAGCAGCCGCGAGGCATGCTCGGCAATGGCTGGCGCCGTATGCCTGAGCAGCCCGGGACCAAAGCAACTGCATGCTCGCGACATTTCGATTCGGGTTCCAGGTCGGTTCGCGAGGGGCGAGGGCATGTGTAGCCCAGGAGTATGGTCTGACGCCTTCTGCGAGCGCAAAATCTCCAATTGCCTGACTTTGACTTGAAGCTCCGGCTGCGGGGACGTGACGGGAGTCTGTGATTGGTGCGCGAAGCGAGTGTGGGTCAAATCGATAAGAGTTTCTCAAGCCAGCCCCACCTACCCCAAACAGCTTGAATGGGTACCTCCTACGTCGTCGCTGAAAGACATCAGCTTTGAAGGCGGGGCTGCGTGGTCGAGTTTGCCCAGAACAGCAGATTGTTTGACTGCTTCGGCCAAGATTTAGTCTGCATCTCCAACTCGACCGGCTTCCTATCGATTAAAAGGCAGCACAAATCAAAGGTCAGCTCTCAGTAGTGCCAATACTCGACCAAGAGCAACCTCTCAGCACAATGTTTGCCCTGCTGTTGACCGCAGAAATGCAGGGGTGAGTTCAGAAGGGGCCCGGTTCGCAGTGTGTCAAGGTACCTATCGATCTAAACAGCGGCCATCAGGGTTACAAACCTTCGTCCCAGCGACACTGAAGAGAACCCGTTCTGGTACACCTTCAAGGTCCAGTGCACGTCATGCCGAGAGGTTCTTGCCAACTGGGTCGGGGTCAACCGCTTTGAGACCAACGAGATGAGCGGAAGCAGAGGGGAGGCGAACTTTGTGTGGAAATGCAAGAACTGCAAGGTTTGTGAAGCACTGAACAGAAAGTGTGAGGCTCGTTATGTTAACGCCTCGGGACGACAGAGAGAGTCTTCGGCCTCGATAAAGGCCGCCCCGACTGCATACGAGGCTTCGGAGCCAGCCAAGGCACGCAAGATTCTCGAGTTCGACTGTCGTGGCCTGGAGTTTACCGAGTTCCAGCCCGAGGTGTGTTTATATGACTTGACCAGGATCCAATCGTCGAAGCCGCTGACAGTATGTGCTTGGCGGACTAGGGTGACTGGATGGCTGAAGGAGCCGAGTCTGGAACCAAGTTCACCGAGATTGATCTAACGGAAGGCGAGTGGTTCGAGTACGACGAGAAGGCCGGCGACGAGGTCAGCATCAAGGATCTCAAGTGGGATATCCAGCGATCGTAGGAGGGCTCAAGGGAGAACAGGGAGCAAGGCAAATCCAGTCTAATATCAGCGCGATAATTGATATGGAGATGAAATGTCTACTGGCGCGTGCTTTTGTGCTTCCAACGGATTGAGTGAAGTTTGATATGTCGTCAATTGGCGACGCCAAATATTAGCGAGCTCCAGGCGGCCCAGCCACTGAAGGCCCCACCTACAAGCGATCCTACTCCACACTTGCTTGCCGCATCGCTTCAGGGCTGATGCCTGAAGATTTCGTGAACTGAGAACGACATGACATGAACAGATCGCAGAGCCTCGAACTGCACAACGCCATCGACGCGGCCGCATATTTCAAGGACAACCGCCACCAGCATGGCGCAGCTTGACCACCTCGCCGGCCAGATGAGCTTTCTGACCGACGCGGCGCATCTGCTGGCCAAGTCGGCCCCCGAGACGTCGGCCTATTTGATGAGCCGGCGCAACGCGCTGCTTCTGTGCCACGACATTCCTCTCTCAGACGTGCAAAGGCAGCACGTGTGCGCAAGCTGCGGCCATATAATCGTCCCCGGCCACGGAGACGCGCTAAAGGTGGAGGCGGCGGCGGCGGTACGGTCCAAGAGGAAGTCCCGTCAACGGCAAACCCCCAATGCGCCAGCACCTCTGCCAGCTGGGCTCGGTGCAGGCAGCAAGGAGCGGCAGGGCTCTTCAAAGAAGTATACCTGCGGTATGTGTCATCGGTACACCACCATCACTCTTCCGCCTGCACCCGTCGTCGTGCGGAGGAGACAAAATGTGGCAGCAGCGTCAGCAGCAGCTTCGTCGTCAAAGCCGACGACTGGGAATGCAGAGGTGGAAAAGACCCAGCCGTCGGCAAACTCGAGCAGCAAGAAGCGGGCAAAGAGCCGCAAGGCAGGGCTCCAGGCCTTGCTGAGCCAGGCACAAAAAGATAACGTCAAAAAACCGGGCCTGTCGTTGGCAGACTTTATGAAAAAATGATGCGGAGGAGATTGGCCATATCGTGTGTCGCCCCATCTCGATTTCCTGACAAGCGCCGGGATGGGCCAGACGGCTACCTTGGTTGGTCGGAGTTTTAGGCCTTGTTGGGCGCTTCCGCCACCTGGGCGCGCAGATTGCAACACAAGCGACTGGGCTCGCCGGCAGTTCGCACGCGATGCCCGACGGCAGGGGTCTGGAGCGCTCACGCCACTGCATGTGTTGGCGGCAGCCGGCTCGACCGATGCGAGAAGCAGCACCGCAGCGAGTGCCCTTTCTCGGATCGACGTCGGACACTCTCCAATGCCAGTCAGACTCGCTCGGAGTTAACAGGCCGCAAGGGGTATTTTTGGACGGAAAGTCCGTGGATCTCGCGACGGCGATCGCACTCTACGACCCAATGAGATGCGCCACTGTGCATGGCCTCACTAGCATAGGGGTGCTGACCCCTGGTTCCCGCGCCTCCGCCAATCTTGCGCCCCTCCTGGGTTCTTCTGACCTGAGATGTTTGGATTCGGATCCTTCTGTGGCTGGGCGTGCAGGCAGATGTCGGGATCAAAGGCGCAGTCCGTGTGGTCCCTCCCCAGATTTTTTTTTTCTCCCATCGGTGTCCTTGCTGTCTCATACCGGGTTTCACCACGCCAACCGCTGGTGATAATCAGCATCCTTGGATACTAAATTGTGGCTCTCAGTGTTTTCTTTGGGTTTGGAATAGGCAAGATCGACTTTTTTTCACGTCTGCAAATCAGTTGGATAGCTGCCGGCAAAAGTACAGCCTGGCCTGGCCAGTACCTATTGGGACACTCTCCCCTTACGAGTGAGGCCCAACGGTCGAAACCCACCACCCGTCCCTTTGGACATAATCGAACGAAGGAGGAAACAAAGACACCCAGCTAGGAGGAGAGGGCAGCAAATCAGCCAAGATGACGGCACCAGACCCTGTGGCGTATTTCGGCAACTGGCAGTTCTCGACCAACACGTCCAAGTTCGCATGCCCCGGCATGGACAACGCGCCGTGCCGGCCGCCCACCAGCGCCGGCGCAAGCGACGGCGTCAGCGCCTGCGCGACCGACCCCAATACGGGCCAGCAGTACTGCTGCGACGGCCCGCCGAGCCGCGGGCGCGTCTGCTGGGGGTTCGAGTCCCCCTGCAAGTCGGACGGCTCGACCATCAACTGCACCGACGGCCAGCGCCGGTTCTGCTGCCGCGCCGGCTTCGAGAAGTGCAGCGAGACGCCGGGCCAGGCTGCCGGCATCTGCTGGAGCACCCACCACGACCCGCTCAACAACGTCAGCTACAACCACCTCAACAGCATCTACCGCAGCCTCAGCTCCAGCCGGCCCAGTGCCACCTCGCTGCCCTTTGACCTGCTATCCGTCGTGAGCGCGACCGCAACCGCGCCCTTTGCCACCACCTCGGGCCCCGCCAAGACGGCGTCATCCACGGGCGGCACCGGCACGTCCACCCCTCCGCCGCCGCCCGCGGACCCGGCCAGGTCTTCTTCGTCGAGCATCTCGGGCGGCGCCATCGCGGGCATCGTCGTCGGCGCCGTGGCCGGCGTCGCGCTAATCGGCCTCGTCGTCTTCTTCATCCTCAGGAGGCGCAGGGCGGCCGCGCATGCGTACGAGGCGCCGCCGGACGGGGCTGGCTCCGCGGCGGGCGCGAACGAGAAGCACGGCGCGGGGTCGTCGCCGGTCGAGGTGCCGGCGAACTCGGCAGCGGCGGCGGAGGTGGCCGGGGGCGACGGGTCCTTTTACGGAAAGCCCGGGGCGCCGCCGCAAGAGCTCGGCACCGACGCGCACTCGCGGTCCGAGCTGCCGGGCCAGACGCCCCAGGTCCAGGAGCTCCCCGCCAGCCCCGTGCCGACCGCGGGTGTCTCGACCATGACCACGCCCAGCCAATACCACCCCAGCCCGTTTACGGAACCCAGGAGTCCGCCTTCATGATGGGGGGTGATGGGGAGGGTGGGCGAATGGTTGTTTATTGGATTTCTGTCGAGGTGCGGTTATGTACATGTCTTGATACCGCACTCGGGGCATCATGCCTCTTATTTTCTCTTCATCGTAGAATAATTTTATCATGCTTCCCTGTTAAGAGTATTTGGTGAGTGTATCTGATCTGCGCGTAGGTCGCAGGTGCCAGAGCAGCGCGGTGCCCCCTGTTCCCGGATAGTGCTTTCCTGCATTGTCCTTTTCTTTCCTCTCCGTTTCGAGAACAATCTCGGTTTCCCCAGTCTCTTCCAGCCTCCATTCCAGGCGGCAAACACACCGACCTTCTCTCATCTCCAGCAACGGCCTACACCGGTCCAGCCCCCTCATCCGCAACCAGCAGCTCCATCACGGCAACGCGCAACCTCTCGCTCATGTCGACAGCCCCAAGCCGCGCCACCATCTCAACCCTCGACAGTTCGTCCCCGTCGTCGCCGCCCAGCGCCGCCCACACGGCCTCCTTGAGCGCGTACTCGATCTGCGCCGCGTCCAGCACCGACCGGATCTCGTCGCGGGGGCTGGCGCGCGTAAATCTCGGCTCACGGCCGCCGTCCAGCTCCACGACCAGGTGCGCGCCCAGGGGCACCTCGTGGATCACAAGGCCGCCACCGCGCCTGTCCTTGACCATGTCGAACCTGAGGGCGGCGGCTGCCGCCCGGTCATTCTGCAGGTAGACGACGCAGGCGCCCGCGGCTCGCCAGCCTGGGAAGACCAACTTCCAGGTCCGGGTGCGCCTCCCGGGCGCCAGGGGCGAGCGGGGAGGCTGTTGAATGTCGACCCTGCCCTCGGCTTGGCTGAAGCGGATCGAGGTCGTGATCAGGTCAAGGCGCGGCTCTGGGATCTGCGCGAGGGGAGAGGGTTCGTCGTCGTCGTCGTCGCTATCTAGACCCCCGCCGCCGCGGACGACGAGGTGCTCCGACTCCTCCTCTTCCGGCTCTTCGTGTAGGTCAAACGCCCCATCCGCGCCAACAAAGATGACCACCTCGAGCGCCACGGGGTTCGCGGCGCCGTTGCGCGGCACGGCGGCCCCGTCCATGGGCACGATGGCGCCAGCCCTGGCAAAGACGGGGTACAGCGCTAGCGGGCGGCTGACCCACACCTCGCGGTCGCCGCCGTACAGCGTCCCCTGGAAGAAGTCGACCCACGTCCCCGGCGGCAGCCACCCCTTTGTCCTCGCCAGCCCGAGCTCCGCGTCGGCGGGCTCCGCGATGGGCATGACCACCAGCCCGTCCCCAAACAGGTAGCTGTTCTCATACGCGTACGCCTCGTCCCGCTCCGCGTGCTCCCAGTACAGTGGGCGGACGAGCGGGACCCCCTCGCGGGACGCGCGCACGTTCATCGAGTGCAGGAACGGCAGCAGTCGGTGGCGCAGCCGCAGAAACACCGTCGCGGCCTCGCGCGCGCCGCCGCTGCCGCCACCACCGTCCACCCCCCTCAACCGCCACGGCTCCTTGGCGACCCAGCCGCTTCGTGTTGAGTGCAGGCGCAGCACGGGCGAGAAGCAGCCGAGCTGAACCCAGCGCGCCGTGCGCTCGTCGTCGCGCCCGCCACCCATGTGCCCGCCCACGTCGTGGCTCCACCAGCCGTAGCCGACGTTGGCGGCCGTGGCGGTGAAGGCGGGCTGGAACCGCAGGCTCGCCCACGACGCGACCGCGTCGCCCGAGAAGCCGACCGGGTGCCGGTGGCTGCCGGGGCCGGCGTAGCGCGAGAGGATGAGCGGCCGCTGCTGCTTCTGCTTCTGCTTCCGCTTCTGTCGCCTGGCGCTGTCGGCCGTGTGTAGGTGGTTGAGCACCCACAGCGGGTCGACGCCGCGCAGGCGCGAGTGCCGGCCCTGCTGCCAGTCGACCCACCAAAAGTCGCAGCCGAGCGGGCGCAGCAGCACGTCAAAGTAGGCGCGCGCGTACCGCCTGCTCGTGATGTCAAAGGCCACGGGCTCTCCCGACGCCGGGTCGCGGCCGACGGCGCGCGCGAACTCGGCGTACCGCTCCTCGTAGCTGTGGACGCCGTCGGCCGGGTGCTCGTTGAGCGTCACGCGCAAGCCGCGCGCGCGCAGCCCCGCCAGGAAGCCCGGCGGGTCCGGGAACAGCCCCCGGTCCCACGTGTAGCCCGTCCAGCCCGTCTGGCCGGCCTCGGCGACGCGCCGGTCCGACTCGGCCGTCAGGTGCCAGTCCATGTCCAGCACCGCCACCGACAGCGGCACGCCGTGCGCCTCGAACTCGCCCATCAGCGCCGAGTACGACGCCGCCGAGTAGGCGTGGTAGCGGCTCCACCAGTTGCCGAGCGCCCAGCGCGGCAGCACCGGCGGCGCGCCCGAGACGAGATACAGCGCCGCGACGGCGGCGGGGTAGTCGTGCCCGTACGCGAAGAGGTAGCCGTCGACGCTGGCGTACCCCCTGCGCGACGCAACGCCCGTGCCCCAGCCGGCGCGGCCGTCGACGCCGTCGAGCGTGCGCGCCGTCCCGCCCAAGTTGGCGTAGTCGTCGTCCGCCTCGCCGTAGCGCCAGAGGCTGCGCGTGTGACCAAAGACGAGTGCGAACAGGCCGTGCGCGCTGAACTCGCACCCGCACTCGTACGTCAGCCGGAGCCGTGAAGTCGTAATCTCTAGCCAGCCGTCTTCCGTGGTCTCGACACTAAAGTCGCTGCAGCCCGCGCGGTCCCGGCGCGCGGCAAAGGCGGACGGCCGGTCCTCGAAGCGGCCGTCGGGCGCCCACTCGTAGCGCACGAGGCCGTCGGCGAGGACTTGGAATCGGTACCTGTCCCCAACGACTTCGTAGTCCCTGCGCTTTAGTTCCGTTAGGCTAGCGGGACTGGCCGCGCAAGATTCCGAAAGATGCCATGTCCCCATTTTCTCTCTGGTAGCCGGTTTGCCCTTGGAGATGTCTTATGTGTGCGGCAGATGCCAGCCACTGCCATGGGTGATCGAGGCGAGTGTGCCAGTGTAGTGGCGCGAGTCGGATCTGGGTGACGCCTGGTGGTCATCTCATGCACAAAAAAAAGGTTGGCGCTGGCACCTCCAACCTGCGCTACTCTCAAATAGAGTTTGGGAAAGAATATGGAACCGAGACATGGGATGAGGGTAAAGATTCTGGAATAATCGAGGCAGCCTGGCAACGCTTGTTCGTGACGCAGACCTCTGTCGCTTTGTACCCTGCCTTCCTGACATGGGCGTCCGGACAACCCAAAAAAAAAAGGAGACATAGTCTAGATTCCCGCCTCCCACATCTGCGTTGTTCATAATACACGTGCCACTTTTCTATCCTTCCCAAAGACAAAGGGAAAAGGAGTGTCTAGACGCATGATCCCTGTGTCGGCATTTATCCCCACTGCACAAGCACCTGCTTCTTGCCCTGCTTCTTCTTCTTACCGCCCCCTGCGCCGCCCGCGTCGGCCTCGCCGTCCCCGCCGCCGTTCTGCGCCGAGGACTCACCCGATCCTGCTCCCCACGAGAAACCTGTATTCCTGGATCCACCCAGGTCTCGACGTACCGCCCCCGTTCCGTAGCCGAAGATGGTGGTGAGAGGTTTAGGGGCAGCAGGAAGCGCGGGGAACTCCTGTCCGCCCGCCGGTGGGCGTGAGCTGCCTCCTCCTCCGCCGCTGCCACCGCCACCAATGGCCGTTGCCGCAGTTCGGGCGATAGGCCGCGGTGCGTTGCTCGTGCTGGCCATACTAGCCGACGACGAAGTCCCGCCGATCCACGAGGGCTGGGCGGGGGTCTTGGACGCGCCGCTCTTATTCCCGCTGGGCAGCGCCGGGAACGCGGCCGAGGAGGTTGTTTGGGGACGTCCAGCCTTACTGTTCGACGAACCCGCAACCCATGTTGCGCCTGGTACCGAAGGCGCGTTGCTCCCGCCCATAGAAGGAGCCGAGGAGCCGGCGCTTGAGCTGCTCCCCCGGCGTGTGCTATTTTTGAGCTTCAGCACCCTTGTCGTGTGCCTCTGCTGCTGCGTCACTGTCGCCCCGCCCAACATCAGCGGCGAGGCTCCGACGGCGCCGGCCCATCCGCTAGACGGAGAGGTAGCACCGTGCATGCCTCCCAAGCCTGGCAGCGAGGGGTAGTCCTCGTTGATAGCGCGCCAGTCCTGCCACGCCTTACGGAGGGCGTCGCCTTTGGCCTTGTCCTCAAACAGGTCCGACACTTCTCGAACGAGCGTGCCCAGCGCATTGGAAGAAGTGTCGTTAAAGAGCGCAAAGAAGCCATCAACGAGCTGCCCGGCTGACAAGGAGCCTTGCTTATACGATGAGATGTCCTCGCGGAATTTGGTCATCTTGGCGGCATCGTTGCCAAGCAGGTTTGATGCACGCTCGATCACTGCGCCGTGCCGCGCGAGGCGGGCGTGGTCCTGGGGCGTCAGGTTCGTGACACCCGTGAATGAAAGTGTCGCCAAGGCGTCGGCAGGGGGCGCGCCGCCCCCCTGGCCCCGTCCAACCCCTGTCGAGGCCCCACCACCACCGCCGGCGGCGCGGGATGGAGCGGGGTTTTGGCTCGAACCGGGTGTGGTGAGCTGCCCACCAAACGTCCTGCTAGTAATCGATTGCGCAGAGTGGATGGCCATCTGGCGCTGGAATGCGATCTCGTCTCTCCGCATGGGCTGGGCGGTGCTTGCCGGTATGGGCTCCGCATTGGGATCGCGGCCTCGTCCGCGCCCCTCCCTGCCGCCATCACGACCGTCCCTTCCTCCGCCGCTGCCGCCACCTCCGCCCCCTCTCCTCTCCTGTTGATACGATGGCCTGATGTCGAAGCCGGCCATATCCACCTGCCTCGCGTCCCTCCTCAGGTCCTTGGACAGCGAGTTGCTGTGCTCGCTCAGCTGGTGTGCTTTGAGGTCCATCTCCGAGTCGAAGACGACAAACTTCTTCTCCAAGCACTCCCTGTCGGCACACAGAAAGTGATCATCGCCAAAGTGCTTTTCGAGCGCGTTGTAGTCGCGGTAGTAGTGTGGCTGGCGCGAGTCTCTGCGGTCACAGATGAAGCAGCGCTCGTGCTTGTGCCGGCAGTGCTCGTACAGCTTGTCGTCATCGTAGAAGCGCTCGCCACAGAAGGCGCAGAGTGGGTGGCCGCGGAAGCCGCTCTGGTTCTCGGCGCCGGGCTTGTCGTCGCCGTTGCGCATGTGGTCGCCGACGCCCTTGTCGCTGAACAGCTCATGCTCGTGCGTGAAGACCTTCTTGTTGCGAGTGCAGAGATCGCACATGCGCTTGTTGTGCGCCGACCGCGTGTGTCGGTGCAGGTCGGGCCAGCCCAGGCCGGCGTAGTCGCACGACGCATCTGGGCAGTTGTATCTCAACAGCAGGACCGTGTCGCCCACGATGTCCTCGTTGGTGTAGCGGATGCCGATGTTCTCGTCGGCGCTAGAGATATCCGAGCTGGTGTACTCGTCGAACCGCTTGTTCGCGTCGTCGGTGAAGATTACAAACGGCGCCGCCGTCCGGCAATGCGGGCAGTCCTTGTTCTTATAAAGGGCCCGCATGCGGAGCGCGCAGATGTGACAGGTAATGTGGTTGCAAGGCGCGATCGAGATGTGCGTTACGGGGTTGGCGCAGATGAAGCACACCTCGCTGTCGGCGTCGTCGTCGGCGTCGCCGCCAGCTGGTGCCAGCTTGGCTTGCGCATCTGCAGCTGGTGCGGCCGGGGTATCGCCTGCTTGGGCATTAGAGCCCCCTCGTCCCTTGCCACGTTGCTTGGCGCCGCCTCCGCCGCCGCGTGCGCTCGAGTCGCCTCGACCCCGGCCTCGCCCGCCGCGGCCCCCACGGCCTCCTTTGTTGCCTTCAGCTCGTGCTCTCTGGGTCCCTGACCCGTCGCTTCCGCCAGCTGTCGTGCCGCCGACAGAAGCCATTTGCTGCCTGCCGGGTGGTTGTTTTGGCCGTTGAGATGTCGTCACGTTGATTTGTGTCGATCGTAGCCTGGCCTCCTCTGAAGGGGGCTTTTTTCCCCCGCGTTGGAATTATTCGTTCGGACGCTGGAGTTTGTCGGGGGTTGCTCGTTGCTTCTGATGATTGACTGGATATCGTGGGCGAAAAGGATATAGGTAGGTAGATATGTGTTCTAGGATGAGGAGCAAGCAAGCAAGCAAGCAAGCTCAGGATTACGGAGGGGTTCTGGTGAATTTCAATCAAGCAGAGGGTCGTCGCCGTGCACTGGCGACAAACCACCAAGCCAAAGTTGGTTGAAGGCAATGGGTGATTTGGCAGCAGCCTTTGCCCCACCTCTGTGTGACGGATAGGTTGCGCACCTGCTAGTGTCGTGCACGGCCCCAGTCGACCAGGGTAAGCAGCCACTTTTGCTGGGTGTCACCGCAACGAGCCAAGCGCCCAATTGAGAAGAGTCAGACCGCGCTACCGGCAAGCCTCGCGCGGCTCAGCCACTTGACTCTCTCTCAAAAGGCCCAAAAGGGGAACTCATCATCAACACTCATAGTGGCAACATGATGCTGTGAACAAGCGGCGCTTCATTATCCCCACATTGAAGAGGAAGTTCGACTAAAAGCCCTGGAGGTATTTGTTATGATCCAATGTACTTTTTTTTCCTTGGAACATGGGGTGGGATGAGTCTGGCCCCCTGCAACAGCCGCAGCTGGGGCCGCCCTAGGGTGCTATGCGGTCTGGTTCGCATGCTCTGCTTTTGATGCAGGCTTGGCCCGGAAAGCGACGAGAGCAAACAAGCAGCTCCCTTTCTCCCCCAGATCCTTCCTAGCAGCCCCCGGAAGCATAAACGTGCGTCTCGTCCCGTTCGTGTCCGCAGCATCAAACGCCATAACCCCCACCATGATAAAAAATATAAAAAAACGCTTGTCTGTGGCCAGAACCTTGGCGTGAAGGCCACCGCTCGCGACTTCCTGGGGAACCCGAGCAGCCCCAGACGCCTGACTGGGCGAAAAAGCCAAAATGAAAGGAAACAAATGAAAGACGATGGAAGGAGTGTTGGACGACGGGGCGTGTGTGTGAGATGCTCTTCCACCACTCGGCGGCCCGTCGGTCCAATGGAAATGCGAATGAAGCCAGCAAAGCAGTCCCGGCCGACGCAATCATGTGCGTTGCGAATAGAGGGCAATGAAGGATTGAAAAAGGAGATGCATCATGATACCGAGTACGCCGTTCCGGCTTTCCATCCGTTCAAGCCCCTGAATTGGTTGACAGTTTCCAACTCAAAGGGGAAACGCTCCTGCGCCTGTAAAAGAAGGGTTCGAGATGAGTAGGAGCAGAGTGAAGAGACAAGATACAACCAGTTGGTGCTTCTACTCCTCTTCGACGGGGTAGAGGTGGTTGCCAATCAGCTTGTTCATCTGGAACATGTCGACCTTGCTCTGTTTGAACACGGCCTGCATCATCTCGTCGCAAAGGATCTGGCGTTTGTCATTAGGGTCCTGGAGGTCGTTGCCCTTGATATGCTCCCACAGTTTCTTGACGACCTGCGGCCGGGAGAGCTGTGCGCCGTGGCAGATGGTTCACCAGTCAGTCCATCTGGGGGTAGGCATGGTAGGGGCAGGGGAAACGTACGACAGGCTCTCCGCAAAGAAGCGCGAGGTGGTGGCTCAGGCTAAAGGGCTTCTGGAAGCCGCCGCCGGCCTTGCGCTTAGTCTTGGCCTCGCCGCCACTGCCGTCGACATCGCTGTCGTCCTCGGCCTTGACCTTGTTGCTGCTCTTCTTCTTTGGCGCCTTTTTGCGCGGCTTGCTGGCGCTGGTGTTGCCATTGCTGCCCCGCGTGGCCCGCGCCGACGCGCGCCGGTTCTCCTCAGCCTGCAGCTGCGCCGCTAGCTTGGCGTCGTCGTCGGTCGACGATTCGCGCTTCTGCTTCTTCTTGGCCGGCGGCAGCGACACTTCTATCTCGCCGCCGTCCTCCTCTTCTGCCTCGTCGTGGTCGTGGCCGTTGGTCATCTCTGACCGGTCGCGCTTCGGGGACGGGCGAACATCGTCGGTAGGGAACGATAGCGGGGGAGGGGTGGGCATAGTGCCCGAAGCCGAGGTGATGGCATCGAAGCGTTTGCCGATTAGTTGCTTGATGGCGTTCTGCAGAAGTGAGAGTCAGTATTGCCGGCAGAGAGGCATCATTGTGAGGGCCCGGCGGCGGCGCATTCCGAAGGGTTGGGCTGCGAGTATAGCAAGGTATAGTGTGGATATGGATCATCACAACGACCAGGCCCACTGTCCTTCAAAAGATCCAAGTGAGGCTGTAGGGAGTAGCATCCCACTGTTTGGTTGCAGCAAGACAGTGTATGATTGCAGGGAACCATGTTTGATATCGCTGTGTCTGCTCTCGACCAGCAAGCAATCAAGCGCGATGGTAGATGCGCATGGGCAAGGGATTGGGTACGCAGATGGCGACGGAGGACATTTGAGTGCCAGATAGGTAGTTGCGCTAAAGGGGTAAGGGGCAATGGCAGCTCCCGTGCGCACACGAACCCACCTTTTGGCCAGAGAGGTCCTTGTCACCCAGGGCTTTCTGAAGGCCTCCCCTAATGCTCTTGATGGAGACAGTCTCGAGGTTGGCGGTGGCGAGAATGGCATCGATGATGCTGGTGTAGTTCTCCTCCTCGGCGGCGGTCACTGTGGTATACGGCAGTCCGGGAGTTAGCTCTGATATGGACACGACAGCAAATTTCGGGGCGCGGACATGGTCCGCGCCGCATATCGGCTGCCGGGGGGCAACCCGGGGTGGCTGAGGCATACGCGGCTCCGACATGGTGTCTGTTCCAGACGGCTCGGGTCTCCAGCGTGGCCGGGGACGGAGGAGGCTTCGGTGCGAGGCGTGGATGTGGCAAGGGGCAGCGGGCGAGTCGCCGGCGACGAGGAGACGGACAATGGGCGGCAACAGCCAGGGCAAGTCAGCGACAGGCAAGCGAGGGCGACGGGCGGGCGGGTCGAGGCGGGCGGGAGGTGCCGGGATGCTCGCGACGGTCGGGGCTGGCGTGGGTGCTTGCTTGGTTGCTTGCCGTGGGTGCTGTCGGTGATGCCGCTGTGCTCGCCTCGTGGAGTGGAGGTTGGGTGCGCTAGCTGGTTTGGGCCTGTGCTGTGTTTGGATTGGATGCATGAGTTTTGGCGGCACGCGGGTAGCAGAATAGTGCAACCGCTTCCGGGAGTGAGCCACTGACAGCATGCCCCAGGTGCCCACTTGGCTTCCCCACTTGCCGCAGCCCCAATTCTTCTGGCACGACACCTCTTCGGCGATCGATCTGCGACCGAACTTTATGTGAACCTTGGGTCCTAGCTCGGGCGCAGTTTGGCGACAGCGCTGGGAATGGTTGGCCGAAAGGCCTCAACTGCTTGATGGAAAAGTAAGAAAAGGGTGCAAGAAATAAAAGGAAATTTATAAAAAGAGCTATATAAGACAGGAAAGTATATGGAACAGACAAGGTAGTTTCATTAAAGTTACCGAGTGTTTTGGCCGTCGTGTGGGTCCGGCTGCGTTTGTTCGTCCGAATAGCGGCTTTTACAGCAAGCGCGGCCAATTGGCGTAGAAATCAAAAGGCTCTACTAAGCCCGACAGGAGTACCACGTGACATCCCTAACCTTCACCACTTACTCATTTTCAACCTCTCAACCCAATTTCGAGAACACAAGTTTAAAATCGCCTTCCGTGGCCGGCTTTGGTTTTCACCCGAGCGCGCTTGATAGACACCACTCAAGGCGGGTTTGCAGAGCAATTTTCGGGAGGTTTCTTTCCTCAGAAGCCGATCAACCCTTATTTTGCTCGTTATCGCGATATCTTTGCACATTGCACCAACTCTTTTTTTTTCGACTTCGTATCTGAGACGCTCATCACTTGCCACTCACCTTTCGCCCAGTCGTGATCTGATCTCACAAGTTACATCAAGATCAAAGCCGATGCCGCCAAAAATTTAAGCCGCTTCATGGAGAACTAGCTCGCATATACCCTTCTGTCTGAAACGCAACGGCACTGACATCTCCCTTCTGTCCTTTGCCATCGCAAGAGCTTTTGCTGGTGCCGGCGTCAGGAACAGACGAGCTACCAGCGACGATGATGCCATCCAGCCCCGTCGGCATCGGCGCGGCTGGCGTGCGCATCTCGCTGCTGAAAATCCTCGAGGGCTTCACCAACCGCGAGCTCTACCTGATCCACCAGCTGTACCAGATCCAGCTGTTCCTGAACTGGCAGGCCGACAAGTTCGGCGCCCGCGGACTACGCGCCGACGAGTGGATCGTTTACGCGTGCGACTTCTTCGAGCCCGTCTTCCGGCTCCTCCACGAGGAGGGCGCCTCGGACTACAAGAACCAGCTGGCCGTCCTCGGCCTCGCGCCGTCGCGCGTCTTCCCTTTTGCCTGGTCTCTCATCCGCCCGGACGCGGCCGACCAAGAGGCGTGCGACCACCTCGCCGACACCGTCGTCGGCATCATATCCGAGTCGGCCCTGCTCTTCCCCGAGATGAAGCCCTACCAGCGGTCGTCGCTACTCGAGGTCGACGGCGAGGGTTGCAGAGAGCGCGTGGCCGAGTTCCTCACCCGCAGCCGGGCCACGGGCGAGCTTTCGGGCGAGCCCAGGGAGAGGCTCCTCCCGGACGGCGAGCCACTCAAGGTGTCCGAGTGGGTCGAGGACGTGAGCCTGGGGCAAGACAGTGTAAACCAGTGGATCGACCCGTCCCCCGTCCCGAGCCTCGCCCATGGGGGGCGCACCTCGCAGGCCAGCGGCCATATACAAACAGACTGGCCGTCGCCCTCAGACTGGGACTGGGACGACCAGGCCGCGGGCCACTTGGCCGCGCGCGACCCGCTGGCCACCTTCGTCTTCGACCCGGAGCACAGGAACCCCACGCACGAGTGGTCCGTGGTCGAGCCCGACGGCATCGAGTACTTCACCAGCGCGCCCAGCTTCTGCGCCAAGCTTAGCGGCCTTGCGGCGCAGGGCGAGCTCGAGGACGGGTCCGGGTCCGGGTCCGGACCCGGCAGCGGCGGGCTGCTGCCCCTGGGCTCCCGGCTGCAGGGCATGCTGCGCGGCTCGGCGCTGTGGTGGCTCGTGTGCGAGTGCGGCGATGCCGAGCGCGACCGGCTGCGCGGGTCCGTCTTCGCCTTCGTCAACGCGCTGCAGCGCCGCTTCCCCGTCCTGTTCGCGTCCGAGGCCCGCAAGGCCTTCAACGACGCCCCGGCCCTGACCGACCGGCTCGTCTGCGGCTGCTCCGACCTGCTGCGCATGCACGCCCTCCGCCTGTGCTGCCTGGCCCAGACGGCCGGCATCGCGGACCAGCCCGCCACATATGTCCGCATCTGGGAGCTCATGGACGGCCGCCTGCAACAGTTCTTTGACCGTCCGGACCCGGAGGCGGGCGACTACGACGCCTTTGTGGCCATCCTGGACCGGGGGCTCCGCCGCGCCATCGTGGGGGAGAAGGGCCTGCTGGATTCGGTCCACGCCCGGGAGAAGGCGGCCAAGGAAGGCGGCCCGGTCGGCGGCGAGCCCGAGGATGACGGCGGGCGCAGCACCAACGCCTCGGTTCGGAAGGGAGCGTCCGTGTGGCCCTGCAGCTCATGCGCGGGGAAGAACTCGGGGGAGAAGACGGGAAAGGGAAGCTCCGGATCCGCCCAGTCAGGGTTTCGTCTCCTCCCTTGGCGCTTCTTGCCCCTGGACTCGGGCGCATGACCGGCGCTCTACTTGCTCTGATTCGACAGGGTTGTCGCTTGACCAGGAATGGCCGCCGCTCTGGTAAGAAGATTGAGGTGGAATGATACAACGAACGAGGCTTTTTCCCTGTACACCCTCGGACTCGCAGCCTTGCCACCATTGTCTTTTCACCTACCGCTAGTTTTCGTCTCTCTGTTCACATGCTTTCCATCTGGAGCCACCATCCTATTTGCGAAGATACTCGGCGTTATTTGTTGCTATTCTTGTATTGCTTTCTTCTTTATCTAGTAGGCACCGATTTTTCCTGCCTGGGAGCTTCCAAGTCATCCAGGGCTGGCTATCACCAGTCCATTGTCACATAGCAGAGCCACATAGTATTCAGATGTATGATCCAACCTGCTCCTTGGTGCGATAATTCCTCTTCTCGTGGGACACAATCTTGTGTTGAGGATATATATAGCCACCAGCCTAGGGGTTGTCAATATTCACAAACATGCCCGTGTGTTCTATAATTAATCTCCTCGTGCAGCTTCTACGGGCTGCAAGCCCTACCTAATTGGGGCATGGGCACCATCCCCAAAAGTTGGAGAACACTCAACCCCTGCCCCAGTCGTGCGGAGCAGTTTGGCTTGAAGGCCGGCTAGCGGCAACTACAACCGCCATAGCGCACCACAAGACATTCGTCATTTGTCACGTTCTCTAACAGCCCAAAGGCTGTAGCTGACAAGAAGTGGCGCGCCTCCTGACCTCAGCCATCCCTCGGACGTCTCATACCGTCACTTCCGCTTCGGGCTGTGGTGGTGCGCCCTCGGTGGAGAGATGATGCAACCTAACCCGAGAATGGCCCCCGGAGCATGACGTTGGAGCTCCGGCCTTGGCGCGACCCTGGGCGCGGTGGCGTGGGCTTAGAGGGCTGCTGGGGCCGCCAATGGGAGGTTTGGGGCGCGCAAAAACCTCCGGCCCGCCATCCCTTCCGGCGTCCCGAGGTCTGCCACTAGACCTGTTTTCTACTGCAACACTCACCCCATCTCGACCACACCTCGCGCGCGGGGCCCCGCGTGCTCTTGAGCTGCCGCTGCGACACGAGGCCATGGCGGTGCCCGCGGTGGGAGGCTGAACCTTGATCCATCGCTTTTCGAGTCTTGGCGAGCAGGATCCGGACCATGACCTTCCTCCCTCGCGCGCGACGGAAAACCGGCATCGGGGGCGACCAAGTAGGGGTGATGGACATGGCTAGCTACAAAACTAGCTATAAAGCTGTCTTGTTCCTCCAGAGCCGGCAATGATCTTGTCGGACATTTACTCCCTCAAGCAAACCCGCTTGCAACCCCAACAGGTACGATGAGGTTCTTTTCGGCAGTCCTCGCCACCGCGGCCTTCTCCGGAGCCCTTGCCGCTCCGGTGGAGGCCTCCTCGATGGATGAGCTTGTCGAGCGATCACCCAACGTCACACTCATGGCCCGCGGCACCCCGTCCGGTACCGGCACTCACAACGGCTACTACTATTCATACTGGACCGAAGACGCCAGCGCCGACGTCACGTACACCAACGGCAATGGCGGGCAGTTCAGCGCCACCTGGCGGAACAGCAAGAACTTTGTCGGAGGGAAGGGGTGGATGCCTGGGAGCGCGAGGTAGGTGATTAGCACTTAAAAGGCGCAAACTTGTTTTCAAACTTGTTGTCATTCCCATTGAAGGCTACCCAGATACTCAACCGGCAACCCCCAACAGGACCATCCAGTACTCGGGCAGCTACAGCCCCAACGGCAACAGCTACCTGGCCGTCTACGGCTGGACGCGCAACCCGCTGATCGAGTACTACATCGTCGAGAACTTCGGCAGCTACAACCCGTCGAGCGGCGCGACGCGGCGCGGGAGCGTGACGAGCGACGGCGGGACCTACGACATACTCGTCAGCACGCGCGTCAACCAGCCCTCCATCGACGGCACCGCCACCTTCCAGCAGTTCTGGTCCGTCCGCACCTCCAAGCGCACCGGAGGGACCGTCACGACGGCGAACCACTTCAACGCCTGGAGGGCCGCGGGCCTGAGCCTCGGCACCGAGTGGAACTACCAGATCATCGCCGTCGAGGGGTACTACAGCAGCGGTTCGGCCTCCATCACTGTCGGCTCCAGCAGCGGGGGCGGTGACGGCGGTGGAGGGGGTGGTGGTGGAGACGGAGGGGGTGGTGGTGGAGACGGAGGCGGCGGCGGCGGCGGCGGTGGTGGTGGTGGTGGTGGTGGTACCGTAAGTCCTATATACCTGCTCCTCTGACGGTTGATCCTTCCAACCAGTCCTCAGTGTTGACTAACACTTCCTTTCTCTCTAGTGCTCGGCGAAATGGGGGCAATGCGGGGGACAGGGATGGAACGGGCCGACCTGCTGCGTCTCTGGCTCGACTTGCACTGCTTCCAACCAGTGGTACTCGCAGTGCACCTAGATGATGGTGATTTTGGACTTCTTGGGGCAGATAGAGCCTCCGTTAGTAGCTCGGGTCTTTGCTCGACTTGCTTCAGGAGCACGGGGTATGGATGCAGAAATAAGAGGCCAGCATGCAACAGTGTTATCTCCTAACGTTATCTCACAGTAAAGCCCCAGATTACAAACACAGGGATAACGGACCTACATACCTGCTTTCTGGCTTTCTTTCGTCCGTCAGCACGTCTTGGCCGAGTAGTTGTCGAGCTAGCCAGTGCTTAGTTGTGTGCGCCAAGGGACCGAAAGGGAAGGCAATCTCTGTCATGCCAAGGGTAATGCAGCGTTGGATGCGTACATGCGTTGTTTATAGACCCATCAACAGGCACATGCGATTCTTGACGCTGCCCAGCCATCCAGCCGGAGCTAGAGGGATACATGGCGCTGTAGTCTCGTGCAAGGCCATCAAGACGAATTAGGAATACCGTGAGTGGGGAGTATCAGTGTTGAGTGGTGCAAAATGTCGATGCTGCGAGGAATAATTATGAGCCATCTTTGACAATACATTGATGCATCAAGGTGGCATCCCCTGAGTGAGCATATGCAACGTCAGCAAAGATATCTCCGAGTGTCATCAGTGCCTGCGTGTGTATTTATGGGAGTTGAGCCCGGGAAGGCATCGCGTCTTTACCTGCCCGAGGTCTTGTCGTTAGCTCTCTCAAAGCCTCGACGCTTGTTAAGGCATCGACAGCAACCAGACTAGGTAAGATGTTCTTCGCCACCAAACTACCCTTCATATGCCTCTAGATTGTGGGAAGGGACTCTGCCGTCCTTCATGATGACCTTGACTTAAATCGAGCCAGACTTCCCTCAGGATAGGAAAAGGGGAGCTAGGAAACGTACTGAGATATGCCAATATCAAGAGCTGACATCGTCTGATCTGTCACGTCTGGGATTTGATTATTGCGTTATTTGCAACACATGACTGTTGAACTTGTCCCGAAAGCTAACCCGAGTTTTGGCAACATGGATCGATTGTGTTGCATTTAGGAAACCACGGTGATTCAACCACAGCGACTAGGAACACGACCAATACTTTCTCTTCTCCGTCAACCCCCCAAACCTGTCCTGTTGGTCGCACTAGCTGACATGCCCATCAGATCCCTCAGAGTCGCGGTCTGCGCCTCCTGGCGCGCGAGCCGCAGGCGCAGCTCGTCACGCTCCTTGGTCACCTCGGCCAGCGCCTCATCAAGCTCCTTGATCCTGTCCTGGCGCTTCTGCCGGTACCTGCGGGCCGCCGCCGTGTTGCGCTCCCGCTTGCGGACTTTGAAGTCAAGAGAGGATAGTGCAGGGCTCTTGGACGAGGCGTCATGGGAAACCTCGTCAGGGTTGAGATGGGCATCCGGGGTGTTGGAGGCACCTGGAGTGTTGTTGGAGGTGGGACTGGCGGAGGACCCGGCAGATGCTGAGTGCACAGGATTGAAGGCCCCCATCCCCATGTCCGCTAGGATTTACGAGGTAGTTAGTAAAGAATAATGGATGGCGTACCAACCCCTGGGAGACGAGAACACCCGCCGCAGCACCCACCCTGAAGTCCCGAGCCCAGGCTGTGGTCGTCGACGCGGAAATCAGACAGGTCGGGCAGTGCCATGTCCCCGGCCAGCAGCCAGCCAGCAAAGTCAAGGCCGGCTGTGGCCAGGGGAATGCCGTGCCACGGTGCGGGCACGGACGGCGGAGGGAGGAAGGCGGCTGGGCTGGCGGGTGCCGGGACTGCTGTCCAGCTGGCGACGGCGGCCTCTCCCCAGAGCGAGTCGTCAGCCGGGGTCGGCGAGATCGCTCTGCTGCTGCGCCGTGTAGAACCCGACGGGGGTCTCGCTTGGCTGGTAGTGCATGACGACGATGGAGGAGGGCATTGCTGCACTGCGGGGCGGCCTCGCCCTCTACGAGGCCAAGGGCAACGTTTCTGGGGGTTTGAATGGGGGAGGTGTGTGTAAGTGATGGGTTCTTGGCTTGTGATTTGTCGAGCGGTGCTGTTCGACTGTCAGCTGAGCCTGAGGATGGAAAGGAGGAGGGCTCAACTGCAATTGCGCAGAGGCGACGACTTATGAGCCTTTTCTTATCCACTTGCTGCTACGGTTCGATACATTATGATTCATTCTGTATGCACCGCATCCACCGCCGGGGAGGGGTCATCCGGCACTGCCGTAAGCTGCAGGGAGTAGCGGCCCTTGACTTGACCTGCAGGGATTGGCCAATGCATTCTGAGGCACCATCAATTCCATTCTAGCTTTGAGGAATTCTAGCTTCGAGGCGTCCACCAGTCCCCGTCCATCCTCCTCACCGACAACGTGCAGATAAGCGGTTGACCACCCGCACCAGGGGCAGCCACTCAGAATGCCGGAACCAGAATCTACATACCGCCTTTGGGTTGCCGGGAAGGAACAGGATGGCCGAGGCAACCTGTGAGTGTCCCCTCCATGCTGGTGAACTGGCCAAGCCGTGGCGCCAAGAGAAGCAAACCATCCCCTCCTAACCCGACCATCACCCATCAGAATCCCCATAGAAGACCCAGCCACAGGCGACATTTTTGCACAGTAGGCACGGCCGTCTCCTCCTCCCCCTCCTCTCTCCCTCTCTACGACCGACCTCCCTGACGCATGCAGGTAGCTGCCACGCTGCGTCGGCCTCGGACGTCGACTCGGCGGTTGATGCCGCCCACGCCGCCTTCAAGGCCGGCGCCTGGTCCCGGGCGCCGCGCCAGGCCCGCGCCGACGTGCTTGACCGCGCGGCCGAGCTGCTGGGCTCGGCGCTCCCGGGGCTGATCGACCTCGAGGTGCGCCAGACGGGCCGGGCGGTGCGCGAGATGCGCGCCCAGGTGCCCTCGCTCGTGCGCTGGTTCCGCTACTACGCCGCCCACCTGCGCACCGAGCAGCGCGCCGTCCTGCCGACCACGGGGAGCCTGCACAACTGGGTCGACCGCGTGCCGCTCGGGGTCGTGGCCCTCGTCACGCCCTTCAACCACCCGCTCCTCATCGCCGTCAAGAAGATCGCCCCGGCCCTGGCGGCCGGCAACAGCGTCGTCCTCAAGCCGTCGGAGCTGACCCCGCTGACCTCGCTCGCCCTCGGCCCGATCCTGCGCGACGCCGGCGTCCCCGACGGCGTCTTCTCCGTCCTCCCCGGCCTCGGCCCGGAGACGGGCAGGGCCCTCACGTCGCACGGCCGCGTGCGCAAGGTCGACGTGACGGGCTCGACGGGCGCGGGGCGGGCCATCGGGGCCGTGGCGGGCGCGAACCTGGCGCGCTTCAACGCCGAGCTGGGCGGCAAGGCGCCCCTCGTCGTCTTTGACGACGCCGACCTCGACGCCGCCGTCAACGGCATCGCCTTTGGCGCCTTCATGGCCAGCGGCCAGACCTGCATCGCCGCCACCCGCATCCTCGTGCACCGGCCCGTGCTGCCGGACCTGCTCCCGAGGCTCAAGGCCAAGGCCGCATCCATCGAGCGCCGCATGGGCTCGCCGGCCAACCCGGCCTCCACCATGGGGCCGCTCGTCTCGGCCCGCCAGCTCGCAGGCGTCGAGGCCCTGGTCGGCGAGGCCGTGGCTGGCGGGCACGCCCGGGTGCTCTGCGGCGGCGCCCGCATGGCCGGCCCCAGCGCCCTCGACGGCCTCGACCTCTCGCGCGGCTACTTTTACCCGCCCACCGTCCTGACCTCGACCTCGGACGAGAACTCCTCCTCCTCGACCACCCCCAGCAGCAGCAGCAGCAGCAGCAGCAGCAGCAATAGCATCCTGGGCGCGCGCATCTGGCGCGAGGAGGCCTTCGGCCCCGTCGTGGTCGTCTGCCCCTTCGACGACGAGGACGGGGCGGTGGCGCTCGCCAACGACAGCGCCTTCGGCCTGGGGGCCGGGATCTGGACGCGCGACCTGTCGCGTGCCTTCCGGGTCTCGGAGCGGGTCGAGGCCGGCATCGTCTGGGTCAACACGCACCACCGCAACGACCCCAGCAGCCCCTGGGGCGCGCACGGGGCCCGCCCCGAGAGCGGGCTCGGGTCCGAGAACGGCGTGGACGCCTACCTGGGCTACACGGCCGCCAAGAGCGTCATCATCAACTACGCCCCGCCGGAGGCCGCCGTGCGGGAGGAGGACTGGTTCAGGGAGGAGGGCGGGGATGTGCGGTATGGGTAGTCGGTGTATGGCTTGGTGGTTGCGTGGTTTTTTGAATTCTGCACACGATACATGTGAGCAACGAACCCTTGGGCCACGCAATCCTACAAGCCTGTCATCTCAGGCATGTAATATTGGCTGAAAATATGGTTGGAGAGTTACAACCTCCTGAGATAAGACTATACCTATACCTATACCAAACAGTTGCTAGCGGCAGTCGACCATTATACCGATACCATGATGTCTTTACAAACAATGGCCCTTCCATCCGCAGCTCCCGCCATCACGAACCGTAATGTAAACAGTAGCCTCTGCCACAGTTATTATGCTCGAGACGAGGCTCAAAGGAGAAGACCGAACGGGAGTTCAAGCGGAGCAAGCCAAAATGCCTGCATCCACATTTGGTCCCAGAGAACGGGCTGGAATCACATAAAATTGGCCCCCAGAGCCTCTCCTTTTTTTTTCTCCGTAGCCCACATTATGCTTATTGCGTGATGGCGCGCCAAGGTGCCTCAATGCATACAAATCTCAGGTATGCCGGCGCCGGCACTGGCGCGGCAAATCGACCGTCCGCACAGGCGTTGGGACCTGAAGCGAGACGGCCCCCGACGGACGCCATTTCCGCGCGATTGGGACACACAAGCGGTAGCTCGAATGGCTCGCATCTTTAGAGCAGCAATGACGCTTCATCGCCCAAGGATACATACAGCTCACGTGCAATGACACCATCGCGTCTGGGGCGGTCCTGACTCGGGTGCCGACCAAAAAGGACCAATATCCATGTCTGTCCCAGTCGCTCGCTCGCCGCCGGGACATGTCAGGCCCCAGCGAGCCGAGATGCCTCGGGTGGTTGCACACATCCATTCCATTCCTTCCTGGGTGCGGGATTCGGTCGGTGTCTCGTTGCAAGCGCGGCGGGTTGGCGGCGAGCGGCAGCCAAAGCAAACGCCAAGCAAGAAAAGGGTCGGAGGAGGACCTACCTATCTTGGAAAGGCGACCTTCGTTAGCGCAGCCCACCGGCTGAGCTTGGCACGGCCAAATCAGGCCCAAACAGCCGAGATGACCAGTGGGAGCGGGCGGTTGGGCAAGGGAAGAGGAAGCGTTGTCCGACTCGAGCAGGAGTCCCGTCTCTCATGTGATGCCCGGGTCTTTTCCCCCTTCCCTCCTATTTTCTCCTTTCTTCCTCCTTCCGTGCGGCATCCCACCCATGCTTAGCTCGCGCCCGCACGACTTGTCGTACAGAGATGGCTTGCTACCAGTTAATGACTGCCGGCCGTTTTTAGCTAATAAGCGTTTTGGCGAGCACCAAGGCCGAGGTATGTGGCGGGGAGCACGTGCACACGAAAGACGGGAGTGACGGTGGTCTGTCATGCCTGTTGTCCGTGTGTCTGTTGTTTGTGTGCCTGTCCCGTCCGTTGATGGCCCAAGACGGCGGCGGCGATAGCAACATCGTCTCGATTGCGAGGCCCACCGCCATCATGCCAGTTAGGTCTTGGACAGACAGCACCCACCCCCAC
The DNA here is from genome assembly GCF_000145635.1 of Gaeumannomyces tritici R3-111a-1. Taxonomy (NCBI): domain Eukaryota; kingdom Fungi; phylum Ascomycota; class Sordariomycetes; order Magnaporthales; family Magnaporthaceae; genus Gaeumannomyces; species Gaeumannomyces tritici. The sequence continues at coordinate 2,060,396 of NW_008804550.1, forward strand.
GGCAGCCGTCGGCCGGCCACGGGCTCTGCAGCGACCCCGCACCAACAGCTGACGGATGGCGGGCAGGCTCACCCTATCGGGTCCTGCAGCGAGGCAATATTGGATACAAATCAAGGAGGTATCGACGTCGGGGCCAGGCATCAGCGGGTATTTAGATGAGCGGACACAACTTCCTTTCGGGGCAGGCAGTCAGGCCTGGGGTGCTGTGCCGGGGACGGCGGGGGGTGGGTGTGTGATATGGTGAGATGTTGGAACCTGGGACCGGCCTTGATAATCCTCCAAGAGGCGGCCCTCCAAAGGCGCTGTTTCTCGGGGTTTGGCGACGAGTGGGCCACTCCTCAGCCAATCCATCCGTTCAAACAAAAAGCAACCCATCAACCCCACCTCCAAAGCTCCCCTGTGGCCCACAGAGATCTTGGCACTCCTGCCCGCCGGCCTGTGCGCGATTGCAGGCCCTCCCAGACCCTAGCACCCTAGCCAGGTTCCCCGCCAGCAAATGAATCAAGGGTGTCAAGGGGTGGTTGTGCATGGACAGAACGGAATCCTACCAAGTCACTCGATGGAGAAAGGTTGGCCTTGAAGGTCTTGCTGACAGTCGTCAAACGCTGGGATAGCGCGTCTTTGGGTCGATTCTGCGAGGAAGCCTAGCCAATGACGGATCTGGAATTTGGAATTCGTGATTGATCCGGGTCTGCAAATGGAGGTGGTTGTTCGATCCCCCTCCCTCCTGGGACCCTGTCGCTCTCGGTCAACGGAATGGGTGCTATCTTGGTGGGGTTGGCGAGTTGGCGCGGGACAGAAGCTCGCAGCCAACGCGCCAACCTCGTCAATTGGCTGTTATCTCTCGGGCACTTCCTGCTTGGTGCTTCTGGAAGGCACGCTAGAAGTTGACGGGCCCCTTGTTGTGGTCGTCAGCTGAGGGGGTGTTGCCGCAGATATGCAGTGTGGGAGGCGACAAGAAAGACAAGGGCAAGAAAGGGCTAGGACAAAGTCAAGCACTGGCAAGCACCCCAAGCACGGCGGGACAAGCACGACAAGCTGGACGATCCAGGAGGCGCAGCGCCCGCGCACAGGACAAGCAAACTTGGCGCGTCGTGCCGCCTCCAAGAGTCGCCTTGGTCGGCGCCAACGCAAATCATCCGTTAGGCGACGGGCTAGGCGGGGTTGAGAGGGTGTAAAAATGATATAGATTGGTTTCTGGAGGAAGCAAAAGACAAAAAGAGTACAAAGCCCAGAGAGATCTGCCGTCGACGCTAATGTGGCATCTGGCGTAATGGTAATGGTGTGCAGGCAAATGCAAAGCACCTCGGCTCCAACAGACCCGGGCAGCTAATTGATTGATTATCTCGCAAATCCCAAATCTCCCCGCCACAAGCCAACCAACCCTCGCCGAGAGTGCATCAGGCGATGGCCATTGGCGGCCCAGTCGTGCGTATCGGATACGTACTGATATCGAGGGCAGAGAGAGGCGTGGGTAAAAAAAGGGAGACAGAGGTGGCAAAGGCAAAAGGAAAGGCCGAAACATCAAACGATGGAACCCGATGGGCTGTTCTAGGGCGGGGGGTGAGAGGATGGAGAGCATCGCAGATGACCCAATCAATCACTATCAGGGTGTGGGCATGCGGTTCCGACCTTCCTATTCGGGCTGGCACTTCACGCGCCTGGGCTGGAACCACAACGACGACCACACGCATCGTGCTCGAGCTGTCCGGCCGGTTGCGAGCGCGGCGCTTTGCCTTCTTTCTGGCCTAGCCGGCTTGGCGGGCGACGGATTCGCCGGATTGGCTTGTCCTGCAAAAATTCCCCTTGGGATGATCTGCGGAGAGGAGAACTTCTCATCGCGGGCACGCGACAGTGGGGAAGGCCTCGGGGTGGCGAGTCGAGGGGCGAAGCAGGAGGTGATGTACTACCTAGTAGATGGCTAAGAGTTTGGTCCTTCTCCTTCGTGGCCAGGCCGTGTTGTATTTCAGAAATAGCCGCCATCTATGTGTACCACCTCGGCGCGTATAGCAGGCGTGGTATTGTATGTAGAGTGCATGTTGTCTCTCTGCGTCTGCATCCCGCCGGTGCATCCATCCACCCGTCCCATACCATCCCCAGAGAGCGACGTTGCGACTCTGGCCCATGCTTGCTCGCTCTCACTCCCACCCCACACCCCCTGTCGTACCGTATCGCGACATGCACCATGAACGCCCTCCTCCCCATTCTGGCTTGGGCAAACCCTGCTGAACCTTGTCTGGGCCTCTCGCCCCAAAGGGTAGGTGGTCACGGTGGTCTCTCGTCCTGCCGGGTGCCATTTGGAGGCGGTCCACCGTGATCCATGCCCTCGAGCTCCCCTCCTCCTGTGCTACCCTACCGTGTCTCTGGGGTGAATATATAGAGACGCCCACTCCCCGTCTCCTCTCTGCTCCCACCTGGACTCTGCACGCGCTCTTCAAGCTCCCGTCCGCGCTCCAGTCAGAGAGACCCGGCACCAGCGTCGAAGTCTTGATCCCCCCCATACTTGCTTCACATCTGCCTCACTCCCTCTCCACCACCAAAAAAGTCTGCCCATCATGAGCAGCGCACCGGCGGCCGCGGATGAGGCCATCGCCAAGGCCCACGTGCCCGAGGCGGCCATCCAGGGCACCGAGAAGGAGATGATGGCGGGCAAGGGCTCCATCGACGTGTCGATGGCGGCGCCCCTGGACCACCCGTCCGACTCGGACGACTTCGAGGACAAGCCGACCGAGGAGGAGATGCACAGCCTCCGCCGCGTGTCGGGCAAGATCCACTGGGGCATCTACACCATCGCCTTCGCCGAGCTGTGCGAGCGCTTCTCCTACTACGGCTCGGCCGTGCTCTACACCAACTTTGTCAAGCGGCCCATGCCCGAGGGCTCCACCACGGGCGCCGCCCCGAGACCGGAGGACACGGCCGGCGCCCTGGGCATGGGCCAGGCCGCGTCGCAGGGCATCTCGCTCTTCAACGTCTTCTTTGCCTACCTCATGCCCCTGGTCGGCGCCTACGTGGCCGACGCCCACCTGGGCCGCTACAAGACGGTGCACATCGCCATCGGCATCTCCACCATCGGCCACGCCGTCCTGAGCGCCGCCGCCGCGCCCGATGTTCTCAAGAACCCCAACTCGGCCTTTGGCGCCTTTATCGTCGGCCTGCTCATCCTCTGCGTCGGCACCGGCTTCTTCAAGGCCAACATCTCCCCCTTGCTGGCCGAGCAGAACAAGGACACGCGCATGCGCGTCGAGGTGCTCAAGTCGGGCGAGCGCGTCATCGTCGACCCGGCCATCACAAACACCCGCATCTTCCTGTGGTTCTACTTTGCCATCAACATCGGCGCCCTGGCCGGCCAGCTGTCCATGGTTTTCGTCGAGAAGTTGCACGGCTTCTGGCTCGCCTTCCTCCTGCCCACCATCCTCTTCTTCTTCTGCCCCATCGTGCTGTTCATCAACCGCAAGAAGTACCACCTCACCCCGCCCACCGGCTCGGTCCTATCAAAGTTCTTCAAGCTCTACATCTTCTCCGGCCGCAAGTCGAGCTTCCTTAAGCCCGATCTGGACCTGGCCAAGCCCTCCAACGTCCCGCTCGACCAGCGCCCTAAATGGATGACCTACGACGACGCCTGGGTTGATGAGGTCCGCCGTGCCCTCATGGCCTGCAAGGTCTTTCTGTTCCTGCCGGTAAGTTTTTGGATGTTGCCTAGAGTTGAATATGTTCCCCTACGTATATCGCCTACACAAAAAAAGAAAAAAAACAAAAAAAAACAGACGCTAACATCTCCCAGATTTTCCACCTCGCCTACAACCAAATGACCAACAACCTGACCTCCCAGGCCGCCTCCATGGTCCTGAACGGCGCCCCCAACGACGTCATCCAGAACCTAAACCCCATCTCCATCGTCGTCATGATCCCCATCTTCGACAAGATCCTGTACCCCGGTCTCCGCCGCATGGGCGTCCAGTTCACCCCTATCAAGCGCATGGCCGTCGGTTTCATCGTCGGCGCCCTGGCCATGGTCGCCGCCGCCGTCATGCAGTGGTACATCTACCAGATGTCGCCCTGCGGCTACGGCGCCTCCGAGTGCAAGGAGCCCGCCCCCATCAACGTGTGGGCCCAGTCCCTGCCCTACGTCTTCATCGGTATCTCCGAGATCTTCACAAACGTCACCTCGTACGAGTACGCCTTCTCCAAGGCGCCCGAGAACATGAAGTCGCTCGTCATGAGCATCAACCTCTTCATGTCGGCCTTCTCGGCCGCCGTCGGCCAGGCCTGGACCCCGCTGTCCCAGGACCCCTTCCTGGTCTGGAACTACGCCTCGGTCGCCATCATTGCCGGAGTCGCCGGTGTTGCCTTCTGGTTCTTCTTCAAGCACTACGACGCCATCGAGGACGACCTCAACAACCTCAAGAAGACAAAGTTCGTGGGCTCCAACCAGCCCACCGCTGCCGACCAGCAAAAGTCGCAGCCCCCCGTTGAGGAGAAGGTCTAAGGGAGGTGTGCCCGTGTTTGCCTTTTGTTGTAACGAGGCCCTTCTCTTTTTGCAAAAGAGAAGATGGACACAGGGGATGTTTTTTTTTTCGGTGATGACTGTAATGGGATAGGACGTGGTGTTTTGTTTTTGAGATTCCCCCAACGGTTTAGGCTAGTAATGAAACTGGGATATGCAAACGCAGTCCATCAGTTTTCTTAAGTCCAATATACCAAAAGTGAAGTGAAATTTTCCAAAAAGTCGCTAGACACAAGAGGAAGAAAATGACGCTAGAGTTTAAACACGCTTCTCTGCCTAACCGGCTGCCTCACCTCGCCCTCCAGCCCAAACCCATACGCAGACGGGTCCAAGCTACTACCAATACTACCCGCACTGGCGCTGCTCGCCTGCCTCAGCGGCACCGCCGCCCCCGCCCCATCCCCGTCCCCGCCGCCACCGCCACCGTGCCGACCGCTAACGAAACCCCTCCCAGCCCGCTGCGACGGCGGCAGCAGCCCGTACCCGATGCGAGCGGCCAAGACGCTCGGCGGCAAGCGCCCCTCCCTGCCCGCGGCCCACGGCACGGCGTCGAGGGCGGGACCGCGGGTGGAGGCGACGATGCTCGAGAAGCGCGTGTTCCTCGCCACCCTCCCGCCCTGCCCTTGCTCCCACAGCAGCGCCCACAGGCCGGCGGCGACGCCGAGCAGGACTAGAAGGATGGCGACGCCGTAGACGATCCACAGGTCGCGCGCGTGGTAGACGTAGACGTTTGCGGTGCGGCTGCGCACGCAGGGGTGGCCGTAGGCCGAGGCCGGGACCCCCGCGGCCGACGCGGCGGCCGAGGCGCGCCGGTCGCCCGTCTGCTCCGCGGGCCGGGCGGCCCAGACGACGGGGGCGAACTGCGGGTAGGAAAACATGGAGAGGATCGCGTCCTCGTAGAAGCCCTGGACGAGGTCCTGGAGGTTGGGGAAGGGGAAGTAGTTTGCGCGGCGGTCCAGGAGCTTGGTCTGGAGCGCGTCCGTGTTGGCGATGGGGTTGACGAGGGGCGCGTCCTCGGGCCCGCCCATCTCGACGGTGCCGTTGAGGAGCTTGCGCACCATGAAGCCCATGCTGTAGTGCGCGGCCGCGCGGCGGTAGGCGCCCACGTCGCCCGTGGGGAGCACGTAGTTTGACGACGGGCGCGCCGTCGTGTTGTCGGCCGTGCCGTCGTTGGCCTGCACGTCGGGGATGAAGGTGGTGTTGACCAGCGGCCGCAGCCACCGCCGCGACGCCACCGTCGCCCACTGCGCGCCGTCGCTGTGGTTGAAGTGCACCTTGTAGTCGGCCAGGTAGTGCTCGCACGCAAAAATCTTGGGCACAAAGGACGAGTTCCACGCCGGGTCGCTGCGCGACTTGGGGTCCGGCCGGTCCGGGTTGGCGCGCACCACGTGCCCGATCCAGATGAGCGGCTCGGTGCGGAAGGCGCCCATGTTGCGCGGGTAGGGGGGCTTGCTGTTGGGGATGCCGCCGATGCCGACGTCCCGCATCTGCGTCGACGAGTACTCGCCGCCCGTGTTGAAGGCGTAGTAGGCGAAGCGGCCGCGCGGCAGCAGCATGTCGGTCCCGAACGGCGCCCTGGCCTCGAGTCCCGATTCGGGCCGCAGGGGGCGCGGCACCGAGCCGACGCCGCTGGCCAGCTCGGTGCACTTGTAGCCGGGCGCCTGGAAGGCCACGTCGTAGGTGCAGTTCCAGCCCGACTGGCAGATCTCGACCGACGAGTTCTTGCGCTCGATGGGCGCCTCGAAGAAGGCGCCCAGCGTCGCCGTCTGCACAAACTTTGGGTTCGGCCCCGTGTAGTAGTCGAACCAGCCGTCGGGCGGCGGGTTGGCGCCGGCCGGCCGCGTCGTGTTCCAGAGCGAGAGCGGCGTCTCGTAGAGCGAGTCGATGACCACGGGCTTGCGCCAGTCCATGACGTCCTCGAAGCTGAAGTTGAGCGTGCGCACGTCGTTGCAGGTGGACGCGTCGACGACGGTGCGCAGCTCGACGAGCAGCGTGTTGCCCGTCAGTATGACCACCAGCGGCGCGGCCCAGACGAAGAGGGCCAGGGCCGCCACCGTCTTGGCGTGCCTTATAAAGTCCCAGTGGAACAGGGCGAGCAGGTCGTCGGTGGCGGCGAACATGGAGTCGACGGCCGCCACCGTCATCAGGCGCGTGCGCAGGACCGCCCACAGCTTGAGCCGGTAGGCCACGACGATGGAGGCGCTGAAGCCGGCCTTTGCGCCAAACGCCAGCACCGTGCCGTACCGCAGCATCTCGATCTGCTCCGTGGCCGCGCGCCCGTCCAGGTGTTGGTAGAAGGCGTGGTGCCCGACGGCGCACGCGAGCCCGAAGACGCCGAACGCAAACATGTTCCACCACGAGTGCCACCGCAGTCCGCCCAGCCTGCCCCTGCCGCCGTCCCGGCCCGGGGGAGGGGGAGGCCGTGGCGGCATCTGGGCCCCTTTGGACGAGAGATCGGGAGGCGTGCCGAAGGGTCGGCCGCTGTAGAGCAGGGCCGAACGGGAGTCGTACGCCTTGGGCGTGTCGGGATAGGGAGCGCCGTCGACGCCGGCGTACCACGAGCGGCCGTCGTTGTCGACGGCAAAGGTGTGCGAGGGTGGCGAGGATCTGGACGCCATCCTGGCGTGGCCGCTGCTGCCCAGGGCCTCCTCCTCTTTCCAGCCGTGACCGTGAGCCCTGTCAGGGAGGGCGATATCCACTGGCGGCGGCGACGAGGCGGTGCTGACGCTGTTTGGAGCGCGCGATGTCCCAAAGGTGCGCGAGGTGTTTCGCGAGACGGCGTCGCTGATGCCGCGCACACCAACTCCAAGGCCAGCGACAATGGGCGGTGCTGGCGCCAGCTCCGTTTGCTTAGCGGCGGTATCCACGTTTATTTCTTTGAAGCTGCCGCCGCGGGCGCCCACCTGCACTAGTCGGCCGCCGTCTACGTTTGCGTTTGCGTTCCAATCCTGCCCCGCCATTTTTTGTGCTTTTCTTTTTCTTTCCGTCTCCAATTTCGTCCGCTTCTAGTCGAAGGCGCGAATGCCTATGACGGCAATGGCCAAAAAGGGGGGTGGTGAGCGAGCCTAGCGTTGCGCCTTGCAAGAGGCTCGCTCCCGGCTCGGGTTACCTGTTGCTGCTAAAAACACCGCCAACAAGCATTATCGGGTTAAAGAGTGGAAGCAAAGAAAGGGAGAAAATACGAAAGAAAGTCGTCAGATAGACGGTGTAAAGAAGTAAAAGAAATCAACAGAGTACACGGACGCGTCGCTATAAGGGAGAGATCAGCACAGCAGCCCAGCCCATCTCGCCTAGTCGAACGAGCGGGCTCTGACGGGCGCGGCCGATCCATGTTATCCAAAAATGCCCCAGCCGACACATGGCGAGGCAACAGATCGGGGCCAGACCCCCCAGCCCTACGCATGCGGCTCGCTCCCCTCCCCAGACCAGGTACTGTGTAAGCGGATGAAGGAGGTGGGCGGGCGGCGTATGCGACATCAAAAAATTGCGCCTCCCCCGGCTGTCACGGTTGCCCAAAATAGTATGGCCCGCACCCCTGGAACGTGCCAGCTGCTGCCAGGGCTCCCAGTGGGGAAAAAAAGTGTCCCTGAGACGAACGTTGACTCGCTGTCACGCGGCCGATGGTTTTCTGTGATTGTCTCAGCGCAGATGCAGGGCCCCGTGCACGGATCTGGGGGTTTCTGGGAGTGTTGGTCTGGGAAAAGGTGTGGCACGCTGACGGCAAGAAAAGAGCTCGGTTGTTAGCTGACGAGACATCAAGCGCATTGAGTGTGGTGTTGGTAGCAGACATTACACTCTGCTCCTGCGCAAAATTCGGGATGTTGCAGTGCTGGCCAATCACCTTGGCGTCCTGCATCCTGCTAACCATCCAGGAGGATTCACCCAAAAGCGGAAAATCTAAAATGTCCATCCGCTGTCAGCTGACGCCGGGTCGCTTTGTAACTGGCCGCGGTACTATCATGGTGGCCAGCTTTACGGAATGCCGTCAGCATCTACACGTTTGTGATTACAGCTGAGCCATCATATAACCTTGTGCGGTCTCTCACAACACATCGTGCTCTTCCTATCGTCTCGGTTCGCGCGGGGAGTGGACCGGTAGCCAGATATCTCAGTATTCCGGTAGTTCTAAGCAGTCGCATCCAAAACATGTCGACGCCCCCCGTCATCAACCAGTCAGCCCTATATGCCAGCCCAGGCTCACCATATAAGCGATAACATAAGAAATGCATTGGCCGCGTATCCTAGTAAACCTATAGTACAACCAGCATATGCAACTCCTGGCAGGTCCATTCTAGGGTCTATACTCACGTCCTGGGTCCCTTCGTTGATCCCTTCGTTGAAGCCCATCATGTCGTGCCCGCCGTCCTGGATTTCATGCCCTCCCTCCCTCCCTCCATGGTGTTTTCTATTTCTCGCGCTTGTGGTATCTTGACAAAGCATGTGGTGGCGGTGCAATTTCTCTCCCCGCTCCCACTATCAAAAACTCCTTCGGCCCATACATCAGGCTTACAGAGTCTCCATCTTGTCCAGGATGGCCTTGGTGAACTGGTTGTTGGTAGCCTCGCCTCCCATGTCACGGGTCCGGCACTTGCCCTCGGCGATGACGGCGTAGACGGCCTTGGAGATGCGGTTGGCGTGGTCGTCGAGTCCGAGGTGGCGCAGCAGCATGGATCCCGACAGGATCAGGGCCGTGGGGTTGGCCTGGCCCTTGCCCTCAATGTCGAGACCGACGTGACGGCAGCCGGGCTCGAAGACGGCGACGTCGCGGCCCATGTTGCAGCCGGGCACAATGCCAGGGCCGCCGACCAGGGCGGCACCGATGTTGGACAGGATGCCGCCGTACAGGTTGGGCATGACCATGACGTCGAACTGCTGGGGCCGGCTAACGCACTGCATGCTGGCGTTGTCGACAATCATGTCGTTGGCCTCGAGGGTCGGGTACTCCCTGGCGGTGGCGTGGAAGGTGCTGCGGAACAAGCCGTCGGCCAGCTTCATGATGTTGGCCTTGTGGATGCACGTCACCTTCTTGCGCTTGTTGGCGAGGGCGAAGCTGAAGGCAAACTTGGAGATGCGCTCCGACTTGGCGCGCGTGATGATCTTGAGCGACTCGACGACGCCCGGCACCGACTGGTGCTCGAGGCCGCTGTACTCACCCTCGGTATTCTCACGGATGATGCACAGGTCAACGTTCTCGTGGCGGGTCTGGTAGCCGGGGATGTTCTTGATGAGCGAGATGGAGGCGTAGATGTCGAGCTCTTGGCGCATGGCCACGTTGAAGCTCTGGTGGCCCGACCGGCTGATGGGCGTGTGGAGGATGCCCTTGAGGCCGAGTTTGTTGCGCCGCAGCGACGCGACCGACTCCTTGAACAGGTCCTCGGTGCGGCCCGACGGCGCCGACCCGCTGTCGATACCCGAGACCTCGATCTGCTCCCACTCGATCGGCACGTTGTCCGCCTTGAAGATGGTCTTGACGCTCTCGGCCACCTCGGATCCGATGCCGTCGCCGGGGATCAGCGTGACCGTATACTTGCCGCCGTACTTGGTCGGCTTGAAGATGTCGGACTGGACCGTCGCAAAGCCGCGGGCGGCCTGCCTCGAAGCGAGGCGCGGCTGCTGCGCGGCACGGGCCAGGCTCTGTCCGAGGGGGAAGACGGCGGTTAGTCAAAGTGTTGGTGGCGGCGGTAGCGACCCTTCCCTGCCCCTGCCCCTCCAACCCCTGCCGTCCAGCGTCCAGTCATCCAATGCCACCTCCCTCCGTACCGCTCGAGGCGGGCAAGCGGCAGCCATGGCGATGCATCGAGGGACTGTTTCCTGTGCCTCGGGCGGCGGCGGCGGCAGGGTTGAGAACACGAAGCCAATTGAGGGGGGGAGCAAATACCTGGGCCGTTCTTGAGGATGTTCGGGAAAACATGATTGGGAGGTTCGCAGGGAGGCGCGCAGGAAAAGCGGAATGGGACGCTCGAGGGGTCGGGCTTGTTGATCTCGAAAAAAAACACAGGCAATGCACAAAGATTTGGAGAGCCGACCGAAATACCGCAAAGCAAAAAATGGCCTTGAGCTTGCTCCGGGGAGTGGGGCCCTGCGATAACTAGCCGCGACACATCCCGCGGTTCAATTCCTTTGCTCCAGCCGCGACCCGCCTGCAGCCGAGGAGTTGCCGCCGGGTTTTCTTCGGCTGCAGCTGTAGAAATCACGTGCTCTTACATCATCTCTACGGGCACGGACTATGCCATCTCACCGGCTGATGGCGAGAAATCTGGCCGCGCTGTGGGGCCCAACGCTCGTGCTTGAACGCCACAAACCCCACTCTGGGGCCGCCCGGCCGAACATCAGGCCGGAACAGCAAGCCACCACCTCCAACCGGGCCCGATCAAGGCTCCGGATGGCGTGGACAGTGTGGTGCCCGCGCGTATCGTTCTGGTTGCCGCCTGGGCTGCAATCTCATGCAGAGACCTCCGGGTGACTCTTGTTCATGCACAGCCATGCTGCTACCGACTATATAACACAGAGGTAGGTCATCAGTTGAGTCTGTCTCCTTTCGTCTTCTCCATCAAGCAGTCATTCCCAGACATCAGCATCTCCAATCTTAAGCATCGTTGGTCAAACTAGTGCTTTCTATCTACCTGTATCCCTCCGAGCCTTCCATCATCCATCATTTTGCTGCCAAGCAACCCGTACACCATCTCTTCTTCCACCCCCCCTTCACACACTCCATACAGCAATGTCTGCCCCCAAATCCATCCTCTTCCTTGGCGCCTCGGGCGGCGTCGCCAAGACCGCCCTCGTGAGCTCCCTGGCCGCTGGATACACGTGCGTCGCTCTGGCCCGCTCGGCCGCCAAGCTCGCCGCCGCGCTGCCCTTCCCGTCGTACCCCAACCTCACCATCATCGAGGGCAACGCGCGCGACCAGGCCGCCATGGAGCGCGCCCTCGTCGTCCCGGGGTCTTCCCCTCAGCGCATGGTCGACGCCGTCGTCAGCTCCGTCGGCAGCCTCCCGTCGCTGCGCAACGGCGGCTTCGAGGACTCGACCGTGTGCACCGTCTCCATGGCCGCCATGCTGGCCGCCATGGACGCCATCGCCGGCCGCCACCCTTCCGGCGACGGGCGCGTCCCCAGGGTAATCTCTATAAGCAGCACCGGCATTTCCAAGTTCGCCCGCGACGTGCCCCTCGCCTTCGTGCCCCTCTACTGGGTCGCCCTCGCCGTGCCCCACAGGGACAAGGAGAAGATGGAGCGCCTGCTCATCGACGGGCCCGACGACAAGGCCGAGGGCGCTGCTGCGAGGCCCGAATTCACCATCATCAGGGGCAGCTTATACGTCGCCGACAGCGAGGCCAAACAGAAGCTCGTCCGCGTCGGTATCGAGGACCCTGTCAAGGGCGTCGAATCCAAGGCCATCGGATATACCATCTCGAGGGAGGCCATCGGCCGCTGGATCTTTACCAACCTGCTCGCCGATGCTACCCTTGGCAAGCAGTATTCTGGCAAGATGGTCACTCTGACTCACTGAGGAGTGTTCAATACCATCGCTACCTCCTTTGCTTTCATCTGCCTGTATTTTTGCGCCACTTTGCGTCTACGCCTGACACATTATTCCTACCTCTCTCCTTTATGGTGTGTTTCTCACTCTGTCTGCATTATGGGTCTGGTTTAGATTGGGCATCCCAGGGTTGGTTTATTATATTCCTAGAGCCGGTTAGTAGTAGATCCCAGTGATAGTTCCCTTTGTCACATATGCATGCGTTTTTGTTAATCCTTATCGGCAATGGGTATTGTGCATCACAACTTTTATTTTGATAAATAATACCACAACCAACGCGCTACAAGATGTTCGTGTGACAGTTACTCATAGCCTAGGGCTGGACACATGTTATTGACGTGTAACCCCGATTTCGATGGCCCAAGAATGGTTCGCCGTCGACATGCCAGGCGCTGGTGGTTGTCCTACCCGGAACTCGAGTTCTGCAGCTTGGGCTAACATGGGATCACAATCCTTCCCGTTGGGACCTGTTCGTCTTTTCAGCAGCGAGACTTCCCGACGCGACTGTTTAAAGAAAAAAAAGAGGGCAAAAAAGATTAAAATTTGCCTGGAACTTTGCCCATAGTTGGAATAGCCGGCACGCCCACCATAATAGAGGTGGTAGTCCCACCTAGGTAGGTACATACCTACACACCAGAAGGCTGCCGGTAGGCAGCTAAACAAAGATACAAAAATTGTCCATGCTGGTCGCGTTTGACAGATTCAAACCGCGAACCGACCACCCCAAAAACACCCCAAAACCGCCACAATTATGGCCGGCATAGGCGAACAGCCCGATTTCGCGATCGCCCAGCGCGGTATCGAGGATTTCGGCCGACAGCTTGGGCGGCCCTGGGGATTAGAATTGTTGAAGATTAGAACTCCGAACGCAGTGGACGGATTTTTCTTAGGAGTAGGAAAAGATGTTGGATTAGCTATATGTACGAGTATCCGATAGGCGACGTGGGCCTGTTACGTGGCCCAGACTTGCATATAAGGGCCGGCCAGAGGCCGGCCCTTGACAGATAAATCTCCTACCTTCCCATGGAAAAAAAAATTCGATTTACCCCCAGAAGTCGGCATTTGCATTATTCCGGAGTTAAGCCCCCTGTGAGGCTGGAGGTACCGCTTGCCAATAGTAGGATAAAAGCTAAAACAAAAATAGGAATAAAAATATGAATAAAAATAGGAATGGTAAAAGGAATAACAGCAGGAAGAATTAGAATAGGAAAGTCTACATAGGAAAGCCCACATAGGAAAGCTTATAGCACTAGCAATTTGATCTAATCTGTCTATAGGGCCTGTAAAACTGCCATCTTTTTTGTGGTGGGCGTGCCAGGATGCCGTCCATTCAACTATGCATCGTAGCTCAACCTCTCTCGGACCCCTCCTAGCTCCAGCTCTATAGCGATAGAGCCGTCAATATCCTCATTTAAAGATATGATCTTCAGCCCCTCAAAGACCCGCGATGCTGCGACGCGGTGCGAGCCCAACCACGGATTCCGGGCCGCGGGCTCCTTCTTGGCGACGAAGAAGTTCCACGGGTTGCGCACGCTGGCGGAGTCTCGGGGGTGCCCGCCCGCCCTCAGGAGCTGGAGCAGCCTCAGCGGCACCTCCTCGCGGGCCTCTGGGCTCGCCTCGATCTGGCCTAGGTTGCAGCAGACAGCCTCGAACCAGGCTGTCAAGGCCCTGGGACGGCCGTACTCGTCCCCGCTCGGGTTTACAGTCCCTATGCGGCATGGGCGACGCTCGAGTGCACGGCGGGCGCCGGCGAGATCTTCGGGGAGGAAGTGGCCCCGGATGTCCATGCTGCCCTCGCAGGCTTGTTGCAGGAGCGACGCGAGGATGTCCTCGTCGTTTTGTTCGGCAGCAAAGCCAGCGGGACGGTGATACCACCTCATAATCAGCGACAGGTAGTTCTCCAAGCCCACAACATCCGGTGATGGGGCCAGCCTGAGGGCCGAGATGATTTGGGCATAGTGCCCCAGGTCGCCGCCTTTAGTCCAGGACAGGTCGGGGCAACGGCTCAGGAGAAAGTAGGCGGCATCCCAGTTTTGAGCCAGGATGGCAGTCAACAGCCGGAAGGCCAAGTCCCAGGCTACAGGCTGCGGTCCCGCGGGAAGCTGCTGATCGCGTATGCGATAGAACGTGGCGAGGTCGCCAACATGGGGTTTGCGCGGCTCGTCGTCGCTCGCATCGATGTGGGCTCTCTCGGGCGAACTCATCTCGAGCTGGTCGTAGAGGGCTTTCTGTGTCGGAAGAGGTGCTTCCATCAGGATGTGGGAGGCGTACAGTCCAATCGGCAGTATAAGGTTTAAAAACGTGCTTGCATCTCCTCTGATCTGATAGTCAGCATCGAGCCTAAGGACCAAGGCCAATACCTCGGTGTTCTGTCTCATCTTTGCCATGAGCCGTTCTCTTGTGCTAGATTTGTAGAGCCTCCACGAGTCCCAATCGCGTATAGGCAGCCAGTCACCCCTCGCATTGTTGATGAAGTACTGGAAGGCATCAGACATGTCGAGTAGAGCATCTGTTTCAATAAGCATTCGGCAGATGCTCTGGTCCCCGCTCACCAATGCTGCGGCAAGGGGCGACGTGACGTCACGAGCGTAATGGTTATGGTGTATCAGGCAGGAAGGGCAATCAAAATGTGATAGAGGAGAGGGGAAGGAAAGACTGCGCATGACAGAGCGTGGGTATATGTGAGAGAGCCACTCGAAGAAGGTAAAGGGATGCACCCGTCTCTGGGGCTCGGAGGTTCGCCGGTGGATGATGACGCTGAACACTTGGTTGAGACCATTGGCAATGAGCCACGCGAGGATTTCTTCTTTCCAGGAGCAGCCCGCCGGCTGCTCCACAACCGCGACTGCTGCAAGAGCCATTATCCTCGACTGGGACTTTGTAGAGACTCCATGGGCCACGAGCCACTGTAGTGTCTCGAGCGGGCTGCTGCTTCTTGCTTCCCACCTTATGCATTCCGGGTAGATGGCCTCGTGGATGAGCAGGGTGCCATCCTGTGCTGGGTCAGCTCCTGCCGCGAGGAGGAGCTCGAGCATGGGTATGCAGTTTTGGGCTGTGGCAATCGACAAGGGCGAGATGCCGCGGTGGGGGTTGGACAGATCTGTTTCAGGAGCTGCTTGCCTCCTGAGGTTGTGCGGGGATGCTCCAGCCGCCAGCAACCTCTGCATCAGCTCGAGCCTGCGCTGTTCAAACCTGTGCCGGTGCAGCTCCCTGTTGTTTCGTGCGTATGCGCGGCTCGACTTTGAATAATGGGCCAGCGCGCACAGCTCTAGCGGCCACGTCGGGCCCCAGGCGTTGGTGATGAAGCAAGGCCTTTTGACGTCGGCTCCGGCGTCAACCAGACGGCTAGCGATGGAAAAGGCACCGTCGATGCAGGCAAGATGAAGCAGCGTGATGTCGTTCCCGAGCCGAGCGTCTACGTCGGCCTTTTGGTCCAACAGCCAGCAAAGCACCTCCCGCTGACGGTTTACGTAGGCATAGCACAAGGGAGTAAGGCCGTTCCAGTCCTGAATATTTATGTCCTTGATGCCGTCCCCAGCAAGCAGCATCTTGAGCACTTCGATCTGGCCGTGTGCGGCCGCCAAATGCAGGACATGGGACTTCCATCTCGGATCGTCGAGGTCGTGAGCGGCGCCCCTTTCGAGGAGCATCTTGGCCATGGCGCCCTGCCCCTGGCAGAGCGCCAGGTGGAGAGGGGTCGTTGCGATTGGCGGAGGCCCGGTTCCGTCAGAACGGACAAAGTAGCCGTGGAAGTGATTCCGACGGCACAGCAGCAATCGCTCGCATTTGCAAATACGGAGCGCTGGGGCATCGATGTGGGCTCCATGGTCTAGCAACAGCCGCGCCACTGCGATGTGCCCACCCGTTGCAGCTAGATGAAGTGGGGTGAATGTTGACTTTTGGTCCTCGGTCGTCTGACGGAAGCGAGGCTCCTGGTCCCGATCGAGGCTGATCGCGGGAAGCTGAGGGTCGTGGTCCCACCATGACGAAGGACAAAATGGCGCGTCATCGCCAATAGGAACGGCCGGCTCGAACATCTCCAGGTCGGTAGCCCGGCGGTTTGAAAATAGCCCCACGGACGCCGGGCAGAACGACTCTGGCACAGAGTCGCGTTTGCAGTCAAAGTCGTCTTGTAGATCCCTTCCCTGGTGGCAGTATTCCCCCACCTCCTGCCTTGTATTCAGCCATTGCTGATAAGTACCAGACGCGTCGGTACCAAAGGCCAGCAGCTTTTCCACGGTGCCAAGGCGCCCTCGTTTACAGGCCCAACAAAGGACATAAGAGTGGCGCATGGATGCGTGGCGGTAGAGCGCTGCATTGGCGACTGGGTGCGTGGCACGACAGGATAAGGCGAAGGCCGCGATGTCCCTGCAGTCGTCAAGGTTACCGCAGAGCTGATCGATCAGCTCATTGGGCAGGTCGGTCAAGGGCGCCATGCTGGAGGTAAAGGTCAACGTAATGAAGGCGACTAGGACCAGATAATGAAGGTGATTAAGACCAAGGTAACGAAGGTGATGAAGATCAAAGGGTTATTCGGAGAGGGCCTGGATGCTGGTAACAGAACAAGACGGTGGGGGAGATCTCATCGCCGGAACAGCAAGTCGCTTTTCGCCCACAGGCCCTCGCGTGAGACCTGTGGCGGTCGTGGAGGCCGGCGGGGAGGTCGATGGGGAGGCCGGCGCGGTGCCACAGCCCGTGCTGGTTGGCCTAGCCACTTTTGTTGGCGTGTGGGCACGTATACACGCTTAGGAGACCTATGTTTATCTCCGTTCTGGTTGGCGCCTAGTGTTTGGGAGGAAAACTGTCCGAAAAGCTGGAGCTCGTCGGCAAGGGTTTGGTTGACATTTCAAACATCTCAATAGTTCAGTTGCAGGATGCGGAGGGAGCAGTTGTTCGTGGATGGATGGTCAACAAGGCCAGGCATCAATCCAATCTTCACCGCCTGAGCCAAATCCCTGTATTGGGGGCGTTCGTGGCTGCCCGGCCGCGCTTACCATAAAAAATGGGCATTCCTTTTAGGAATAGGAGTGCGAACAGACATAAAACAGGAACAAAAACAAGACTAAAAACAAGATTAAAAATTAAGATTAACATGGGAATCATAATGATAAAAATTTAAAAAGAAAAATAACAATGAAAAGGCGTGCGGCACTGCAGACAACGGCAAATCGCCCATCAAAACATCGTCAATTTTTCCAACTTTATTTAGTTCTTTTCTGATTTCCGATCTTGGCCCGAACTAGTTCCAAAAAAAAAAAAATCCAATTCCGCCGCCGCCGCAGCAGCAGCAGAAATAATAACAATAATAACAACAACAGCAGCAGCAACCACAGCCGCCGCCGCCATGGGCCTGATTGAGGTCATTGCTGGTGTGGGCGTCTCCTGGCCGGGGTTGCCGGCGCTTGGGTGGGGGTCTCCGGCGGGGAGGATCTGCCCGCCCGATCAAGGTCTATCATATGTCCAGCACTGCCGTTCCAGAAATACCCTCCCCTGGTCCCATAATTATCCACAAAGTAGAGAATCGAAGGAGATAATTGAAACCACGAGAGATGGAAAGAGATATTGGAAAGAACATGTATCCCTAGAGATACTGAAAGAAATGGCATTCCCACTTGCAAAAAATCTCAGGGAATAAAATTGCTAATGTAGGAATATTAGTAGAAATAAGAGCAGGAATAACAGGAGGAGTGCCAATAGAAATAGGAATTGATGGTGTCCTGGCAAGACTTCCATCCGCGATGGATTCAATCCGTCGCAAACAAGACAGACTTCCCGCCGAGCCACGACCCGAAATCTGGGAGTGGAACGTCCCGCACAGCGAGCTGGCAATTCGCTTTGTCAATCGCACGGCCGACGCCGACAACCGCCGCACCGGGTTGAGGAGCCACTGGCACAGCTTGCCGAGCACTGGAGCTCCGACGTCATGGAGGCACGAGCGCGGACAAGCCGGGTGCCCCAGTAGAATATAGCAGAATAGTTCCAGTACAGGGGTGGGAGGCAATCTGGCCATCATGAAGGTGTGAAGAATCACAGCTATCGTGCCGGATCCAACCCCCCCTTTTTTTGGAATGCGAACGTTTGCTCTTCGTCACTCGTCAAAGCCAACTACCTGCCTACCACCTTGTGGGCTTGACGTCATCGGAAGCCTCGAGGTTCCCCTGAGCGATCTCGCTGGGCGGCCGTCGTAAACCCGAAGTCATGACGTCTCGAGGCCGGAGCAGTCATTGGTGACCCGAGCTCGGAAATGCTATGTTGACCGACGGTATTGGCTGGCCTCGCCCCATGGTTCTGCTGTTCCATGTCCTTCCACCCATTAGCCCGCGTCCGCATGGAAACAAGGCGCTTAGAGCCCGGGCCCAAGAACTGTCGCCAAAATAAGCTCAAGGTTGACGCCAGCCCCGATTGACCAGTCGGAGATAGGACCGTTAGGAACCTTTCTGGATCCTCGGGAGCGGTGGCTTACAAAGTTCAGCCCCGCCGTTCCTGAGTCACGACCAGCCACCGGCGAGGCTGTGGCCCCAGGAGAGGGCGCCCTGCCAGACCAGCACAACAGCGTTCTGAGCTCAGGCCAAGAAATGTGGTCAAAATAAGCTTAAGCGTGACACCGGCCCCGACTGACCAATCGGAGATAGGACCGTTGGGAAACGGTTTGGGTTGTTGGGAGAGGTGGCTTGCAAGGCTCAGCCTCGCCGTTTCCGAGTAACGACCAACCACCCGTGAGGCCGTTGACTCGGGAGGACCCTACCAGATCAGCACAACGGCGCTCGCAGCTGCTTCTCTTCGGAAACAAATGCTGGCCATGATGGCCCAGGAACACTGTAGAGTAGCTCCTTTATGATATCACCGGCCTGGAAGCCGTGGCAAGGAGTCTGTTTCCTCCAGGAAACCACAATCGTCAGGTCCGACTGCTGTGTTTATCCCAACAGCTGCTGCCCGTTAAACCCGCGTTTCCGCCGAGGCCAAAGAGTTCCACAGCCTGCCCATTAAGCTCTGGCTCACGCCCTGAACCATGGATTCACTGCGGTTACATCTATCCCCTACGTCACCAGGAGGGTTCACGATGGCTTCGATACTTTTCTCAGGGCCCGCTCGTGGCGGGCACATTAGGGTTTCTTTAGGGGACTGCACACATATAACCGCGGCCTTTCTGGGCTGCTTTCCACTCGCCTGTGTTTCTGGCCTGGCAATCCGACACATCTATTTCCAAGCAGACGGATAGAGAGAACAGCAAGCAAGAAAGAACAAAAGCTAGCAATACATGCCCTGCAAGATGACTTCCCAGCAAACCATAGACGAGTGGGACGCGCGCGTCAACCAGATGAACGCAAGCATCGACCAGTGGAAAGCACACATCGACCCAAGCCTGAATAGCACCGGCTTTGACTTGCCCGAGTTCGATTTCGGATTCAGATCACACCATTTCAATGACGGCACCACAGCCCCTGGTCCTCAAGACTCCCATCTCTGGGATAATACCACCGCCCTTGACCTAGAAGATCTTTTTGGGGGCGATGCCACAGCCCCTGGCCCTTCGAATCCCCTGCTCGAGCGACAGCAGACGCCGGCCCTTACGTTCCCCACGCCTCCATCCATCTCAACCGCCACTCTCTCCGAATCTCAACATGAGCAGCCGGACTCTGGCCTTACTATCGATGAGATATTGCTAAGGGAGCTGGACCAAGACCTCAGTCTCCCGTCACGGATAGAGCAGCAGGCTGAGACCCTCACTCGTCCGGGCTCTCCTCAACAAGAGCAGCTGGACTCTGTCCTTACTATCGATGAGATCTTGCTGAGGGAGCTGGACCAAGACCTCAGTCTCCCATCGCGGATAGAGCAGCAGGCTAAGACCCTCACTCTTCCGGGCCCTCCTCCTCCACCAGCCACCGCTCTCCCGTGGCCTATGAAAGGGCAGACAGATCCTTTCCTCTTCACCCCCACGGAGCCTTTGGCAGAGCAGCAGGCACAAGCCCTCACTCATGCCAGGCCCCAAACATATACTCTTCCGAGCACCCCCTCTCTACCAGCCACTGCCTTCCCGGCTCCACCACAGTCGCCCGCCGCTGCCAGCAGCAGCAGTAGCAGCAAAAACAACAAGCGCAAGGCCAACAGCGCGGGCCCGTCACCGGCAGACGCACCTAAGAAGAAGCGTAGAGTGCTCAGCGCCAACAACACCTGCGCCGAGTGCCGGCGCAAGAAGATCGCATGCAAGCCCGCCCAGGATGACAGCGGGCGGTGCGCCGGCTGCGTCAAAAAGGGGGTCGCGTGCGAGCGCAAGGGCCTCGACGGCCGCACCCACAAACACAACGCCGCCACCTTGGCCGACGAGGTCGCCGCCTTCAAGCGGGCCGCCATGAGCATCGTCTACCTCATCTGGCTGTGCCGCACCGGCCGCCTGCACCCGCCCATGCTCAGTACAGTCCGCGGCATGCTGGAGACCTGGGGCCCGCACGTCGCCTGCTCCTCGGCGGCCGGCCTGGCCGGAGAAGGGGGCCCGGACGCGGTCATGGCCTGCGTCGAGGGCGCCGCCGCGGACGGCTCCGGCACGTGGCCGACGTTCGTGCAGGACGCGCACGGCGTCGCGCAGGACGAGAGCGGCGGGGTCAAGCTCACGGACCGCCGTCGCGGCCTCGAGGTCTTCCGGACACAGGCCCGCGACTTCCTCCTGCGGCTGCGCGCCGTGCTGGCCGCCTGCCTCGGCGACCTCCCCGAGGGGCTGCCCCAGGGCGCGCTCGTCGCCGTCGGGCAGGTCATCTGGCCCTACATGCATGACCGCCCGACCAGCGAGCTGCTCGCCCGCTTCGCCGAGGACACCCAGAGCTGCCTGGACGGGCCGGAATGCGCAGGCCACCACAACTGGGTCCTGTTCGCCAAGGGTGTCATGGAAAAGGCCCGCAACCTTCGGTTCAGGGAGAACGGCGAGGTGAAGGAGCTCGCGGAGCGGGAGTGCTTCGCTGGCTTCGGGAGGTGGGCCGACGTGGAGAGACTCGCGGCGGAGCATACAAAGCTCTAGTCTTGAGAGCCTCTCCTCTCTTGTTTCCTTTTTATATTATACATTTGGCTTCAAGCCGGTTGGGAATCTGGGAAAATGGTAACCCTTACAAGGAGGTTAAAGCAGTACGATTATGAGATCCGAGAGCAGGCATTTTGTATTTTCTCACGTTTTGGATATCCCTTTTTGCACCAATTTGATACACATGGCATTCAGCAAGGAGTTTTGAAGCCACTTCACCCCGTGCCCTGTCAGATCTCACTACCGTACTCTATCAGTCTCTCGATCTATTGAGAGAGCTCACCGTGTATCTGGTTTTGGTTTGTTATGGACTGGACGATCGATAGATGGCCTGTGTAGACCTTGATCGGGCAGATCATCTCTAGGAGGATTCTGTGGATCTCTTCCATCGCCTTAATAACTACCAGGGTCTCGAGTTTGGAAATTTAGCAGCGCTTCTCCGCATCACTCAGAGCAGATACAGGTTGATTCTTATTTCCCGCAACAACCCGCGATGACACCGCTCCCCCCGGTGTCGGTGTAGCTGGTATGGGAATTTTCCCAGGCTGTGGGAAAGTTCGCGACAACGCTTAAACGATGGGGCAAGCAGATGTTTTCTTTCATTGCTAGAGTATAAGAGGGCCCAAAGAACACCTCCCGATAGTGATAGCGCCCGCAAGCCTGTAAGGACACAAGCACGTATCAAGACACTGCGGAGATCTGCAAACTTGACATGTTTGAACGCCACATCCTTCGGTCCCGTCACTGGCGTAGCGTGGGTTGACGGCTTGGCACCAACAACTCACAGTATTCGACACCAGGAGGAGAAGGCACGCAGGCAACACGCGATTCGCTTGGCGCGGAGGCTGTTTGTGGCCGGGGAAGGCTGACACGCCATGCACGTACGTTGCCGCAAGTTCATGCGCTGCACATAGATAGAGCGGAACGGAATGCGAGGCGATCTTCAAACGTGCGCCCGCGGCGGCGTTTGCAGCTGTCTGTTTGCACCAGCCGGCATGACTGATCTCCCTCCTCCCAACCCACCCTCCCCCCGGCCAGCGCGTCCGTCCCCGCCCGCCCGCCCGGCTTTGCGCGCTGACCCCAGGAGGGTGGTCAGGCCAGGCCAGGGGAGAGATGGTGGCTGGGGGCTGTGAGCAAGATCCAAAATGTAAGGGAGCATCTTGGGACAGGCTTGAACTCTCAGCAGGACACGCATGTGCAAGCGAACCGACAAGGCAAGGAATCCTGTTTTGCATTGAGATCGCCGACAGGGTGCTGGGGACGAGGAAGGGCCGCCACGACCGCACAGCCGTTCCCCGGCTTTGTCCAGAGGGAGGCTGAGCTCGGACTTGGCCATGGCAGCACTTTCGTCGTGCGTGGTGGTTCGTCATACAGCCAGCCAGGTTGGGAGGATGCCACCAAGGTGGAAGTTCGTTCAGGGCCGCACCACAGCACCTGCTAATGCGGCTGGACGGGCTGGGAGACGAGGACCAAAGGGCCCCACCAGCCCTTGCGAGGTTGACGGAAAGTGGGCTGAACGTGGACTGGTGAAACGCAACTTTGATCACCAAGGCCCTTCTTGCAAAGCGAACCCCTGGCAGAGTGGGATGGCCTCCGCGGCGGTTGGATCAGGACCTTGACGCCGATTTCATTTGTGCAGTGGCAGACGTGCCTACTTTCTTTTCCCATCTTGTGGGCGGCTGGTTGGCGTGTCAGGATGGCCCCAGCAGGCGCCAATCCACATGGAACGCGCTTCATTTACCAGCGCATGCATGACCAGTCGGGCAGAAAGTTGGCCGAGGGGAGAAGCGGTCAGCCATTCACACCAAGATGAGAAGCGATGTGGGAATGCGGAATGGAAATCCAGATGGAATCGAAGCGAACGGGATCAAGATGGTAGAGTGTCGCATCCGGAAGAGATAAGCTAGAAACGTAGGCAGCCAAGCTTTTTGGCAGACGCTCGGAAATTTTCATGACAGACGCGTGCAGAGCTGGCCCGTCGGCTCGCACACGAGATGAGGCTGCCAATCGCTGTACTGTGTTGGCCTTCGCTTCCAAGTCTGAAGTCCGTGCAGAAGAGTGACACTCGCTTGTTAGCATGCGCGGCGGTACTGGAGCCTCTTCGGGACTCCTGCCGAGCGACCTGTGTTGGGACCGTGGCATCCGGCGGAGCCGTCGTTGGACCCTCTCTCCTGGCCGTCGAGCCTTTGCCACCAAGATGCGGCAGCAGGGCAGCATGAGGCTCCCCAAGTGAGGAGCTGAGGCTCGGTTGTTGGAAGGGGCCGTGCTGCGTTGCATCCATAACTCTCCGATGTGTCTACCTATAACGCTCACTAAAAAGACGTGTAACCTGAAGCACGTCGCGGTCGTGGAAAGAATTCGAAACCGACCGCGGCAGCGACCCAACACCATTCCATCCAGTTGGGGTCAAGCATGCAAACAGACAGCCGTGTGTGGCTTGGGATTTGGGAACATCACAAATCCTGCTGGATCGGGGGAGCCCGGGCCACCGACACGACCATCTCAGTCGTCTAGAGGTACCGAGTGGCACCCAGCCAAGGTTGTAGTCGGCAAGGATGACTCGCATGTGCTGCCTTCTTCTGCCCGCTGCCCCGCGGACACTGGCGATCCAAATCAAGACGACGGGATCCAGAAAATATAATCAACATCAGAACATGGCGAGACGGCCCATGGCCTTGCATGATGCCACGAGGGAGGATGAGCGGGAGTAGGGGCCTATAGAGGCAGCTCGGTAGAGTTACTGCATCTGGATGGGCAGGAACAGGCTGGCTGGGCTATGGGACTGTGCTGTAGAACAAGGAAAAGAAGGAGATCAAGAAGGAATACTGGGACCCGCGGGTCCAGGCCGGAGCCGCAGCCGGGGGAGCCGCAGCCTTGGTGGCCGTTGTTGGGAAAGGGCAGAGTGGGCGCGGGGTTTATGTCGTTATGCTATGGCCGTGCCTTGTCCGCCAGGTTGGGACGATGGTGCCGGCATTGGGGCTGTGTTTATGTCGGAGCTTTTTTACCCTCTTTTTTGGTTGTTAGTGTGTCTGTTTCCCGTTTTTCTTTTCGTCCCGCTCATTGCGGATGAAAAAGTCCGACAGGCGTCAAAGGGCGCTACCAAGGTTGGTTGGGATGGAAAACCACGGGATTGAAGAGATGAGCTTCATCATCAGCGCGCCCCTTTTTCGATTTCTCTTTTTTGTTCCTGAGCCCCTGAGCCGGATTGGTGCTGGGTGCGGCCGCTGATTGGCCAGCTGCAGGGCGGCTCACGTTTCGGGTTCCTACAGCAAGCACCGCCCCCTGCCCAGGACCGGCCCCTGGTCCCTCTTTTTTTTGAGGAGCCAGGTTCGGTTGACCCATGGCGAGAGGCAATTGCTTGGTGAGGAGGGGAGGTCATATCCCGGTCCGCATCAACGTCTGCGATTGAGCCGCTGCGGCACAACGCTGCGAGAGGGTGGCTTGCAGAAGGAGCTAGCGACGCCCCCTCTCATCTTGCATCCTGCTGGCCACCTCACTCACACCCAAACAAAACCGTCCACAACAAAAAAAAAAAAAAAACACCCATGACCGATGCCCACATGCGCGCGCTCGCCGGAACGCGGCCAAGTCGCCGCCAGTCGCCAGTCGCATTGCTCAGCTGCAGACCCATTGGCTCCAGCGTGCCCATCTCGCAGGTCCCAGATTGAACTGCCGCCCGCACAACACAACCCAGACAGGCACCGGCTCGGCTGGCAGACGCCAGATAGAGAGGGAGCCTTGGTACCTATGGTCACATGTCGTCCCAAGAACACCACCTGCCAGCCCGTCTCAGCCACGTCCGCCTACGCTAGATCTACGATTAATTGCTGTACGCCCTAGGCTAGCAAGGTCTTTCCTGGGCGGTGAGCTCCGTCCTAAGGTCTTCCCTCGTGCTATCGCCCATGGCCTCCGGCTGCCGCCTGTCGACCTGTACCTACCCCTCCGCACCCGACAACGAGGACGCTCCCTCATGCTGTGAGCAAGTTGGAGCTTGGTGACGTGACCCCTGGCAGCAGGGCCCGGACTCATGAGACGGCACCTGGTCTAGTGCCCACACCCACAACCGAGTCCCACTCACCACCACCCGGGGCCTTGCTGGTCCCCACCTCCCCCTGCCCCTGGCCGCCGGGATGGCTGCGCAACTGGGGTTGGTGAGTGGTTGCTTGGCAAGGCGAGAGGACGCTGGACGTCATTGGCTGCCGCGTCGGCGAGACTAAAAAGGCTCGCAGGATCCTCCGTTCGCCATCATCACTCTTGCCCTTCTTTCCTTCCTCACCCTCACTTTCCCTGTGGTTTTCTCTCTCTCTGAAACGGCGCCGTTCAGGTTCCTCACATT
Organism: Gaeumannomyces tritici R3-111a-1; assembly: GCF_000145635.1. Taxonomy (NCBI): domain Eukaryota; kingdom Fungi; phylum Ascomycota; class Sordariomycetes; order Magnaporthales; family Magnaporthaceae; genus Gaeumannomyces; species Gaeumannomyces tritici. The sequence continues at coordinate 2,085,786 of NW_008804550.1, forward strand.
CTTTCTGGACTTCCATTCATTCTTTGATTCTTCAGCCTTGTGATCGCGCCTTTGCGTCATAAGCATCAACCCCTTCCAGCCAGTTCCAACGTCAGGTGACGGGATCAACTAGCTGTTCACTTCTTTGCCTCCTTGTGAAGCCCCTATATTCTTCGTTCTTGAACATATAGCGTGTGAGCAACTGTGTCTGCCACCAGCCAAATTTCGCCCTTGCTTGTGGAATCGACATTCCCTCTTTTTTCCTTGCCAACGTTTGATATACCCCTGCCTGGACAGCGCGCGACCATTCTCTTGGGAGAGATCTCGAAACAACCAACCAGGGAAACGACGAGAATCTCCTCTTTTCCGACTTCCACAAACATCACCAAACACGCTGCCAAAAATACCAAGCAGTCAAGATGAAGTTCTTCACCGTCCTCAGCATTTTCACCGCTGCCACTGCTGCGTACTCGCACCAGCACGCCCACCCGCGCATCAACTTCCGCAACTTCCGCCGCGCCAACACTACTCAAGCCATCTCTAGCTCGAGCTCCTCGTCCACCGCCAAGATTGAGGCGGCCACATCCTTGAGTGCCACTTCCAGCAAGGCTGCCTCTACCAAGGCTGTCTCGGTCTCCAAGGCCTCGACACCTGTCGCTGTCGGCACGGGTGGCCTGGTCGAGAAGAACCGCCCGGCCGTCGGAACCGGATCTGGCGTTGCCGCCCGGCCCGCAACCACCAGCACTGCCTCTGGTGGCGGTGCCCAAATCACCACCGTGGTCGTGAAGACTACCTCTGTGAAGACCATCATCTCTTGCGCCCCCAATGTCACCAACTGCCCCGGTCGTAACGGCACCATCGCCACTGCTAGGAACGCCACCTCCCAGGCTGGCGTTTCCCAGATCGTTATCACCGAGACCGCAGTTCTCACCTCTGTTGTCTGCCCCGTCTCCGATGTCCCCAAGGTCGAGTCCAGCCTCAGCAAGGCTCTCTCGGCAAGCACCAAGCCCGTGGCCAGCACCAAGCCTGCCGTGAACACCCAGGTCACCGCTACCGCCACCTCGGCCCCCGCTGCTACCAACGGCGCTGCGACCACCACCCTTGTCGTCAAGACCACCTCGGTCAAGACCATCATCTCTTGTGCTCCTGAAGTTACCAACTGCCCAGGTCGCAACGGAACTCCCGCCACCATGACCACGCCGATATCTGGAGTCTCCCAGATTGTCGTCACCGAGACTGCTGTCCTGACCACTGTTGTCTGCCCCGTTTCCGATGTCCCCAAGGTCCAGAGCAGCGTCTCCAAGGCTCTGGGAGCTACCTCTAGCCAGCCCCAAGGCATGACCACCGTCGTCTCCACTGAGCTCAAGGAGACCATTATCACCCGCACCACTGAGCGCGTCGTCACTGTCACTCTTGGTGGCGGCGGTGCAGGCAGCTCTCCCAACGTGATTACCACCACTATTTCCAACACTCTGCAGTCGACCTCTACCGCTACTGTCACGGCTGTCCACACTGTTCCTTGCAACGGAGCTTGCGGCAACACCAACGGCGGTCAGGGCAAGGGCAAGGGCAACGAGAACAAGGACAAGCCCAAAGGTGGCAGCGGCGGCGGCAACAACGCTGCTACCACCACCAACACCGCCACCATGACCGGCACCCGCACCCTCACTGTCAAGAAGCCCGGTCAGACTCAGGTCTCTCCTGGTACTGGCAACGGCGGCAGCCAGGGTGGAAACAACGGTGGTAACCAGGGCGGCAACAACGGCGGCAACGGCGCTGTTTGCGAGCCTGTTACCGTCACCAAGGCTGCTGAGTGCGCCCCTCCGGCGACCGTCACCGTGACCGCTGCTGCCATCACTGTCACCGTCACTGCCCCCGCCGCTGCCGCCACTACCCCTGCGGGCGACAACAAGGGCACTGGCAAAAAGCAGGAGGGGGAGAAGCAGGCTGGCAAGAAGAATCAGCCCGCTGCTACCACCTCGGCTGCTGCCGCCACCACTCCGGCGCCGGCTTCCCAGGCCGGTGAGGACGCTTCCTGTGACGCTGACGAGGAGGACGAGACCTCGACCTCTGCTACCAAGGCCACTTCCACCAAGCCCTCGATGCCTCTGAACACCGCTGGTTCCACGAAGCCCGGTGTCAGCAACAACAACAAGACCGTCAAGGCTCACCTCATGAAGCAGCACTCCGGCAGGAGCGAGAACCTCTTCTAAAGGAGCGGGAGAAAAAAAAGATCAACCCTTGAAAAAAAAACCATTGTATTTTTAGCTGATTAGACACGAAATTCCTGGGTAGCCTTTACTTTCCTTCTTTCTGGTTTCTGGACAAGCTGTGATCTCGTCCTTGGGGGTCCAGCTGTATCATCGGTTTGGCTATGGGAACAATTTACGAGACTACATACAAATTCTTGATTCTCTCTCACATTGATGCCTTGTGCTGTCGTTTGCTATGCCTGATTTGCTTCCCTCCCTCACTCTTGCTCTTGACAGGAGCAACCGGATCCAGGAATCATTATCCCGACTTTCCAGGAGGAACTCGCCAGGTAGTAGCCTCCTCTCCCCTCGTAGCAACAATGACTCACTCCCAGTCCCGGCTCAGCCGACACGTAGAGACCCTCACCCCACTGACTACCGCTCTCCCGACTGTCCTTGCTTTTGTTCTTGATTTTATTTTGTTTTTATCTGTGCTCCCTATACGGTTCCTGTTGCTTCCCAGCAGGCGCCCTCTCTGCAACCTTGTCCCACCCAGCTCAAACCTTGTGGCGGGTGTCTGGCGGTGATTGTGTCCCGCAGAAGCCTGCACTCCTCACATGGAGCCACAAGCCAAAAAGCCAGCATCACAAATCAAACAAACCGACTTTTTCAGCAACACACCGACCAGTGGTAGTTGCACCGGGTTCTTTATGGGTTAGGTATTGGGCTTATCTTTTCGAGTGCTGTCAACGCGCAGACTGTTGATCACTTCCATGTTGGCCAATGAGGGCGTTTATTTTTTCCGTGCTTACGACTTGGTGCTATTCCTCCATTTTAGCGGTTCGGCGGGATCCTCGAGAAGGTCGGATCAAAGCATCACTTCCAATGCACAACTTCACGCAAGGCACAGCAATAACGGGCGAAAGAGCTGCCGCAGACCATTCAAATTGGGAGACTAGAGCTCAACCGCGGTATAGAAAAAGTCCAAAACACAACCAAAATCGCCGTCTCAGTGATGATACAGGTTCCCGAAACCCAGCAAACAAAGCGTCATTATGTACAAAAGGGGCCAGAGAGCAAGGAGAGACATGAAGCCGCAAGAGAAGGAGAAGAAGAAAAAAAGAATCACTTGCGGAGCGCCAGACCCATCGAGTTCTTGCCCACGCCCATGGCCTGCAGCTGCATGTGCTGCACCTGCTTCTTGGTGGTGGCGTCGACGACGGTGATGGCGGCCTGGGTGGTGCCGTTGCCGGGGCTGAGGGCGTAGACGAACTTTCCGGCGGACTGGAGGTCGATCAGGCCCGGGTCGCCGTTGGCCGAGAGGTCGATCTGGCCCATGACGCTCGCGTCCTTGACCGACATCTCGACGAGGCGGTTGGTGGCCACGTCGGTGACGAAGGCGGTGCCCGTGGCCGGGTTGATGGTGGCCCAGCATGTCGCCTTTTGCCCGTCGACGGCGCCCTTGCCCTTGACGGTGGCGGCGCCGGTCGCGGCGTCGACCGACAGCACGGCGGCGCCGAACGAGGCGTCCGTCACGAACAGCTCGCGCGAGCCCGGGATGGTGGCGGACCCGAAGAGGACGGCGGTGCCCTGGGGCGAAGACTGGGCGCCCTGGGCGTTCAGGGACGCGGCCTTGTTTTGGGCGGCGGCCTGGACGGGGAAGGAGGCGAGGAAGCCTGTCTTGTTGGCGGGCGGGTCGCCCTTGACGGTGGCGAAGAGGGTCTTGCCGTCGCGCGCGAAGAAGACCTGCGACACGGTGTTGGTAGGGCCCTTTGGCGGCGTGGTCTGGCCCAGGTCGAAGGGCCGCAGGGCGTCCATGGCCGCGAGCCCCGCCTGGGCCGAGAAGGAGGCGCACGAGACGCCCGCCTTTGCGCCCGTGGTGGCGACGCACGCGAGCTTGTTGCGCTTGGAGGCGGCCACCGTGACGGGGAACTCGCCCGGGATGGCGACGGGCTTGCCGACCATGGTGAGCTTGGTCGGGTCGGCGGCGTCGATGGCGAACATGGTGAGCGTGTTGGAGCCGGCGTTGACGGCGAACAGGTTGCTGCCGGCCACCGTCAGGGCGGACTGGCTGAAGAGCGCGTCGGGCACGGCGGGCTTGCCGTCGCCGTCGACGCCCGTGGCGCCCGCGCCGCCCGTGGGGGTACTCGAGGAGCCCTGGGCCTGCAGCATGCCGTCCTGGCCGACGCGGATGGCCACGACCGCGTTCTCCTTTTCGTTGGTGATGGTGTAGACAGCCTTTGCGTTGCGCGCCGCGGCGCCGGGCTGGGAGGGCGCCCCACAGCCACTGTTGTTGTTGTTGGCGGGGAGTGCAAGGACGTTGGAGGCCTGCCCGAGGGCAAGGAGGAGGAGTGCCGAGACGTGCATTATGGTGTTCGCTCTGTGTTGGGGGGCCGCTGGCAGCTGAGGGAAAAGACTGGCTTGGTGGAAGGTGATGGAGAATGAAGCGAAGGGAAGATGTCGACACCAGGAGCCAGTCCGATGAGAGAGTGAGTGAGGAGTGCGGTGTCGAAGCAGTCCATCACAAGTCGGCTAGAAGGCGTTCCCGCCGCCCATATATACGTCCCAAGTCGACCATGGCGAAGCGCGGCGTTCCTGACACGTTCAACCGTCTACTAGTATTCGTTTGCTGGCATGGCAGCTATCCAGGGGCGTACCGGCGTCCGAAAGCGGAAATTCTGATTACGCCCACGAAGCGGACAGAGGGCAATGTCACAGCCGCCAGGGGTTCTCCACGGAGCTCGGTTGGTCGGCAGGCAGTTCAAACACGGACGGCAGGCCCAGGGGGAGGAGCCAGGGAGGAGCCAGGGCGGGGATAGGGGGAGAAAAAAGAAGCATTGAGGGGAACGGCCGTTGCGGCTCAAAACGCGAACTTGACCCAGATTAAACTTAATTGGGGTGATCGGCCAGCCGCCCAGGTCCATCAGCAGCACGGGCGTGGGGTTTCCCCCCAGGCTCGTCCGGATTCGGAAATTCTGTTCTGCTCATCCACCCCCCAGTCAGATTTAAGGGGCGCGTTTGTCGCACCAGGAATCAGAGATTCCAGGCATGACTTCATACGGGACCATTGTGTTTAACCGTGATTCTCAAAAAGACGAGAGAGGCGAGGACAAAGCCAGAAACTTTATGGGGTCACATCTGCAGCGACTCCCAATGATCAATGATTCCACCCATGTTCTACTGTACTGTGTATTCATTTGATAATACACGCTCCCTCTTTTGCTCTCCGACCCCGCGACCCATCCATCCGTCCGCCATCCGAGACTCCTCTGGCCCCATCTTACCAAGTTGATTCCACACGCCATCGCTCCCGTCCCCTAACCAAAGCGGCTACCAGTAAAACAAGACCAACTGCACCATGTCTAGTCACATATTCAGGATTTTCAAGCCCGACGGTGTGTTGCTGGCTATCTTGCTGGCTATCCTTCCTTTTATCCCCCAAAGGGGACAGGTGTGATTGACAAGGCGCCACGACGGACAACGCAACCCGCAGAGACCAAGGAGGACCGCGTCCAGAGGCGCCGCGACCAGCTGCGTGATGCCCAAAAGTAAGTCGGTCCTCCCCGGGTACCACCTTTGCTTGCCAAGGGGGGGTGCATGATGCGGGTCCCATACACATACATACATACATACATACATACATACATACCAGACCGCAGGACAAGACGAACTCACCCTTACCACCCTTACCCGTCAGGAACTACCGGGACCGCAAGACCAGGTACACGCGCTCGCTCGAGCAGGAGCTCTCGCGGCTGCGGGCCAGCGAGGCGAGCCTGCTCCGCGAGGTCGGCCGCCTCCGCTCCGCGGTCCAGGGCCTCACGCTGTCCATGCGCCACAACGGCCTGGACGCCCTGGACGACTCGGACGCCACCTCGCCCCCGGGAAGCCTGGGGTACGGCGGCGGCGGCGGCGGCTCGCCCCTAGGGAGCCTAGGATATGCCGGCATCGATGGTATGCATCCACAGCCCACAAGCCCACACCTGCACCTGCACCTGCACCCGCACCTGTGCCTTCCACCCCAGCCAGCAAGGGGTTCCTTCTTATCCTCCCTCCTTCCCATCTGAACCCCTAACAGCTGCTGACCAATGAAATGCCCCCCTCCCGTTCAAAAAGACGTGATGGGATCCGTCACGAGCGGCACGGCGAGCGAGGCTAGCACGCACTTGGACCAGCTCTCGCCCAGCTTCTTCTCCTCCCAGCTCGGGCCGCCCCGGGGCGGCCGCCGCCCGTCCCCGCCACAGCACCACCACAGCCGCTCGCCCGAGTCCACCGCCACCACGGACGTGTGCCTCGGCGGCTGGGACAGGGGCGTCGACGTCGCCAGCCCCGGCGTGCGCGTCTGCGACGTGGACCCCGTCGGCGCCGGCATGGACTTTGTCTTGACGCAAGTATCCCTCCTCTTCCTCTTCCTCCTCCTCCTCCCCCTCCTTTCACCCACCAAAGAGTGCAACCCTCGAGATGGATAACCCACTAACCTGAACCCCTCCGGCCCGCCCGCCTGCCAACAGCATCGAGCGGCCGTGCCTGGGCCACCTCCACGGCGACCCCTCCAAGCCGGGCGACCCGGACGGCCACGCCCTGACAGCCTCGTCCCACATGCTCTGCGTGAGCAAAAACAGCCCCGGCAACGGCGGCGGCGGCGGCGGCGGCGGCGGCCCCTCGGCCCGACACCACCACCAACAACAACAACAACAACAACAACAACAGCAGCAGCAGCAGCAGCAGCCGCCGCCGCCCGGGACCGTGTGCCGGGACGTGCCGTCGGCCGTGCTCGAGTCGCTGCTCAGCCTCTCGTCGGAGCTGGCGGCCGAGCACGAGGTCACGCCCGTCCAGGCCTGGAACTCGATCCGCCACCGCCCGCAGTTTGGCGGGCTCGAGGTCCGGAGCCTGGGCCGGCTCGCCAGGGGCCTTCGGGACGCCGTCAAGTGTCACGGGTGCGTCTTTTTTTTTTTCTTTTATCTTTGTGTATCCGAATTCCCTCCCCCGGCAAACACGAAATACCCTCCGTCGTCACGTTAGTTTGAAGGCACTACTCCCTGCTGACAGTTATCGACACAAAAACTTAGCTTTGGCGCCGTCATCGACCGGAGAGTGTTCGACAAGCTCGTCTCGCAGTTTCTATTCGACGGGAGTCCCTTCTAGGGCCTCGGTCTCCGTATTACCTCGTTTCGAACAAAAGGTTGCGCTCCAGTTCCGAGGCTGGGCTAGCCGTGCAACAAAAATTTGGGCGCAGAGTTACATAGCTCTAACCAAGAGACACGGTTCCCCTGAGAGAGCCCCGGCCCGACTTTGAGTCCTGGGCAGCATAGAACCTACCGATCAACACGGGCTACGGTTCCCTTTGATTTTGTTCTGGAAACACGCCGGGTGGGCCCCGGGCTGCTCGTCCCCAAGTCTATATCCTACCCATCCACCCAAGGACCCAACGTGGGCCAGAGCACCTCCATGGAGGTCAGGAATACGGAAAAATCCGAGCCCATCAAGTCCGCGGCGCCGCGAACCTTGACCCACCGAGGTAAAAACCCGCCATTCCAGAACTCCGAGAGCTCTTACGGCTGCCATGGTGGCGCTACTTTGCTTCTACCCATACTTCAGCCCACCAAGTGGCAACACAAGTCGGTCTGATGTCAAGGTCGCAGGATCCCATGGTAACTCGGGCAGTTTACAACATCATTTTACCGTTCTCTCCGCCCGTTCTGGTACATGAGTAGCCCCGGCCTTCTATCGAGCAGGGCCATACCAGCCTCCGGACAGACGCCTCGAAACCATCTCTCCCCATTGCGCAAGGCGTGTTGGGGCTCAAAACATAGCCGTGAAGGCAAATTCACTGCCAACCACACATGCGATCTAGGATCAAGAAATGTTATTTGTCATGGGGAGTCCGCCCCCTAGAATACAAGGCCCATGTAAAGAAAACGTCGCATGCTCGTCCTCTGTGCTCGTACTAATTCAATATCGAAAACATTACAACACTCAAACCCAATCCTGGCGATGACCCTTTTCCCCTCCCTCGCCCGCCAGATAAGACTCAGAAGAATCAAATGATTTTAACATAGAAAACGGGTTGCCCCTATTGCTGCTTCTCAACTGTCCCGCCAACCACCGAGTGCGCCTCTAGAAAATTGCAGCAACAATCATGACCACCGACAAGGGGGCGACAACGAGCATGGCCTTGCTGACCTGACCCTGGGCGGCAGAGTCCTTCTTGGGAGCGGTTGTGGTAGCCGAAGCCGCAGTGCCCGATCCGGAGCTAGTCGTGGAACCCGTGGTGGTCGGGGTGTTGACGGGGCTGCTGCCCGCGCCGGCGTTGGAGCCGGGCTGGTTGATGGCGTCGCTGGCAAGCTGCTTGACCTCGAGACCGGACACGGCGGTGCCGTTCTTGGCCTTGATCTGCTGCTTCACCTTCATGTTCGAGATCTGAATGATCTTGCCGCTCGGCGTAGGCTTCACGCCACCGGCGATGATCTCGGCGGCTCCAGGGGGAAGGACCGGGAGGGTGAAGTTGCCGTTGAAACCCTTCTCCTTGATGAGCGAGGCCTCGCACTTGGGAGGGGCAGGCGGCGTCGTGGCAGCCTTGACGCCATAGACCTTCTTGAAGTCGAGCTTGGCCAGCTGTGCCTTCAGAGTGTAGTAGTCATCCAGAAGCGTGACGGAGCCGTCCTTGGCGACCTCGACCAGACCATAGTTGTTGGGCTCCTGGGTGTACTCGTACACGACACCGCCGCTGAAGACGCCCATCATCTGGTCGCCGTACATGGCGCCGACCTCGGTGAAGAGACGGGGAGATGGCGTGTTGCATCCGTACTCCGAGTAGAAGACCGGCACGGCCGTGCCCTTGAAGCCCGAGACCAGCGTGTCGTAGCCACTCGTTGTGAAGCTGCTATCTCCACACCACGAGTAGCTGTTCAGGGCAAAGATGTCGGAACGGCTCATGTCCTTGTCCTCGCCGGCGATAGAGCACTGGAAGTAGTTGTAGCTGTCGAAAAGCACCTCGCGCACATCGGCAGCCGAGTAGCCGACAGGGATAGGGCGGGTGCTGTGCTTGGCAATATAGTTCTTCAGATCCCTAGTGACGGCCCGGATGTAGGGGGGCACCTGGGAAGCGCTCTTCAGATCGTTGATGACCTCGTTGCCCGAAAAGAAGGCCAGCGTATTGGGATATCCCTTGAACGCCTCGACTACGGCAAAGGTGCGGTTCAGGTACGCGGCATAATACGACTCCCATGGGTTGAAGGTCTGGAGCGCCCCGCCAACCAGGGGCGAGTTGACGTCCAGAATCATGTAGATGCCAGCCTAGACAGAAAATGTCAGCACTGGAGTTTTCACATGGCAGGCCCGTGACGCCCAGAAGAGTCACCTACAGCGTTGAAGACGCTGGCACACGCGTCGTGGTTCAGGTTCGGGTCCAGGTTGTAGACACGGATGGCGTTGGCGCCAAGGGCCTGAATCAGAGCAGCATCCTGCAGGGGGCAATCTTGGTCAGCGCACATCTAGGCAGAAGGAGAGCAGGCGGACCACTAGAACTTACACGTATACAGACGTCGGCGTTGCTAAGAGGGTCCCTACCCTCATCGGGCTTGAAGCCGGCAGAGCCGCCGGGCTGGTAGGCGACTCCGACGATCTGGAAGCGGTTGCCGGTGTCGGGGTGAACAAAGTGGTCGTCCTTGAACGCCATGGGCTTCACCGCGGCCGCCAGGGTGACCCCAAGGGCAACCAGGGTTGCTTGGACCTACGTCACATCACGCCGGTTAGCATCGCACACTGTCAGCCAGGCGGGAGCAGCGGGCTAAGAGACGGCCCGGGATTCTAGGCTAGATCGGTCGAGCTGAGGTATGAGCCAGATCCGGGCCCGTGTTGTTTTGCGCGGGGAAAAGCGTGATTGGATGTCTACAACAAATCCGGGTTCCAGGAGGCTGGAAGGTGTGATCGGCGGTGCAGAGAGAGACCGGCTGTGACAGCACTTACGAGCATGGTGGGCGATCGACCGAAACACACAACCACCCCCAATCTAGAGATGTATCGGCTTCGAGGCCGATATTGACGGGCGTCTAGGTATTCCTGCTGGATATCGAAAAATCGGCGGCCCCAAAAAGCAAAAAGCAAGGGCAAGAAATGTCCCGAGGGATTCGCAGGGCGATCGTTGTCGGGGGGTTCTAAGGTCTCCTCTGGGCAAAACAAGCAAAAAAGATATGGAATCCGTGCAGGCTGTCAAAAAAAAAAAAATGACAGAACAGACGGCCAAGGAGTGACAAGAATCTCTGTCGGTCTCGATCCAAGACAGCCAAGGTCGGGCGCGTGAATCACAGGCTGCACGCTTTTCCAGAAGCTTCCGGACGGTGGGAAAAAAGAAAGAAAAAAAGACCAGTAAAGGAGTGACTGGGAAAAGAGGAATCAAGACGAGCAACAAAGAAGGATCAGACGCTTGCCTGCTGAAAAAAAAATCCGAGGTACCGCGGCGCTGAAATATTGGATGAAGGGAAGAAGCGACGAAGGGTGGACACCCAGGCGGGAGGAGCGCTCCATCGTCAAATTGGAGCATCTCAGTCAGACGTTACAGCGCCCACCCCTGTAGCCGTCCCTCCAGGCGTCCAATTAGCGTGCGCGTTGGCGTCGCATTCCTCGGAGCCCCCTGCACCAGATGCAGCTGAGGCCCCAGGTTTTCGGGGCATGTCGCCGAAACAGCTGCACCAAACGCCTGTGCTGCCTGTGGGGAGGGGGGATGGGGCAGAGAGCCCGACTGGGTTGCTGCTGCCAGATGAGGTGAGATCCATCCTGCACGAGCATTTCCTCAACTCACAGCTGCCCTCAAGAGAGGGACCAAAGTGGACGGCGCCACAGGTGCGAGCGAGTGCTGTGGTCTGGGGCGATACGGGGACGGATCCCCTGCAAGACGGTAGGGCAAGCGCACACACCAACGGCGCACACGGCATCCCCCTAACAATATGGGTCGTGGGGCCTTCCCGTCTCAGCGCCCAGGCGCGATTCAACCCGGCCGAAAATGGAAATTCACATGGGGGAGGGAACAATCGGGTTTGCCGGGTAGCCCTAGCGCAGGAATCACCCCCACCTGTCTCTCACGCGTCTGCGCCGCCGCTGTCGATGCCCCCAGGCGGACGGACATCACCATGATAAATCGAGTGGAGAGAAGTGGCAAGCCCTGTCGCCCGTGTCAAGATCAACACGAACGATGAAGAGGGCTTAGAAGGGGGGATCCGGCGAGATCCACGTGCCGGAAAGGCGGGCATCGACCTCCTCCAAACTCTTCGTATCGCATGGCTACTCCTCACTCGTAAAGCGCCAATACGACTCGTGTTGGCGATCCATTGCCGACAGCCCAATCGACATGCACACGACGGCGAGATCGACAAGCAACCGTGCAAGGGGGCAGGTAATCATGGCCGGTGTGGTCAGGAAACGTTGCGTCACGCCTGACGGGAGGGCAAAGTGCGTGGACCTTCGTGGACCTTGTCAAGCTTTGGCGGGCGTTTATTCATCCGTGACGGTTGTTCGGTTTCAAGTTCGAGAAGCCGCCACCAGCCGCTGCGGCTCAACCAGATGATCTGCAGGGTCCATCCAGCGCCCCAGTCATCGTCGCCCAACCGCAGGGCAGAAGCGCCATTTCTTTTTCTTTTTTTTCTCCTTCCATCTTTGAACCGGGTGTGTCCGTTGGCTGCCAAGCCACATCTCGCTGCAATCGCCGAACCCCACGGATTGATCGCTTAGCCCAATCTCGTATAACCAATGGCGTACGGATGCCAATTTCGGTTATTTGAGAACATGTCGACCTCGCTTGGTGACTTTATGCCGCGATTCCGTTGGCGACAAAAAGAAAAAGAATCATTCCCGGGTTGTTTGGATGGCGTTTTTATCAGGCTGTCGTCCGACCTGTTACCAGCGCGCCACTTGCGCCGCCCGAGGGCCAGCCCGTAGCCTTTGTGAGCTGTGCTCCCAACAATGCTAGCTTCGGAAAAGGGGCCAGCCAGTCGCGATTGCGGAGAGGGAGCAATGATGTTGTGCATTTACCATTCCTTGTCCATGCACTGCGACTATGTGCAGTTGGTGGCCATTGCGTCTGGTTAAGCTTATGTATTTTCGAGGTCTTGTCCGGTTCGCAAACTTCGAGAAATGGCCGGCTGCAGCCCTGAATGAATGTCATTAAAATAGGACGGACGTCTTCACCTAGCAGTTCTCGGCAGGCTGGATGGAAATCGTACCAACCATAACTAGAAAGACGCATGCAAGCGGCCTTTAAACAATTGCAGCCTCCAGCCAACACACCGAAGAATGAAAAAAACAAGCATAAAAACTAACGAGGCCCGGCAGCCCAGCCAGCATCTACACCGCAACCCAAAAGATATGACCAAAAGAAGCAGCAAAAATATAGAATCGCGAGACTGGACAAACGGGGAATCGAACCCCGGACCTCTTCCAGGAAGCCCACTTCACGATGTGCTCGTGTCATGGCGATGCTAAGGAAGCGTTATACCACTAAACCATTCGCCCCACTGATGTTGCGTGCGTCGGTGTCGTCCCTCAAGAGGCCCGCACGGGGTGGAGGGGCATCGCGATGGGCAGACCTCCGGCTCCGGCGACCAGGCCAGGCGGTTTTGAAGGTGGTCTTATTCAGACAGGCATCAGGTGTCGGCGATAAAGCATGAGGCACGGGGGGGAGACGTAACGAGGAGGGAGATGTGCCCGCCCAATCGAGAACAAGAAAGCTCCCGTGGCATCGCTGAGTAAAATAGGATATTGATCTTCATAACACATTACAATTCACGATTGTGCCTTCCATCATATTTGACATGTCGTGGAACAATTCAACTCGCAGTCTAATATAAATCTCGAGTCGATTCAATACAGTCCTAAGGGTACCACAGCCAGCCAAATATGCCGAGTATCTTACCAACGCTGAGTTGGCTAACGATGTAGATACTGCTTATTGCGAGACAAGTATCTTTCACAAAGCATCGTGATGTTTTCTAGCACAGAGATGTCTGGAACGCGACAGTCTATAAGCTATACACTCCGTTGCTCCATTCGGATGTCGCAGTTTATCACCGTGTTCGTCTAAGGCCACGCTAGAGTTAAGCGTGGATGGGCCCTTGGTGAGCCCTATAGCTGGGCAGTGACTTGCGAAAACCTTCCTTCCACCTGTATGGTGTCTTCGAATATAGCTAAGATGATCTGCCGAATTGCTCGGCAAGATCTGTGCGATGGGAGTCGTTCGTATCCAACATAAAGCGGACAGGGACACAACATCCACGCCTCTGTATCGACTGGAGGCTGTTCTTCCTCTATTTAGAATACGTACGGCAAATCGCGGGCGGCGGACAGACCAGACTCACCAACAGCCCAAGCCTTGACCCGGGTAGCCTTGGCCATCCATCTTTTCAGGCACACTCACGCAGGGAACCATGAGTGCGGAATCAGTTCACTTATCCGAAAGTTGAGCGAGAAAAAAAAGAAGTCCATTTCATTTCCCAGTCCTCCGAGATCAATTCGTGTGGTCTCGTTAGATAAAACAACAAACGCCGTCAAGACTGAGGATCCCTTTCCTTTTGCGCGATGCCTTTATTCCGCCGGTATAGGGAATCAAAACGGTTAAAACAAAACGAGATTGATGCTTGTGGTGCTCCCCCGCCATCTCTCGCTTTTCCCTGGTTCCATCCCGTTGCGCATGCACGACCCATGTTGGAAAAAAGAAAAAGAAAACGCCGGTTTACGCCACCAGCTCGATCGCGCCGCCGGCGTCCTTGATCTTCTTCTCGGCCTCCTTGCTGACCCACCGGGCGCGGACGACGAGAGGGACCTCGGGCAGGCGGCCCTTGCCGAGCAGCTTGGAGTAGCCGAACGACAGGAGGTCGATCTGGGGGATCTTGTCGGAGCTGGCGCCGGCCTTGGCGTACTCGGCCTGCTTCTCGGCGGGGATGAGGGACCACAGCTGTGGGAGCGTAAGACATGTTAGCTGCCTGTTCCGAGCGTTCCCCTCCTCGTTCATGCCTGTCTTCCGCGTATTCCATCACTCCAGAATCCACCTCTTCCATCAATTGCCTATGAATGGCTTCCAGGACACACTTCGACGCATCGTTCCGGAGCGGCTCGTCGGAGAGTTTGCATACCTTGTCGACGTTGATGATGGGCTTCCAGTCGTGGTTGTGAAGGTGGTGGAAGTGGCGCATACCGACCTTACCGAAGTAACCGGGGTGGTACTTATCGAGGTTGGTACGGTGGTGGTGCTATAGTTCGCCGTCGCAATCGCCTAGGTCAGTCTCTGATCTCATTTTTGCCGCCGAGGCGTCCCGGGCCTCGCTGCCTCGCTCCCTGTCGTTACAGGCGGCGGGAAAAAGTCGACAACTTACCTGACCACCGGCCAGACCACGACCACCGGGATGCTTTCTGTGCTTTCCGACACGTCCCTTGCCGGCGCTGACGTGGCCGCGGTGCTTTCTCGTCTTGCTGAACCTGGTAGGCATTTTGGCGAACCTGTTGTCGATGTTGTTGGTCTGAGGAACCAAGCAGAAATTGGTGTGCGCCGCAAAATTGAACCCTCTTGGATTTGGCGTGAGCAATTGTGGCCCACCGATCCACTCAACACACGTGACGCAGGTGGGCGAATGACGGATCACGTGAGCCGCTTTTGGGAAATTGTGTCGAAGAGGGCAGCCCCTCATTTCAAGGCACGGCAGAACAGGAAAAAACCCCGCTTGGTACATTGGAAGTGTCTGTTGAATTGGAGCGGGGGCTTGAACGCAAGGGAGCTGGCCTGGAGGAGGCTGCAACTCATTCGCCCGAGAGCTCCAAACAAGATGTCAACCACCTACCTCGTTTCTGGGGTCCTATTTGGTGGTGATTACCAGACCGTGGGCAAGTGAGGACAGACACATGCCGTCACCAGTCAGTCGTACGATCGCGCGATTTGGGTGCGCAAAAGGATTATCATGGCTCTGTGACACTCGCCTCGATCGGGCTGGTCGTTGGACTGTGTCAAGCAGCTGCCATCATGGAAGACCGGGCTACCTTTTGCCTCGCGTCGGAGGGATTGAAGCGGCTCGTCTTGACTGCAGTGCTGTGCGTTCGTTTCATCGTAACCTCACCCATTCGTGCCACACTTCAAGGGGGATTTCATCGTTCCAATTACACAGCTAATAAGATGAATATCTGCCCCCTGTCCTCGCCCTTTTGCCCTCACCAACGTACATCATGCAGGATAGCCTCATCCCCAAGCGGTGCTCATGGCAGTCGATTAGTAATGCTTTGGTTCAGCGCCTTGCAATTCTTCCAAAGGCCCTGAAACTTCTGTCGGTCCGTGCCACGGCAACTTTTCCCATTGCCTGGATGGTATACCGTCTATAGACTAAATAATCATTGTCGTAACGCAAAAGAAGAGCAAGTCTAGCCCTTGAACTCCTCAAAGTTGCCCTCCTCCCACTTGCCGGGGATCAGAGCCAGCGGGACGATGCCCGAAACGTGCATCTCGGGGCCAAAGATCTTGGCGTTCAGGCCCAGCTCCTGCGTCGCAGCCTTGAGGTTTCTCAGACCCTCCTGGTAGTTGGGGCCAGCGCGGCGGACCCAGATGCTGACGTTGTGCTCGTTCAGGGCCTTGGCGTACTCGCGCAGCGCCCTGATGACACCCTTGAAGGTGGATGCGACGTTGGTGAAATTGGCAATGCCACCACCGATGAAGAGGACCTTGCCCCCAGACGAGACTGGTGCCCTCAGCATGAGGTCCAGCACGGTGCGAGCATAGTGGTAGGTCTGCGACTCGGTAGGAGCACCCGAGTACTCGCCGTAGTTGGCCAGCTCGTCGGCAAAGCCTGCTGAGGCGATGGCGTCAGCGTAGACGACCGAGGCACCACCACCAGCGACCAGGGTCCAGATGCGGCCGTTAGCGTTGAGGACCGTCAGCTTGAGCGAGGCGCCCGTTTTGGCGTCCAGCTCAGCGATATATGCCTCCTCCTTTGTCAGCTCGCGACCGAAGGGGGCCGGGAACTCCATTGGCGGGCCAGCGTCGATGTTGACAGTACCGCTGTTGGCAACAGTGGCCAGGCCCAGCGCGGCTGGTGAGCGGGCGATGGCCCACTTGACACCACACTCGAAATCGGCCGTCTGGTCGAGCTTGGCAGCAAGATCCAGGAAGTGCACCGAGGCCGAGGTGGCATCCTCGTTGGGGATGACAACGAGGGGGTTGATCTCAAGGTAGGTGAACTGGCAGTCGACGTAGACAGCGTACAGGCGCGTGATGAAGTCGACCAGGACATTGAACACACCCTCGGGAACCTTCTTCAGCAGAGCGCTGGCGATCTGCTCGTTGGAAGGGTATTCTGAGAGATCCACAGGGATCAGAAGCTTCTCCGCCTTGGCATCGACATCACCAACATCGACACCGCCCTCGTGGGTGAAGAGAATCCAGTCGCCCTATTGAGTTTTACTGCAGTTAGCATCGCGTCGCAGTCATAAGCCCGTATGCCCAGCAAGGAATAGCCGCGCGCGGTCGATCAGGGGTGAGCGACAGGCTGCCTGTTATCTGTGCCCACCAGGGTAGAATGTGGCTCCTTCGAACTTCCGTTCGCCCGGATACTATTGCAGGCGAGAAACTCCACACCACATCTGCTGGGATAAATAAAAGGGCGACCGAACAATCTGACCCTCATCCCATCTTCCGCTCCTGTCGCCAACTCGGCGACTCTAACCATCGAATGACGGCTGCCACCTCTTCTCATCCCACCCCGCCCGCCACGAAAGCCAATGAGGGAAACCTTGGAGCGATGGATAACACCATCACGTGACTAACACCCCTCGTCGCACCAAGATCACCCGCTTGGAAGCAAGACAAAAAAATGCGGCAACTTACATCCCTGACCGAGTTGATGTTGATGTAGTACTCGGTGCCGTCGGGGTGGGGAACGAAAGGCTCGACCAGGAATTGCCTCAAGACGCCCGTGACGTGCTCGACCTTCTGCTCCTTGCCAGCGCGCTCAGCAACCCACGCCTTGGCCTCGGGCCAGGTCTTGTTCAGGGCCAGAAGACCGCTCTTTCCTCGTCTCTTGATCAGCTGGTCTGGCTTTGCGACGAACTTGGCACCTGGGGCCAGCAGCCAGGGGTAGGTGGCCTCGGCCTGGTCCAGAATACCAGCGATGTCGGCGTCCTCGGGGAAGTACAGCGAGGCCAGCTTCGGCGGCGGGTTGTGCTTGGGCTGGGCCGTCAGAGGCGAGGGCTTGATGAGGGGTGCGCGGGTGAGGTGGTAGTTGAGGATGGCCTTGCCATCGGCCTCGGTGATCGACTTGGCAGACATGATGGAGGAGTGTCGTGTGTCGTGAGTGGAATCTGCCTATCCTGTCTTGTTCTACTGCCGGAGTGGTGCTGTAAACGTGGGGAAGTGTTAGCAACTGACATACGGAGCTCTAGAACCGCGCAGTGCACAAGTGTGTGCTGAGGCAATTCCGAACCCGAGCAACTCGGCTATAGCCCGCGGGGCTGCGTGGCTGGCGGCGAAGGGTGCATCCGTCACCAGCGGCAGCGTGAGCTGCGGCAACCGCGAGTCGACGGCGAACTCGCGGTGCGGGCATCGAGCTCGAAGGAACGCCAGAGCAGTCGAGGGCAGCGGGGGCATCACCACTTACCAATTGCAGAGCAGTTCTCTGGTCTTGGGTCGATCAACAGGTTTGGAAGCGAGCCTGGAAGTCTACAAAAGACGGCGGGTTTTGGACGGGAGAAAGAGCAGAAAAGTCGAGTGATCAATCCGCTCCCATGGATGGGCCTCCTCAAAAAAAAAATCGGGCGGCGTTGTCAAGTGGCAGCTGGGGGTGCTGGCTGGAGGGGAAGCAAGCAGCCCAGGGGTGTCTTTGAGGTACAACGCTTTTGGCGCCAGGTACCAGCAAAATCGCTTTGGGGAAAATCTAACGTGGTGGGCGGGCCAAAAACCAACCCAAGTACCGGTACCTGCCTCCTACCATGCGGTGTGGCATGCAGAGCGGCCAGGGTCCCACCGGGAATTATTTGGCGGCCATTCCATGTCCGCTCTTTCTCTGCACGGCTGTCCTATCTGTTGGCGGCGGTGACGGCGCCCAAGGGCTTCCTTCCCATCCTTTGGATGCTTTGGACCCGGACGGCCGTCGGACCCGCGAGCCCAAGAAAGCCCATCCCCTCGGCCCCTCAACTTGCACAAGCCCCAGCCACCTCAACCGCTTTCGCCCCTCGCGCCTTGCTCGCTCGATTCTCACCACCCACCAACACTCCGGCCTTTCCTGGGGTCCGGTCGCAAGCGGAGTGTCGCTTGGGGATATTCCGATTTTCCGATGACAAGGCTAGGACTCCGGGCTGCCCACGGCTGACGCTTGGGGACTCCCTTCCTTGCGTGGTGGGCGTTGAAGGATGGTGTGGCTGCACTGGGGAATTTGGGACGGACTTGTTGAACTCGGCCGGGACCCCACCCTTGCTTGCGTGCGTGCTTGCTGCTGCCTTGGTGGGCTGCTAGGCTGGCGTGACACGGTCTAGCCAAGTGCTTGCTGGGCGCCCTCGCACCCCTCCTTCCCACGCCTGGACTTTCGAGTCTTCTTCCCATTGTTGCAGGGATAACGTAAGCCACCAAAGCTGGGTCACGTCATCCGCATTACGACGGCATCGGAGACTGCGGCCCGCCCTCAAACGATGTCGATTTCTGCGATGCACTTGCTAGCAGGCACCTTTGGTCCTGTACTATTATGTGCTTCACACTACTCATCTCAAGGCGAGAGCGGGCAGCATGTTTTCCGGGCTAGCACGAGCGACGCAATCTGTTGTTCGTTGTGGTCCTGGGATTTTCTCATCTGAAAGTGGGATGCAAAGCTGCGTGATCAGCTGGCACCCCGCCCCTCCCAAGGTTGGGCACAAGCGATGTTAGCAGGCAGGTACAGGTACCGGTACCTGACGGGACACGCAACTCGTCCAGGGTGCGTCCCAAGTGTTCAACAGGTCAACGGGGTCAACGGGCCAACACAAAAGTGACTTTCCCCAACTTTTTTCCCTGCCTCTGGTCACCCCTGCGGACATCCAATTTTTGCACCCTGGGAAGCTTGCTGGCGATCTTTGTTCAGCAGGTCCAACGGATTGCAAAGTCACGGCAAGACCCCAAAAGTGCCCTGTGCATCACCGCCGCTTCCGCCCGCTCCCAGCCCACCTTCAACCACTTCTCTCCACCACCTTGGCAATTGGCTTGGGCGGGCAACGAAAAGGAGATCCAGTCCTTCTGCAAATCTCCAGCTTCCTCTCCCACTCTTTCGTTTCCTCACGAACAATACAGGAATCCCACTCAATTGGGACGGTTCCAAGACGACCCGACTCATAAAGGTGAGAGTAAGCGATGTAGTTCAGATCACAGCTGCGAGCTTCCTATTTTGAAGTGGGCTATTTGGCAACTTTTTTTCCCCTTGACCCCCGACAGAGACGACAACTCTCGAGTCCACGAGCCCTCGTCCCGCAAGCACAACACTATCTTCCTCCCAGCCTGCCGTTGATCGTCAGACACATGCCGGGTTTGGTTGTCAGCCTTGTCGACTGCTAGATAGCTAACACGCACACCTCGCACCCAGTCTCCGGCTACGAACCACGCTCACCTCCTCTTCGCCAACGGCCGTCGCCATGCCTGCCGCCACGACCACAAAGGGTGCCAGTGGCACCAACCCGACCGGCGGGCTGTCGGCCAACGACAACATCGCCCGTTTCCCGGCGCCCAGCAGACCGCTGAGCCCGCTGCCCACCCACGCGCTGTTTAACGACAAGACCAGGTGCTTCGTCTATGGCCTGCAGCCCCGCGCCGTCCAGGGCATGCTGGACTTTGACTTCATCTGCAAGCGCTCCTCGCCGTCGGTTGCCGGCATCATCTACACCTTCGGTGGCCAGTTCGTCAGCAAGATGTACTGGGGCACCAGCGAAACTCTGCTGCCTGTCTACCAGGAGGTCACCAAGGCCATGGCCAAGCACCCCGACGTCGACGTTGTGGTCAACTTCGCTTCTTCGCGCAGTGTCTACAGCTCGACACTAGAGCTTATGGAGTACCCCCAGATCAAGACCATCGCCATCATTGCCGAGGGTGTGCCCGAGAGGGTTAGTCGCATATCTGTACTTCCCGGGGGCATATATTATGAGTGCTAACTGTCCCCACTAGCGAGCCCGTGAGATTGCCCACATCGCCAAGAAGAAGGGCGTCACAATCATCGGCCCTGCCACGGTTGGTGGTATCAAGCCTGGCTGCTTCAAGATCGGCAACACAGGTGGCATGATGGACAACATTGTTGCCTCGAAGCTGTACCGCAAGGGATCTGTCGGCTACGTCTCCAAGTCGGGTGGCATGTCCAACGAGCTGAACAACATCGTGTCTCAGACGACGGACGGTGTCTACGAGGGTGTCGCCATCGGTGGAGACAGGTACCCTGGTACCACCTTCATCGACCATATGATGAGGTACCAGGCCGATCCCGAGTGCAAGATCCTCGTGCTTCTCGGCGAGGTCGGAGGTGTCGAGGAGTACAAGGTGATCGAGGCCGTCAAGCAGGGTGTCATCACCAAGCCCATTGTTGCTTGGGCTATCGGCACGTGCGCTAGCATGTTCAAGACGGAGGTCCAGTTCGGCCACGCCGGTTCCTTCGCCAACTCACAGCTCGAGACGGCTGCCACCAAGAACAAGTCGATGAAGGAGGCTGGCTTCCACGTCCCTGACACTTTTGAGGACATGCCCAAGGTCCTTGCGGAGGTCTACCAGAAGCTCGTCAAGGAGGGCACCATCAAGCCCCAGCCCGAGCCGGCCGTGCCCAAGATCCCCATCGATTACTCGTGGGCTCAGGAGCTGGGCCTGATCCGCAAGCCTGCTGCCTTCATCTCCACCATCTCGGACGATCGTGGACAGGAGCTGCTATACGCTGGAATGCCCATCTCGGACGTCTTCAGGGAGGAAATCGGCATCGGCGGTGTCATGTCGCTGCTGTGGTTCCGCCGCCGTCTGCCCGATTACGCGTCCAAGTTCCTCGAGATGGTGCTCATGCTTACGGCCGACCACGGTCCGGCCGTCTCGGGTGCCATGAACACCATTATCACCACGCGTGCGGGCAAGGACCTGATCAGCGCCCTCGTGTCGGGTCTCCTCACGATCGGCTCCCGTTTCGGTGGTGCCCTCGACGGCGCTGCCGAGGAGTTCACCAAGGCCAGCGACAAGGGCCTGAGCCCACGTGAGTTTGTCGACACGATGCGCAAGCAGAACAAGCTCATTCCCGGAATCGGACACCGTGTCAAGTCGCGCAACAACCCTGATCTCCGTGTAGAGCTGGTCAAGGAGTACGTCCTGGCCAAGTTCCCCAGCCACAAGTTGCTGGATTACGCTCTTGCGGTAGAGACTGTCACCACATCCAAGAAGGATAACCTGATCCTGAACGTCGACGGCTGCATCGCCGTCTGCTTTGTGGACCTGCTCCGCAACTGCGGTGCCTTTAGCGCCGAGGAGGCAGAGGACTACCTGAAGATGGGTGTCCTGAACGGTCTGTTCGTGCTTGGACGCAGTATCGGTCTGATTGCGCACTACCTCGACCAGAAGAGGCTGCGCACTGGTCTCTACCGCCACCCGTGGGACGACATCACCTACCTTCTGCCCACGCTCAACCAGGGCCAGCCTGGAGCCGAAGGACGTGTCGAGGTCCAGATGTAAGGGAAGGCAGGCTAGAGTGGTTCCCTTTCCCCCTGGGAAAGCTTGGGAGTGTTACGAAGAGATTATTGTACGGTCAATGAAATATAAATCTAGGCGAGTCCGGCACCTGTGGTCTACCGGGTCGCATCGGGGATGGTATATCACCATGGCGCGGGAAGTAGAGAAGGCTGGGGTTGGTACAAGGTGCTTCAATGCCTAGCCAATTCTTAATCGAAGATTCGAATTATTCGTTACTTCGGATGTGCCATTGTCTGTAACTGCCATGGTTGGTCGCGTGCCATGTCACCCCTTTCGAGCTCGTGATCGGAGTTGGAGGAGGCCGGAGTCGAGGTCAGTGGCGGTTCAATATACATGCCACTTTCACCCCCACCCCGGGCGGGTGGTGCACGGACCATTGCCAGGGGCGGAATTTTAGGTGGAGCTTGCATGGCAGCTTGGATTTTGTATGATTGAAGGTCGGACCCCAGGTCGTCGCTGCACGGAATTTGCGCCCCGCGCCATCACCAAATACCGCCGCTATTGTCCAAACACCAAAGTCTCCGTGAGCCCCCGCGACGGATAAAAAAGCCCGCGTCGAGGGAACTGCCGTCGTGTGCCATCACCACCTGTTCTCGCCGGCAGACAGAACGAGTCGACGTTGAGCCCGGCCGCAGACCGACCGACAAGTCGTCGTCTCTCTACTCCCGGCGCCTGCACGAACGAAAAGGCAAGCCTGCCGCCATCACCACTCTCGCTTCTCCTTGGAATCGGCCGTTAGACGACAACGACGACTGCGGCGACGAAGCCACCGCTCCCGGTCGACTAGGCGGGCCCGCCGCCACGTGGACCGACCCAACAACACACTTGCTCCCCCGCCAGCAGCGGAACCGGGGGGTTAGCGTGGAGAAAGGGAGAGGGAGAAGGAAGAGCAGCAGCAGGACTCGAGACAAAGAAAACCAAAAAAAAGAAGCAAAAAAAAAAAGAGAATGGCATTCTTCGCCATCCGGCTCCACCGCAGCGCCATCGGGCTCCCGCAGCGGACGCGGGGCGTGCTGATGGCGCTGGGCCTGCGGCGGCGCGGCTCGACCGTGTTCCACCCCGTCAGCGCGCAAGTGGCGGGCATGATCATGAAGGTCAAGGAGCTCGTGCGCGTCGAGGAGGTGGCGGCCGCCAAGACAAAGGCCCAACTCAAGGCCGAGCGGGCGCCCGACCCGGGCTTTGTCATCGAGAGGGCCGTCCCGAGGTGAAGAAGAGGGCTGGAGAGGGGGAGGAAAAGGAGGGGTGGTGTTGCAAACACGGCTTGTCCGCCACGAGGTCTGGCTGCCTGGTGGGAGGGGGGATGGTGGCCTCCCAGACGCGAAGGGGAGGGGGATGGACGAGACGACGGTCTACGGAGAGGATGGGGGCTGGCGTTATTGGCGGGCTAGGAGTGGCTTGATCGGTTCTTGGTGCGAACACAGCCCAAACCCAAATATTGTTGTTGAGAGGGGAATGGCCGAGGGGGCTTAAGGGAGGATCAGCGGAAGAGGTCGGGCAGACGATCGCAGATGTCACATATTTGCTTGCCCCTGCCCCTGACCACATCTTTTGTACAATACCTGCACATATATGACATATATGCTCGATATGTATCAGCGTGCTCAACTGTTCATCGGAGAAATCGCCCATCTGAAGACGTTTCTGTGTTTGATTGACTCATTCTAAAAAGTTCGAGGATGAGTATCAAAGACCAAATAAGGGCAAAAAAAAAGACCCTATCGACTGTGCTCAAATCTCTCGTGCCAGTCTTCCCCAAGTGATTAACCCTGCCCCTCCCGTGCGCCATGCGTTTTTATCAAAGTAGGCGAGAAAAAGATAATTCCAAGAGAAAGTAAAGGAGCGTATGTGGAATGTAAGATACAGCAAAAGATGAAAGAGCGAGAAGGGGGTAATAACCCATTATTAGAGAGCGTCAGCCAAAGGGCTACAGGATGCGACTCGTCGAATGATCCCATGATTCCTCTGCTAGGCTATTCCACGAGAGGAAAGCGAGATACGGATTCGAAGGAGGGGATGATGGACTCTCGGTCGGGATACCTGGCCGAATTTGAGCGACGATATGCAACTGGTGGAGCTTTGGGCGGCTGACTTGATTGTACTTATGTGTGATGGGGGTCGTTCATGGTCATGGAGTGCCGAGTAGCTTGCGTCGATAATACGTCGGGGAGGTGTTGATGAACAACCCCTATCAACATGCAGTCCTCGACTCCTTCGCAGCCAAGGTGCTACCCCATAGCCCCCAGACAGGTAGGAGGTAGATCTCTGTGAGAGGCGGTTGTGCTAAGTGGTGTTCCGAAGGCGGGCGTGAACGAAAGTGTGGCGTCTAGCAGAACGGGCGAAGTCGGCACATCTAGCTGCTCCGAGCCTTCTCGATGTAGTCCTGGGCGGGGGTCTCGTACTCGCTGACAAAGTACTTGGCGTAGTTCTTGGCGAGCCAGTTCGTGAACTTGGAGATCTCCTCGCGGAGGCGGTTGACGGACTGCTGGTCCATGTTGGTCTGGGCGACGAGCTCAGGGAGGCTCACTGGAAGGGGGGTTAGTCGCCGAGGTAAAAGGAGGGAGGTTAGAAGGGCTGTGGGAAAGCGACCGTCTGGCAGGGTATGCCGCGGACAGTGTCGACTTACCGAGCAGACGAAGCAGATGCTCAGCGCCGTACGTGTCAGCGACGCACTTGTGACCGCCCTCGGAGGGGGACTCCCACTGCTCGCGAATCTCAAGGTACTGTGTGCGCTCGAACCTGCGCGGCGGGGTTGCATGTCAGACAATTGAGGATATCAGAGGGAGCGGAAACAAGAGCAAGACTTACTTGTACAGCAGGATGCGACCAAGAGCCTTGTTAAAGTACTCGCGCAGGCCAGACATGGTCTCCTCCAGGAGGTCCTTCTCGGCGGAGTCATCAGGGCGGTGCGGGAGCTCCCACTCGACATAGTCCTTGACGATGTTGTCAAAGGGATGCGGGTGGGGGATGGGGACGAGCTGCTGGTTCTTGGTAATGTTCTCCCAATCGTCGACCAGCATCGCCTTGAGGTGGTCGGGCATGACGAGCTTGATAGATGGCCGGTTTTGAAAATTCTCCTCCTGAACAGTGGTCATTATGTCAGCAACGAACCTCGACCAAGGAGGCGCAGGTATATCAAAAACAAACGATGCACAAAAACATCCAAATAAATACAAAAGGATGAAAATGCAAATAAAAAGGAGAACAAGTTAGAAGACGGCCCTGTGTGCCGGCGTTTTCGGAGAAAAGTACCTCGCTCGAGATTGCGGGCTGATTTTGGCTTCCCTCCTCGAGGGTGGCTGCCAGCCTTTGGCGCTGGTCCTCTGGGTGGGGTGGGGGGGATGGGAGCTGCTCCCAAGATTGGAGCAGCTCCGGCGCCAGCTGGAACTCGTCGCCCTCTGCGGAGGCAGGGAGGGCTTCGAGGGGGTCGAGCATGCGCCGACCAAGCTTCCTTATCCTCCTGAAGAGGTGGTCAGGTCGCGGGAGCCCCGCAAGCGGCACGTTGACGTGGTCTGGCAGCTCCTGCCAGTAGGCCTCGAGGAGGTCTGTCAGGTTGCCAGACTCCTTCTTCCCGCTCAGCTTGGGATGGCGTCCCTTGCGGCGCTGGCGCGGCGGAGGTCTTGGGCAGAAGCGGGTGTCGGTTCCCCAAAGAAACCGCCCGCCCCTGTCGACGTACTTGAGGTCTGGGGGTGGCAGCCTCGAGAGGTGGCTACGAGCATTGGCATTCTTCGCCAATCTCGCCTCCTTGGCCGCAAACTCCTCGGCCCAAGAGCGCTTTGGAGGCGTGGCTTTCGGTGACATGGCTTTTGGGGGTGCAAATTTATAGTGTGACTTTTGGAGAATGTAGAAAGAGCTGGTATGGTGTTTTTGGTAGAAGTAGACCAAGATTGAAGGCGTGGTGTGCAAAAGTTGCGAGTCGGATTTGTGGGAGTTGAAGAAGTCGAGGGGTGGTCAGGGTGGAGGATAAGGGAGGTTCTTGGGGGGTGAAAAACGCAGGCACCAGTCGTTAAGGAGTCTGCCGTGTGGTGCGAGTTGCCATCCCCTGGGATTCAGAAAGGGTCGAAAGGCGTGCAGAACCAAACGAACAAACTTCGGTCCGACGGGATGCAGATGTTGGCGAGGGCGGCTGCGAAGAGATACGGGGTTCCCAGAGCTTATCCCATTCGAAGGCCAAGTCCGTGAACAAGCAAAGCGTGGCATTACGCTCTTGTTTGTCACTGGCAAGATGCCCTCCCCAGACGATCGAAGGGTGTGTGAAGCGTTTCCCGCGGGCTGCCATATCTCTGCTCCCTCACTTGCGCCTGACATGGCCCTCACCCCTCTCTCAGACCGGACTCGGGGAAGCCCACCACACACCAGGCGCAACAACACAGGAACGGCGTTTTCAAGAGACTTTCTCCCTACACCCCTGCTTCCCATTGTTGCTCCCAGCCCCCCCAGCAGCCAATGGAGAAAACAAAAAGAACAAAGACAAGACAAAGGTAAAAACAGAGCAGAAGCCACAAACACCACCCAGAAAGAACGAGAAGAAAAAAACGCCCACCAAAAAGCAACACAGGAATATGCATCAACTTTTTTGCGGTCAAAAGTCAAAAAACTCACCTGCTCGAGATCATAGTCGCGCGCCCGCCTCGGTCCCCTGCCGCTCGAGGTGGTGTGGGCGGCGGTCCTCTCCTCGCTGCCGCGGAGGGAGCTGAAGTCGGAGCCTCCGTTCGCGGCGGCGGCACCCGTGGCTCCGCGGGCCGCCCTCTTGGCGCCGGCCGAGGCGGCGGCCTTGGAGCCCTTCTGCTGCGACTTCATCTGCTCGCGCAGCTGCGAGGCCAGCTCCTTGTTCTCGTCATTGAACTTGCGCACGCGGTCCTGGGGCACCCAGTCGTCCCACGTGTTCTTCCAGCCCTTGTAGTGGATCTTGTACTGCCAGCCGCCCGCGGGGCCCTCGCCAGCCTCGGCCGCCTGCACCTCGAGGATCCGCGCCTCGTAGAGCATGTCCATGTGGAAGCAGAACACCCGCTCCTCCTCCTTGAAGGGCGGTCCCGTATTCTTGACGGGCGGCATGTTGACTGTTGCTTTTCCTTCCTTGTTCCTTTTTTTTTTTTTTTTTTTTTTGTGAATGGCTGGGTTGATCGCGGCGGCGTGACAGAACGGAAGGCGAGACGCGTTGGGTAGGTAGTCCACGCGTCAGAGGCCAGTTTTAGAATGGGTGCTTGCGGCCTGCGTTGGGCAATCAAGGACGACAATGCGGTTTCCGGCAACGGGCAGCCTAGTTTGCACCGGCGGGGCTATCTCTGGTCAAATATCGATCCCGAAAGTATCCGTCCGAGCAAATTGCGGTCGTGAGGTCAACGAAGGGTGTCACGGGATCACGCTCGGTCGGGAGACGCGGCCCACTCAACACGTAACTCACGACGCGCTTGCGTTTAATAAGGCGCCGCCAACGCGTGCAGCGAATCACAGCTCGTGCACTTACGGTCCCTGCTTGACTGTTTGACATGTATTGTCAGAAGGAGCAACCTACTCAGGCTGAATATATGCATATATCATTCAATTCTCATCAAATTCAAGCAGAGGGGAGGCGTATTCATGAGGAAGGAACTCGACATTTTATGACATGAAATCACAAACAAGTGTCAAATAAGACCATCACTCGCCATGGCGCCCACCGAATCAACAATCCTGAGCAACTACCTGCTCGTCCCCGCCCAGCTCCCCACCATCATCTCCCTCGACGAATTCAGGTCCTTTTTCCCGCCGGGCCAGCGCTCGTCTCCCCAGGTGCGCACTCTGTATCGGGACCTGCAGCGTCAACGTAACGCTATCGTCGACAATGTGGCCGAGAATATCGATGCCGAGGCCGGCCAGCGCGCCAGGGCCATCCGCCGCCAGGTCGCCCGCGTGAAGTTGGGCGCTGCGGCCGACGAGATAGACCCGGAGGACGAGGTCGAGAAAGTTGTAAGGTTCCTTGCGTCCTCAAGTCTCCTCCTTGTACGCGCCGGCTGTTGACAGCCATCTTCCATTAGCTACTGGCCTCCGACCCCAATACAAGGCCTGAGGCATCGCAGCACACTCTCGCCTCTGTCGTGGCGGACATGGAAGCCGCCGCTACCGCTCTTGAGCGCCAGATCCAGGATATTCAGTCTGAAGAGGCCGAGATCCTCCAGTCGATCCAGCAGACGATCGGCGATCTTAGTGATCTCCGATACGGCCGCCTTGCCAACCCAAGGTTGTCGGAGCAGGTCCTGGATGGCCTGCGAAACATGGAAGCCATCTGCAAAAGAAGCCCCGAATCAAGATAGTCCCGAACTCACTGTGCCATTCCGCTCGCAACAGTACAAATGTCCTAATCGGCCAATAACCTATAACCAAGTGCCTAGCAGACAAAGAAACCCGCCTATAGAGGCATCCTAGGCAACGAGACGCCGAGCTGGCCTGCACGCGCCCTCGAATCCAGCCGGAGTTGCCTCGCCTTAATCTGATATCCAAAATATAAAATGAAGCACCTAGCCGGCCGCACAGACGACCTCATGCGCCCCAACGTTCACATGAACATGGTGCTCAACCATACCACCCACAGCCACACCAAAGACATGCCACAGGCGCCACGTGACAGGCTCATCACGGAGTAGCATGGCTTACCTGGGGCCGGCGGCATCTCCCGGAGCAGCGCCACGACGGGCAGCCTGCGCATTAGGGGGCGGTTGCATACGGCGGTTCCTGTTGGCGCAGTGTCAATCAGCAAAGGGCCGTTATGGGATGGAGCTGACGATCCATGGCAGGAAGGTTGCTGTAACTCACATCATGCTGCGGCTGATAAAAGACACGACCAGCATCACGGCCCAGTTGGGCACAACGGTGAAAAACCAGATGACGTAGGCGAACGGGACGCTGAGGCCAAACTCGGCAAACTTGCCGTTGAAAGGGTGGAACACGCTCTCGTTCACCTTCCAGTCCTCCTTGTTGCCCTTGACGTATCCCTCCTCATAGAGGTCCATGATGGTCTGGGGAGTGGTGGTGTTATGGGACAGACGCTTGATGACGATCTCGACAGGGGCGGGGGCCGGCAGCATCTTGAAGGTCCAGATGGACGGCGCCGAGCACGACCACACGGTGCACAGCAGTGCGTTGTCCTCGCAGTTAAGGAAGCCAAGGTGCGGCGACTTTTCAAGGGCGGCAATCTTGGGTGCCGTATCGTTCCACGCAGCCTCGGCCTGTTCGCATCGGCCTGGGCGACGAAACCACACTTGTTAGCGCAACTGCCCTCGGACAAGACAGAACGCCGCGAGGGCTATATGAGGTCAGGAGTTCAGACACTACGTACCCCAGCAGGTCTTGTTACGGCCAGTAACCATTACCCACCACTCCTCGGGCTCCAGCGCCTCGGGCCTGACCGGTCCGTACAGCGTGTCCTTCCAGTTCTCCATAGTGAAGACTTGAATAGGCTTTGCAGGAACGGCTACCTTGGGTGCGGCCGTGGCATCTTCTGGCTGCACCGTCTCGGCCGCTGGGGCGGAGCCCGGAACGGTGGCGCCGAATTGGCCCATGAAGTTCTGGAACTTGGCCTTGTACTGGTCAAAGGCGCCCTCGGCCGAGACGCCGAGCACTGGGAGCGCCAGGGCGAGGGATGTGGAGAGGCGCATGATGAATGAGCTGCAGGACAACGATGAACAAAGAATGGGGATCGCTCGACAAATGGAGTGTTGGAGCGAGGGATTTGGAGCTGTTGAGTTAAAAAGCAACCCGCGGATGATGTAAGGCAGCGTGAGGGGTTCGGGGTTCAGCTGCTAGCGGACAAAGCTGGCACTGGTGCCTGGTCGAAGATCCGGGGTCAAGCGGTGCAACCACACTACCCTCTTCGTCCGTGAGACGATCGAGCGACAACGATCGATACAATTAAAAGATTTCTTAGACTCAAAAAAGCGTCTGCGGCCGTGAGTGATACAAATTACCGTGCTGAAAACGCCGGGAAATTAGACAGCCGTTGGAGAGTTGGCCCTGGTGTTGTATGGATCGCAATCCTGGGTCTGGGGAAATGGACAGCACGACTTCAACAAACCATGGGGTTGTCCAGGGAGCCACGCAGTCCTTCGGGGTCTGGCCCGCGGTTCCAGGGATGGTGTCGAATCAAACTGTTTCACCAGCCACAAACGCCACATTTGTGGCCATAGCTTCAACAGCTGCGTTGCGACGAATCTCGGTTGGCCCGCTTTGAGTGGAGTGAGTCCCTAGCCTGGCTGATGCGGCGGCGGTTTGACGCGAAGAGCTCGCGGTCCAACAATTCGCAATGCCGATGCTGTTTCGCTGCCGGTCACCTAAACCATATTCATAGCTGCACGTGCTTTTGCTGCGATGGTGAGTCGTAAATACCATCCCGCCCCTACTTTGTTGCAATTCTGACCCTTAACCTCCTAGCCACCAGCTTCGCGAGCTCAGAAGCGCAAACACGAGCCGCCAGACGCGTCGCAAGATGTCGCCGACGCGTCAATTGCCCGGGCTAGGCGCGCGATGAGGCGCCAGCCCACCACTGCCCAGACTGCTCCCGCCGAAACGGAATCCGGAGACACAGCGCGCTCCCACAAGCGACATCGTTCGAACCAGACCGTGGACCCCGCCCTCGACGATAGCATAGTTGATGCCACCAAGCCGAGGAAGAGGGGTAGGCCATCCCGCGCCGCGCCTGTTGTGGATGATGATGTAACCCCTGCTGCTGCTGCCGCTGCTGCGCCAAAGAGAAGAGGCAGGCCATCAACGAAACCCACCACCGCTACCGAACCCGAACCGCGCCCCGAGCCTGACCCTCCCCCGCCGCACGCAAAAGAGCCGGACGATGTGCCTCGCGGGGGCAAGCAACGGGGCAGGAAGAAGGCGTCGGCAGTGACTCGGGAGGAAGCGGAGGAAGCTGATGTCTCCCAGGAGGCTGGAAAGGCCGGAGCCCCGTACAGGCGATCCAAGAGGTCGTCCCAAACGTCGGGCGCCAACACCTCCGCCCCGGGACCAGATAATCCAGCCGAGTTATTGTCCGCCGAAGCAGCAGGCGCCTCTAAGAGAAAGCGCGGCCGGCCCTCTCTCTCTAGCCTTGCTATACAAGAGACCCAGAACCAGAGGCCCTCGTCCCCAGGACCACAACAAGGTCCAAAGAAGAAACGCGGGCGTCCATCCTTGATTGGACAGCAGGCTAGGGAACCGCCAGAAGCAGAAGTGGCAGAAGGATCTCAGACAGCGGATCCTGATGCGGCGACCGCGCAGGACAGACAGCCCACTCGCAGACGCCAGCGTCGATCAGAACCAGAGGCCGCAGGCAACCAAGAGCAGAGTCAAGGGGCGGCGGAGGCAGATGCAGAGCCAGAATCCACTGCCCGCCCCAGGAAAAAGCGGCCATCAACACAGGCCGCAGATGCGGCAGAAGAGGAGGCCGGCGGGCACCCAGGGCCAACATTCGACTCCAAATACCAGTACATCCAGGAGTGCATGCAGCTGGTGCCACGATCGAAGATCGCCGCCAAGTGGGGCCCGCTTGATGCGGCTTCCATCGACGCCGTGCGGGCCATGTTGCTTGATGCCCAGCGCCCCGTCCTATACCACCTCCGCGACACCCAAAGACGCCAAGAGGCTGCCTCCTCTATCCTCTCGGCGGTGTGCGGGAGGATCCAGAGAAAACTGGGGAGGGGTTTGCCATTCCCACCACCTGCGTTTGCCGCAGGAGGGGCTGGCCGCGGTGCATCCGCGTCAGCAGGCCAGCTCAGGTCCGGCCATGAGATCGAGCTGGATTACGAGCGGGCCGTGGACGCGGCCCAGGCGCTCGAGGATCAGCTCAATCCTTCCCTCCATGCCGTGGAGCTGCTCAAGGCCGAGATAGAGAAGGAGGAGCGCCTGCTGGAAAATGACTACAAGGTCCTGCGGCAGCTAGAGACAAACGCACGAGACGAGGCGCGAGAATGGAAGAAGAACCTAAGAACGTCTCACGTATTGGCGCCAGACGTTCAAAGCCGCGAGCCTCCCACTATTGGCCTGATCTTGGCTGAGAGACAGTCAGGCGGGCTTTACAAGGTTTGTGCTGCATCATCCTCCTGTCATCCCACGTGTCGACAGCTGATATACTGACAGTTCATGTAGGATCTGGACGACAAGGAGCTTCTTGGGCTCTCGCAACAGATGAATAACCACCTGGATAGCATGAGGGGGAACCTGCAGCAAATCGGCCCTCTTCTACCAGCCATCACGAAAAGCAAGGCGGCGCTCCACGAGGTGCTGCTGCGGCATTTGGATCCGGGCCAGTGTGATGCTGTTCTACTCGGTTGAAGCGTATCAGGGGTGTATGCTTGCTTGGATAACTCTTGTTCTTGCTGTACTTTGTTTGTATCTTAACATTATGACCGGGAACGATCGTCCACGAATCTATGTCTTGACGATTAGCGAGGTCGAGGTCGGGTGGGGGGGTCTGTCTGGTGGCACGATGAGAAGCGCATCGACAAAGGAATGTTGCCAGAGGTGCGCTTCGGCCATGTACGCGTTGTTTCTGCAGAGCCCGCTGCCCGGTGGCACCACGTCAGGCCCTCCACTGCAGCAGCATTGCAGAGCCGGACTGGAGACCTGAGGGGCCTGGGCGCTGCAGCAATCCCTGCCTTGGCAGACACAATGAGCGTCTCGCCTCACTCCCACACCGATCCTCAATCCCAGGCGGCGGGGGGAAGTCCGCCATGGTACCTCAAGGGACCGCAGGCATCCCCGCCAGCACGCAGCAGCAGCCGCCCCTAGACGGCCACAGGCTTGCCTTCCGTGGTAGCTGCGTGGGGCATGCGGGGGCCCGACCTTTGCTTTTTTTTTTTTCCCTCCTGCTAGTTGGCATGTACGAAAATGCGCCGGCACGGGTTGGGGGTTGAGGGACTTGATCTAGTCAGTAACCAGTCTGTCGATTCCGTAGCCCCACAGAGACTAAGCCGTATTGCATTGGATCGACCAGCCTCAATATTGGATGCCCAGCGGATGGTGGGTGGTGGGTGGGAGTGGGAGTGGTGGGCAAAGTTGGGGTTGGGGGACGCATCTGCAGCTGCACCTCTTTTCCTGACAAGCTTCAGTCCGTGTGAATATCAAGTGCAGGAAACGGCAGAGCTAGCTTCTGGTTTACTGTAGCAGCTGCAACAATGCCTGCAACAATACCTGCAACAATGCCTGCAATAATGCAAGCCACCAAGCCTATGCGTGCATCCCAAATGCTGGACTGCTAGCGACACAGGCATCGTGTTTTGCGCAGATTTCCCCCACAAGTCAGTCCTCGGATTCCGCGGCGAGGAGGCTAATATGCAGAAGCCAGCACCAAGCTAGCACGTCCTGCCGTTGAGCATTGACGCCATCGGCCCCTCCATGCTAGAAAGTTTACCTGAGGCGAGACGTCTAGACCACCATACGGGACCCTGCCCCACCATGCAGCACCGCTGGGACCAAGCTGGTGAGGGGCAGAACGAGAAGAGAGAAAAAAAAGAAAAAAAAGGGGAGAAACCTGGGAAATATTGAGGATCTTCACTGATTGAGCTTATTCTCGCTCGCTTTCCGTGGAAACGCAAGCTTACCCCACCCCGCTTTCGGACCTCTGTAACCACCACCATCCCACCTCGCAAGCTCCCCTGGTCGCTTGTCTCACAGTCGTCCAGTCTTGCGCCCAACCATTGTAGCTCTCGGCCATCCGTTAGTCGTACACCGCTCTCTTTCCCGGCCCTCGCCATCCCATCCCAACCACGCCTGCTGCTACCTACCTGGCCTCCGTGCCTCCCTGGTGGAGCCGAGAAGGCCGTGTGCCTGGTTGGAGCTGGCTGTGCCCCACTTGCTCTGTGCCCGCTGAGATACAAAACTGCCCTTCCACCTCGATCCCAATCCCCTTCTGCCTCTCGTCTCTCGTCCCTCATCTCCCTTCTCCTCTTGTTTCTTCCCCCGTCTTGCTCCATCTCACTCCGCCGGGGAGACTGAACGCAAAGAAAACACCACGTACGCAATTCCCCGCCTAGACCCGTCTTCCACAGCAACACCCGCCCATAGTCTTCCCCTACTGACATCAGCCTCAGAAAGCTACCAGTTGCCGGACAACAAAACTGCCCAGCATGGTTCAGTCAGCAATCCTCGGTTTCCCCCGCATGGGTGTCAACCGTGACCTGAAGAAGGCCACGGAAGCCTGTATGTTATAGAGATACACCCTCTCGCGGGACAGGTTCCTAGAGCTCGGGGCATATTGCTGACGACAATTCTAGACTGGGGTGGCAAGATCTCGCAGGATGAGCTCCTGGCCGAGGCCAAGAGGCTGAGGCTCGCACATTGGAAGATCCAGAAGGATGCCGGTGTCGACAGCATCCCCAGCAACGACTTTGCCCTGTACGACCATGTCCTTTCCCACATCCAGGACTTTGGTGTAAGTATCAATGCCCCAAATCTGTCTTCCGATGCGTCTAGAGTAAGCCCTAGCAGCTCCCGGGTTCAATGACGCTAACGCAAGCGACTGGATCAACAGGCTGTCCCCGAGCGCTACTCTAGCTCCAAACTGAACCCCGTCGACGAGTACTTCGCCATGGGCCGTGGCCACCAGAAGGACGGTGTCGATGTTCCCAGCTTGGAGATGGTCAAGTGGTTTGACTCCAACTACCACTACGTCAAGCCGACCCTGCAGAACAACCAGACCTTCAAGCTGACGGCCAACCCCAAGGCCGTTGCTGAGTTCAAGGAGGCCAAGGAGGCTGGCATTACCACCCGCCCTGTCCTGGTTGGACCCGTGTCCTTCCTTCACCTGGCCAAGGCCGACCGCGACCAGACCGTCGACCCCATTGACCTGCTTGACAAGCTGGTCCCCATCTACGAGGACCTGCTCACTCAGCTGAAGGCCGCCGGCGCCGAGACGGTCCAGA
Organism: Gaeumannomyces tritici R3-111a-1; assembly: GCF_000145635.1. Classification (NCBI taxonomy): domain Eukaryota; kingdom Fungi; phylum Ascomycota; class Sordariomycetes; order Magnaporthales; family Magnaporthaceae; genus Gaeumannomyces; species Gaeumannomyces tritici. The sequence continues at coordinate 2,120,528 of NW_008804550.1, forward strand.
TCGACGAGCCCGTCCTCGTCTTCGACCTGCCCGCCAAGGCCAAGGCTGCCTTCAAGCCCACGTACGAGAAGTTTGCCAGCCTGGGCGACAAGATCCCCAAGCTGGTCTTTGCCACCTACTTTGGCGACATCGTTCACAACCTCGAGGCCGTCCCCAAGGACATCTATGCCGTCCACGTCGATCTCGTCCGTAACCCTGAGCAGCTGGAGGCGGTCGTCGGTGCCCTGGGCTCCAAGACTATCCTGTCCGCCGGTGTCGTTGATGGCCGCAACATCTGGAAGACCAACTTCAAGCGCGCCATTGAGACCGTTGAGAGCGCCATCCAGAAGCTCGGCAAGGAGCGTGTCATCGTCGCCACCTCGAGCTCTCTCCTCCACACACCCCACACCCTGGCCAGCGAGAAGAAGCTTGACGCTGAGATTGCCGACTGGTTCTCGTTCGCCTCGGAGAAGGCTATCGAGGTTGCCATCATCGCCAAGGCTGTGACTGACGGCCCTGCTTCGGTGCGCGAGCAGCTTGAGGCCAACGCCAAGTCGATGCAGGCCCGTGCCACCTCGGCCCGCACCAACGACCCAAAGGTCAAGGAGAGGCAGTCAAAGATCGTCGAGTCCGACTACAACCGCAAGTCGGAGTTCCCCGTTCGCATTGCGGCGCAGCAGAAGAAGCTGAACCTGCCCCTGTTCCCCACCACCACCATTGGCTCGTTCCCCCAGACCTCGACCATCCGCGCTCAGCGTGCCAAGCTCACCAAGAAGGAGATCTCGACTCAGCAGTATGACAAGTTCATTGAGGAGGAGATCGAAAACAACGTCAAGATTCAGGAGGAGCTGGGCCTGGACGTCTTTGTTCACGGTGAGCCCGAGCGCAACGACATGGTGCAGTTCTTTGGCGAGCGTCTTGATGGCTACGCCTTCACCACCCACGCCTGGGTTCAGAGCTACGGCTCGCGCTGCGTGCGGCCTCCCATCATCGTCGGCGACATTTCTCGCCCGGCCCCTATGACTGTGAAAGAGAGCAAGCACGCCGTAAAAGTGTCAAAGAAGCCGATGAAGGGCATGCTGACGGGCCCCGTCACGTGCCTGCGGTGGTCGTTCCCTCGTGACGACGTTCACCAGTCGGTTCAGGCCGAGCAGCTCGCCCTGGCTCTGCGCGACGAGGTTGTCGACCTCGAGAAGGCCGGCATCGATGTCATCCAGGTCGACGAGCCGGCTCTGCGTGAGGGTCTGCCGCTGCGCTCTGGCAAGGAGCGTGATGCCTACCTCAAGTGGGCCGTCAAGGCCTTCAAGCTGTCGACCTGCGGTGTTGAGGACCCGACCCAGATCCACTCGCACTTCTGCTACTCGGAGTTCCAGGACTTCTTCCACGCCATCGCTGCCCTCGACGCCGATGTTCTGTCCATCGAGAACAGCAAGTCGGACGCCAAGTTGCTCAAGGTCTTCGTCGAGGAGGCCTACCCCCGCCACATCGGCCCGGGTGTATACGACATCCACTCCCCGCGTGTCCCCAGCGAGCAGGAGATCAAGGACCGCATCGAGGAGATGCTCCAGTTCCTCAAGCCGGAGCAGCTTTGGATCGACCCCGACTGCGGTCTCAAGACGCGCCAGTGGAAGGAGACCAAGGAGGCACTCCAAAACATGGTCAACGCCGCCAAGTACTTCCGCGCCAAGTACTCCAAGTAAATAAGACTTGGTTAAAGCAAGGCTTGCCCCGCTTTCTTCTCTTCGTGTGTAGAGATTTTTCACGTTTTCTTAGGGCGAGGATACTACCCCCTTATTTCGCTTCTCTTTTCATGTCTTCTTTTTGGGATTTCGGCAAACGACTTCAACAGCGGCGTTTTACCATTTCATCTTTGGGACTAGCGTTGGTCAAACATATGAGACAAAAGTAGAGGGTCTCCGGGAAATCGGTGTTTTGGCGGTTGGGAGCGGTTTTAACAACGGCGAAAGGGGAGGGGATTCAACATATCAGAGGGATTACAGAAAAGTCCGGAGACCTCTAGGGATATCGCCCATCAACCGGGCATCCCGCTAACGATCATACCCGCATTGCTTTGAATTTCAATCAATAATGCAACATTACGAATGCGTTTCGCCAGAAATATCTTGCCCGGATTTACTGAGTTGTGCTGGTCGTCAATTATGGGTAAAAGTGAATGAGGTGTAGGGATGGCCTGTTCCGCTAGGGTTGTAAACTTGGATGTAAATGCGCAGGCACGCCCGTCACAAAAAAGCGGTAATCTTACAGGTCCCAGGAATGACGATTGTTAGTGACATGGCCTTTCCTAATCTTTTTTTTGTGGTGGGCGTGGCAGGACACAATATCTACAGCGCCGTGTCCAGTTGGTGACGTTGACTCCCTCGCATACCCCTAGTTTGGATATAACGGGAAAACGGACCATTAACCACACCATATGACACACAATGGCAACATGCTACGAGTAGATTGGCTGAGGGCAGCTGGTTTCTATAGCGTAGCCAAGGCTACCAGGTCAGGGAAGAAGGGATTACGAGTGGCATGTAAGATGAAATATGATGCTTGGTAGGCTCTCAAAAGACCACGGTGGGTGAAATAGGTAAACAAACATGCATACATACATACAGCAAAAGGACGACAAAACCAAAATAACCAACATCTCAATGCAAACCACTCCCACGTGGTCACACACACACCCTTACTCGGCCGTCAGCTCGGCAATGCGCCTCTCAATCTCGGGCACCTGGCGCAGCTTGACCTCGAGGTCCTCCTTCTCGTCCTCGAGGCGGAGGCGGGCGTCGGCGTCGAGGCCGGTGAAGACGTAGTTGCCCTGGCCGTCGAACTGCAGGATGCGGCTGTGGTACTTCCACAGGCTGCGGCGGTGGCTGACCGTCATGAGGGTGACGCCGAGGGCCTTTGCGTTGTCGTACATGACCTTCTCCGTCTCGAGCGTGACGCTCGAGGTGCACTCGTCCAGGATGGCGTAGCGCGGCCGGTGGTAGAAGAGCCGGGCCATGGCGACGCGCTGCTGCAGGCCGCCGCTGAGCACGTCGCGCCACTCGGCCTCGGCGTCCCAGCCCTCGGGGTACAGGTCGACGAGGTGCTCGAGGTTGAGGATCCGGAGGATGGCCAGGAGGTCCGCGTCCGAGACGCCCTTGGCCCGCACCGCGCGGAGGCCGTCCGGGTACGTGATTTGCTGCCGCAGCGAGCCGCGCGACAGGTAGGGGCGCTGCGGGATGTAGAAGATGGACGTGAAAGCCGGCTTGTGGACAGTGCCACCGTAGACGGGCCAGAGGCCGCCCAGGATGCGGAACAGCGACGACTTGCCGCAGCCGTTGGGGCCCACGACCAGGAGGTGGTCGCCCTGCTTGAGGGAGAAGGACAGGGCCTTGACGAGGACGTCGCCGTTGGGGGAGATGATGGGGCTAGCGAGGCTGGGTCAGTATCCTAGGGGGTATCTAGCAGCTGGTGGTTGAGAATAGAATGCACTTACACGTCGATAAACTCGATATCCTCGCTCTCCACAATCTTGCCGCGGCCCTTGAGCACGGCGGCGTTGTCCTCGGTGCCCGAGGCCGAGACCAGCTTCTTCTTGAAGTGGCCGGCCTGGATGTCGTCCATGACGCCGAGCAGTGAGGCGACGCGCGACGTGTAGCCCGCAAGCTCCATGACCTCGCGGTACGAGAACATGATGCGGCCAAAGGCGTCCGAGGCAGACAGCAGCATGCGGCGGTTGGTCACGAAGCTCTCGGTGCGGTCGCCCATGTTCATGGAGACGTGGCCAGGCAGCTTGACGAAGACGGGCACCGAGCACAGCATCAGGCCCAGGGCGCCCCAGAAGTACTTGATGACAAAGTCCTCCATGAAACCGTGGTAGAAGCGGCGCCGGAGGATGTAGTTGACGTGCTTGATCAGGGTGAAGTAGCCCTTGTCGAGCGTATTCTTCTCGGCCTCGTGGCCCGCATAGAGCGCCACCTCCTCGCAGTGATCGATCAGGCGCGAGTGCTGGAATCGGAACTCGCCCTCGAGCCGGGCCTCGTCGGCCACGTATTTGCCGAACGGCGGCGTCAGTGCCCTCATGACGCTGGCAGAGAGCTGCACCAGAAGCGACATGAAGACGACGCCCTCGCCACCCACGCTTCTTGATAGAGAGTGAGTGTAGATTGTCTGTTGGTTGGCACGTTAGTATTTGTACCAAGGAGTGGACAGCAAGGTAGAAAATGGGAAGCGGAATACGAACCATGTCTAGGAGCGGCTTGGCCAAGTTGCTGTATACCTCTGCCAAACTGTTGGAAAACTTGGCAACATCCACAGCAATCAGCTGGTCGGCGTTCTTTATCCTGTCGTCCAGGGCCGAGATGCCGTAAAATGTGAGTTTGGACAGATACTTGTCGTGTATGTGCTGCGTTAACCTTGTCCGGTACTTGAGGGAGAGCTCCGCTTGGTGATAAGAGAGCTGTCGACACGATATGGTTAGCTGTGTGCGCCATCCGTCTTAGTTCCTGAAGAGACAAGAAACGCACCATGGAGTTGGTAAAGGTAGCCGGCACAGCAATCAACATCCACCACACGATTCGCTTCAGGAACTCCTTGCCGTTTCCCTTGACGAGGCTCTTGACGATGGCGCCGTCCATGGCGGCGACCTTGAGGCTGATGAGCGTGCGCACTACCAGGAAGAAGCTGTGGCTAATGAGCAGGCGCGTCTCCTTGCTACGCCAGCCGGGCACCACGATGCGGACCAGCTTGAGCAGCGAGCGGAAGAACTCGCGGTTCAGCTCCACCTTTTTGCGCTTCTTGCCCGCCGCCGCCGCCGTTCCTCCTCGCCCCCTCTTGCCGCCCTTTGCGGCGGCGGCGGCGGCGGCATCACCACCACCTTCCACGTCGTCGCCCTCGTCCTCGTCGTCGTCGGCGGCCAGGCTCGACGTGCCCGTGTCGGCGTCGCGGGCCTCGCGCTCGCGCTGCGAGGCGGCCTTTTGCTCGGCGACGGCGGCGCGCACGCGGTGCACGAGGGCGACGAGAAGGGTGAGGTAGACGGCGCGCGAGATGCGGGTGCGGTGCGACAGGTACGTCTGCGTGAGCTGGGCCACGATAGCGCGCGCCGTCGCGCCGGGCGACGCCGACGCCGCCGCGGCCGCCGCCCCCAGCCGCGCCGAAAGCTTGGACTGCGCCGCCATCTAGTGTCTGGCCTTTTTTTTCCTCCCCACCCGCCTCTCGCTCTCTCTCTCTTCCTCGCTCTCGCACTGCTACGCGCGCGACCTGTGGCTTCTAGGCCCGGTCAATTGCCGTTGGGATTCGCGCGATGGTGGTTTGAGATGAGGCGAGGATCAGGTGGGAGGCTCGTCGGCTGGTGGGAGAAGGAGGCGGGGGTCTCCCGAAAGGTCCGGGTTCGACGGTGAGCTAGGTGGTTGGGGGTCAGGAGGTGTCGCTGACGGCCGAGGCGGGAGTTCTCGGAGCTGGCGAGGTGGCGCGTGGCCGTTCAACGTTGGCGAGATTCAAGAGAGAAGAAGGAAGAGGCGCGCCAGCTCCCAGCATGGTGGTCTGTACAAGGGCGGCGCTACGAGCCAACAGTCGAAACGGAGCAGCTCTAGCAAAGGTCTCCCGAGCTGGCCTGTGTTTTTGTTGCGGCTCCCAATTCCGTAATTCGTCCACCATTCCCATTCCCTCGGCAGGCGGGTTGGCGTCAGCGTGCGCCCTCCAACCGGGGGGTAGGCTGCTTCCACACTCGTCCCCACACAACCACAAAAAAACGGAGCCGCACGCTTCAACCGTCTGAGCCGCGGCGCCGGAACGCATGTGATTGTCTGGGGGCGCCAAATCCGGGGGTGTGGGCCGTGCGTGCTGCATTGGGCGGGCTGTGATTGGCCCGTGCATGTGTGGCTGGTGGCCGGTGGCAGCCCGCACTCCGTTTTCAATAGTGGCTTGCGTGCTCGTCACCGCACCACATGAAATCGCCCTCCGCCTCCTTATCCTTATCCCCCCCCTTCAGCACTAACACCGATGCGCCGCCAGCCATGCCCGGTCTTTTGAGTCTTCTGCTGGGCGCCCTCGCCCTCACGCGGCAGGCCACGGCAAATGTGGAAAAGACGATATTCCTGGGCCCCGAGACCATCAACATGCCCCAACAGGGCCCGACTTTTGGGAGCCTGCGCCTCGACGTGCTGAGCCCGGCTGCCGACTTGACCGTCAGGACCCACCTCCAGGCCGAGTTCCCCAACGGCACCAGCGGCAGCCGGGGGAGGGCCACATGGCTCCTGCTCGACGACCTGACCCCTGGCCAGCGCTACGAGGTCAGGGTGTGCTGGGCCGCCACTGTAGGGCACATTCGCTTTCTTCTTTTTAGGCGTATACATGACTGGTTGTCCTGCATGACATGATCTGACATGCGAACCTGTAGCAACCAACCGCATTCACCCTGGAAGCGTATGAGATCCCGGTGGTGTGGGAAACCCCAGCCCTGATCTCGTCCCTGGCCGAGTATTCCTCATCACGCATACAAGAGGACGAGGCCGAAGATGATGTTGTGGACAAGCAAGGCAGCAAGCCCGGAAAGCCGAGGAAAACGAGCCCGCAATCCAGAGGCAAGGAACACCAGGCCTCGATGTTGCTGCTCCAGATCCTTGCGGCCGCCGACTACTACACCGACAACCAGACCCTGATGAGCAACGTGGCGCCCGTGCACGTCGACATCATCCTGGACCCATTTATCCTGAACGTCTTGCCCCAATCCCTTGCCCCGACCGTGGTGTACGTCCTCTTTGTCGCGGCCATCTTTTGGTTCGTTGCCCAGCGGGCCGCGGCCTGGGTACAGAAGCTGGCCGTCGACGGCTCCCGGCCGCAGTCATCCAAGAAGGAGCAGTGAGCCGCCACGCCCACCACAAAAAAGATGGCAGTCGCACCTACAAGACGGGGGGAATAGGAATAAGAATAATAAGAGAAATAAGAATAAGCTTAAGCTTATATAGGAAAGTTACATAAGAAATCTCACAGAGGAAAACTACATAGGAAATGTCACATAAGAAAGTTCAAGGCACTACATTGCCACCTTACGAAATTTTATTGTTCCAGAATTTAATCCATGTTTAACCAGCGAACTCAAATTCGACTCTTGACAGAACCTCATGGTCAAGTGGCAAGCTCCCAAGCAGTATCCCCCGCTGTTTTCGCTCTCTTGCCACCGATGCCTCAAAACGTGGTATATTGTTAAATAACGTCCCTGCCGATAGAACGCTGGGTCATATCTCGATTACTAGTATGGTGGACGACTTTGATAACCTGGCTGGCTGGGCGGAGGAGGGTGGCCGGGGTAAGCAGGCTGGTGAGCGTACTGATGCTGGCCGCCATAGGGAGGTTGAGGTTGAGGCTGATGGTGTTCGTATTGCGGCTGACCTCCGTACGTGGATCGTTGCGCGTAGCCTCCGTACGGGGCCGGCGGCTGTTGGTGCGGAGGCTGCTGGTATGCCGGTGAGTGCTGTGGTTGTTGAAACGACGGCGACTGCTGCGGCTGATGGTACGACGGGGAAGGCTGCGAGTGGGGGGCCGGGGCGGAGCGGGCAGTGGGCGATGTGCCAGGTTGAGAGGGTGGCTGGTAGGATATCGGAGGCGCAGTGCCCGAGTAGCTAGCAGGCCCAGCATTGGAGTAGCCAAAGTTTCCGCTCTGTTGTTTTGCAGCTCGTCGTCACCGGTCAGCCCAGCCGGCGCATATCATCACTCATGATGCGACATGCAAAACGTACCGGTTTTCCCTGGCTCCCACCAAACATGGTGGCGACGCCTCCCATGACAGCACCCGCGAGACCGCCTGACGAGTGCGGCCCCGTCTGCGGCGCGCCGTGGTAGCTTTGGGGCTGCGGCTTGTCCCCGCCAGACGAAAACAAACTCGAGGCAAGGCCACTGACGAGTTTGCCGCCGAAGTTGCCAGCGCCACCGCCGCCGCCGCCGCCACCTTGTTTACCGGCGAATGAGTTGAGAGCGTTTTGTGCAAAGGACTAGAGTGTAGATAAACCGTGTTAGACAGCCCGCATCCAGGCGATACCGGATCCCACCAGAAGATGTGAGACGGGCAGGAGAGAAGCTTACGCCAAGGCCCCTGTCACCACTAGGTCCGTCCATTCCGCGGGTGCCCTCGAGTGCTCCGGCGGTGCCTGGTGGGAGGATGGGTTCCAGCCTGCCGTCTGCGTGCTGTATGGTCTGACTACCGTCGGGGTGAGTTATTATGCGCGGCTGCTGGGCGGGGGATGCGCCCGAGGGGGGGATGCCGTAGGGGTGATTGACGGAGCTGTTGGCCGGGGTGCTGATGGCGGTGGGCGCGGGCTGCGTCGGCACGTCCCACTGCGAGCGACCGGTGCCAAGCTCGACGTAATAGTACTTGCGCGTGGACTCGTCCCACTGCGCGATCCAGCCTGACGGGAGAGGTGGTGGGGCGACAGAGGGACCTGGCGCGCTGGGTGACGCTGTGCCGGCCATTTATGTGTTTTCCGGAAGGGGGCTGGCGGCTGCTGCGTGTCTCTGCTGCTGGGCGGGGGAGAGCACGGGCGTGCGGGAGGGCAGGAGCTGTGGTGTGCCCCGAGGCTCGGTGGTGGCTGGGCACCTGGGTCAGTGGCTTCGCCCCAACCGGAGGAATGCGGGCGCGGTCGCAAAGGGGAAATGATGGCGCCGAGCGGCGAGTGGGAGGCAGCAGCGTCGGGTGGCAAGGACCCCGACCCTTGGCTGTTGGTGCTGGCTGGCAGGATCTTAGTTTGGGGTTAGAATTCGAGCGAGCGCGCGGCTGGAGCTGGTGGCGGCGCGCGCACTGACTGGGGGTTAAATGTATTTTTCGATTTGCGTCAAATCAATCTTTCAGCTCGACAGGCGGGGTCGCTCTTGCCGGGGTCGCCTGGCTGGGGTGCTGGGGTCAGGTCTCACTTGGGCGCCGCCTAGTGGCGATAAAAACACGCGCTCAGCACGACACCAGCCCCCAGGCGAGATGGAGACGACGCGACCGAAGTCTGGTCAGATTGGGCTGCCACGCTGCTTACCACCTTGGGCAGCCCGCAAGGTCCATGTTGCTCGCTGACACGGGCATGAATGAGAGCATGAAGGCTGGTGGAGGCAAGTGCGAGTGAAGCTCACGCCTGCCCTCATCAGCCCCGCCCACGCAATTTGATCAAGCCCTCCATCTCCTAGCGGGGATGGCAGATGGAGCAGGCTGTGGATTTACCCCGTTAAAACAGGATCGAGGCCCAGTGGCATGATGGGGAAGGTGGGAAACCGGCACAACACCCTGCCTGACTGCTTTTCGTAGTTGTTTCTGTCCCATTGATGCTGTCCCATTGATGCTGCCCCCGCCTGCCACTTCGTCCCATGTGGTCTTTCCATCGTTAGTGTTGATGTCAGACAGAGTCGTGTAAGAAGAGCGGAGAGCCATCACTATCGGTTCATTTGGCCTGGATAACCCCTTTTCATCACCCAAACACAAATCGAGTCGCCATGGCGCAGGACGGCAGTGTATTGTCTGGCAAACTCGCCCTCATTACGGGTGCCTCTGGAGGGTGTGTTTATATCCTGTGTCTTCCCAGAGGTAAAACAAGACCCCCGAATGGCTGACCACCCCCAGGATCGGCGCGGCCGTCTCCAAGGACCTCTGGGCGCTGGGCGTCGACCTCGCGCTCACGTATTGGTCGTCGCGGGACAAGATCGACGCCCTGGTGACGGAGCTGGAGGCGGCGCCGGCGCGGGCCGACGCCAAGATCTCGGTGCACCGCATAGACATGGGCACCAACGACGACCCGGACTTTGACTTTCTGTTCGACGAGATCGAGCAGCTGCAGGCGCGGAGGCCCGACATACTGGTGGCCAACGCCGGCTACGGCAAGCGCAAGACGTACATCGAGGACATCGACCTGGACGAGTTCGACTACATGGTGCGCGTCAACCTGCGCTCGCCCTTTGTGCTGGCCAAGCACTGCGTGCCCGCCATGGCCAGGAGGGGCTGGGGCCGCCTCGTGTTCGTGTCGTCCATCGCCGCCGTCGGCGGCGGCATCAACGGGCCCCACTACGCCGCCAGCAAGGGCGGCCTGTCGGGCATGATGCGCAACCTGGCGGCGCGCTACGCCAAGGACGGCATCACGGCGAACGACGTCGCCCCCGCCATGATCGGCGAGACGGGCATGATCGGCGGGCCGCGCGACGTCGAGGGCACGCCGGGAGACGTCAAGAACATACCCGTCGGCCGCCTCGGCACGCCCAAGGAGGTCGCAAACGTGGTCACGATGCTGTGTCAGACGGGCTACATGACGGGGCAGAGCATCCTGCTTAGCGGAGGGCTAAAGTGATCTAGATGCGCATGTATTTAGAGGCCGTCTACTATGTATGAGCTTTGTTGTGTTCTTTTTAGGTACCAGCTCATCTCTACCATGATATGAAAAGGAAGCGCGCCACCAGTCTAATTTTACAAGCACCACCGAAAGTCGGGCGACGCCGGCCCGTCGCGCAGCTTCTCCGTCGGCACGTCGATGGGCCTGACCTTGACGCCCTGGGCCGCGTCGCGCCTCCCGTTGTCCCACATCATGTACAGGCCCAGCGCGACGGTGAGCAGGCCGCCGAGGCCGCCGAAGGCGGCCGTCGTGGCCAGGGCGGGCAGGTACTTTGGCGCGTCCTTGTTGAGGAAGATGTTTGAGCTCACGACGCCCATGAGGTTGGCGACGGGCACGGCGATGCTGGTCAGGACGACGCGCTTGCCCTCGTGGGCGATGTTGTTGTTGTACAGCACGTCGAGCAGCACGCTGGGCGCCGACGTGCCCCACGTCATCATGAAGGACGCGAAGTAGGCCACCATCTGCTGGCTGCCCAGCACGTCGTCGAGCCCGGCGTAGACGGCCATGCCGACAAAGGTGAAGAGGAAGCCGAGGGCGACAAAGGGGAAGCGCAGGCGCGTGTAGTCGCTCGCAAAGGCCAGGACCAGCAGCATGACGGCGCCCGTGACGTTTGGCGCGACCGTGTACAGGTTCGTCTTTGCGGGCCCGTAGCCGAGCCGCTGCACGATCTGGGGCAGGAACAGGTTGACCGACTGCAGCGGCACGCCGAGGCACATCTGGATTGCGAGGATGAGCCACGAGGTCCAGTGCTTGAAGATGGAGAGCGACTCGCGGATGTTGAGTTTCTCGTTGACGACGGACGAGCTATCCATCTGCATGCGGTGGTGGGCCAGCCGGCGCTCGTCCTCGGTCAGGAAGCGCGCCTCGGACGCGGACAGGGGTAGGTACCAAAAGGCAAAGACGGAAAATGCCACGGTCCCCGCCCCTTCGATGACGAACAGGTAGCGCCACGGCTCGATGGCGCCGCCCTGGATCTGGAAGACGCCAAAGGACAGCAGGCCGCCAAAGGCGGATGCGATGCTCTGGGCGGCGTAGAAGATGGCCAGGCGGCGGGCCAGCTCGCCGCGGCGGTAGAACATGGTCTGGTAGTAGATGACGAGGGGGAAGAAGGCGCTCTCGGCCATGCCCAGGAACCAGCGCAGCGCGAAGAGGCCACTGAAGTTGTGCGTCACCACGACGAGCAGCGTGGCCATGCCGAAGCAGAACATCATGCACGGCAGCACGCGGCTCGGCCCATACTTCTTGCCGACGATGCCGAGGAACGGGGCCGTGAGGACGTAGGGGATGAAGAATACGGAGAGCAGGATGTTGTAGTCGTTGCCCTGCAGGCCCAGCGACTTCTCGAGGCCGTTGGTCTTGGCGTTGCCCAGGTTGCTCTTGTCGAGCGAGTTGAAGAGGTACATGACGGATAGCACCGGCAGCAGCCGCAGGTCGAACTTCCATACCAGCGAGCGCTCCGCCTTGGGGTCGATGTTGAAGGGGTCCGAGGTCGCGGCGGTGGTAGCGGCGGGCCCGCTTAGGACGACGCCGACGCCCGTCACACTCTCGGGCTTGCTGTCGGTTGTTGCCTTTTCCGCCGCGTCCATATCGGCGGGCGTCTTGGATGGCACAGACAGCCCGTCCACCTTGTCCCGGGGGTCGGACATTGCGATTGCTGTTCTTGTCTGCTGTGACCCAATTTACTGTGAGGCTGTTGTGTGGATGAACTTCCTCTGACAGGGGAGACGGCGACTAGGGAGGGTAAAAGCACAGCTTTGGAGGGCAGAGGCTGGGTGGGATTCGGAAAGCCTCTTATACGATATGCGGGATGCCACCCACACTCCCCGATCGGAATTGCCATGCTCAGAGTAACCAAAGCCTCAGGGACTGACAGGACCTGAATGGCAGGGTCCGACCATCGTTAGCCGGCCCCTGCCGCCAGTGTTCACAGGCATGCTCGCAGCCGTGGGCGACATATCCCCGATTCGTGTCTAGGGTGCTACGTGGGGTGGGGTCGCGCTGCCGTCGTCCGGGGCCGCGCGAGTCACTTGGCGAGCGATGTATCTGCGGCTCGATGGGGACTAGAGGCCGGGTTCGGCATCCTCTAGGCTGTAATTGGCGGGCGAGGTCGAGGGAGAGAGGGGGGAAGAGGGGGACAGGTCGCTGGCGTCGGAAGCCGCGTGGTGTGCTGCCATGACGGATAGCGGGGCGGTCATGACGACGGAGATGAACGCGGTGTAGGTGAGATAAGAAGATGCCCGGGGCAATTTCGTGGGAAAGAACTCTGCCGAAAAAAAAACACGGTTTCCAGTGTTTCCCATTGTCAAAAGCGTTACCCAAACGGCCGGGTTTCTGCTATCGGTGCCAGTGGGTCCCGCCAGCCCAGACCTGCCCGCGCTCCCAAGGCCGTTATCACCTACGATCTGGGTACGCAACACTCTACCTCGTTTGTCACAGTGGGCTCTCAGCCTGCGCTCTCCGGTCGCGGCCAATCGGCGAGGCCTCGTGGGAGGGGGCTTCTCCGCAGACGCCCCGCCGACCCTGCTTCTCCGCATTTCCCGATACGACAAAGAAAATCCGGCGGCCGGTGTCGTTAATGACTGGTCCAGATGACTGCCTGGATCGACTTGTGGAGGCAGCATTTCCGAGGGGCCAGTTACTCACTGGGTCACGGGAAATGGGTGCTGGCCGGAGCCTGCTCGGAGCATGCCCGTCACTCGTGGGAATAGATCCTCCCATGAAAGGAATGCGCCCAAGCGCCGTTTGTGGCGGCCTTGGCGCTGCGAGCTCGTCTTTGATCGATTTTTGGAGGCGCATTGATGAACTCGCGTGGCAGGCAGCCCGGCTTTGTACTGTTCAACCTCTTTACCGGCCTCGGGGTTTGCGATTACTGATTACTCAGCCCTTGCATCCCAAAAGCGACCATGTTCCTGTAGACGACACCATTAGTGACTGGGCAAAACGTCGAGCCCCCATCGTATGTGCTGTGATGATGTACAACGGCGGCTTGGACCACTCACCGGCTCGCCCTCGTATATCCCCACGGCAATTGAGAACAACCGTGGACTCCAATTGGACCATTTCGCTTTCCGAAAACTGGCAACATTCTACATGGCGACTTTTGATTCGGCTGTGCGTAAAAATCCCAAGCTATTCCCCAGGGTCAACTGCGCCCAGCTGGCCCTCCAGGTGTAGCTATAAAAGATGCCGTACAGGACATGTCAGCACAGAAGCCTTCTCTCGTCCCCAACATGATACCACCGAGACCGACATAGGGCAAAACAGCCACAGCCACAGCCACAGCCATGGATCTCAACGTCATAGCAGTCGTTTCGGCGCTGCAGACAGTCGTCCTATTGCCCAAGGATGAACTTTTCGGCTTATCAGCGGTCAAGGTTTGGCTTGGGTTGATGTTGGCGCAGTGCCTTCTTACCAAGATGTACAGCATCTGCATATATCCCCATTTTGTCTCGCCGCTGCGGCATCTCCCAGGTCCAAAGGTATGGATATATGGAGGAGGCCTGCCGCGGTTATGCCCGGCTGTCTGCGTGCTGGAGGTACAGGGTCTGAGCTAACCGCCAGACCGCTCGACTAATAGGACAACCACTTCTTCGTCGGGCAAGCGGCCAGGCTAATGATGGCGGCAGGCCCGCATGACCTGTATGAGGAATGGGCTCGGAAATGGCCCGACGCGCCTTTCATCCGTCAGCTCAGCGTCGGCAACCAGGAGCTCCTCATCGTCAACAGCCTTGCAGCGCAGCGGGAGGTCTTGGGAACCCACGGCAATGATTTTGTCAAATCCGACCTCTTCAATAGGCTGTTTGGCGAGATCATCCCGGGCGGGCTCCTCTTCACCAAAGGGGAAGAGCACAAGAGGCGAAGGCGGGCGCTGGCTGGGCCCATGTCCCTACCCAAAATCCGCAGGCTGGTGCCTGTTTTCCAGGAGAAGGCAAGGGGCTGGGTCAACTCTCTTCAGTCTGGGCTGGACGCTGGAGGCGACGGTGTCTGGGAAGGTGAGTGCAATTACAGGCTATCCCTTCGGTCCAAGACGACGAGGCCTGCTAACGTCAGAGTCCTCACCATTTTACATCAGTCGAGTATAGTATGCACGAGCTTCTCCTAGAGATGATCGTGGTCACTGTCCTTGGGGTGGAGCTGGCACAGATGGAGTCGCCATCGTCGATGGGCTTCGCCGAGGCTTATCATAACCTTCTGCAGCCATCGAAGCTCAGCATGATAATATGGTTCGTGAATGCCATGGGGCTTCCAATGCGCTGGCTACCCCTTAAAAGCAACAAGAAGTGGCTCGAGGCGAACTTTACGATTCAGAGCATGATCAAAGACGTAGCGCATCGGAGGGCCGAGAATCTAAGGGCGGCCGGTCGCAGGCGTGACGCCGAAGATGTGTCCGATACGCGCCGTGACCTAACGACCTTCATGCTTGAAGAGTCGCTTTTCGGCAAAGGTGAACTGAGCGAGTCCGAGATCGCAAATGGCGTGAGTCTTCGTCTTGTCCTTTTCCAAAGCGGGATGCTGGAGGTGTCTGGCTCGACGCTGACCAGACCCCTGAACAACACTAGCTTCTTGAACTCGTCGGCGCAGGTAAGTTATTGTCAATACAACATGTCCGAGGCTTGCTGTTCGTTACTAACATGGATACATTTTTGCTTATAGCACATGACACGTCGTCTTCTGCCATTACGTGGATTATATTTCAACTAGCAGCAAGACCAGAGATGCAGGAGCGATGTAGGGTCGAGGTGTTGGCGGTTACCGACGATATCGACGCGGGGATGTTGGAGAACTTGCCCTTTTTGGACAAATTCATCAAAGAGGTCTTGAGGATGTATTCGCCAAGTAAGCTCCTAGATTGTGTCAGCCCAGCTGAGGCGGCCACTCTGCTAACAGCTTGACCGCAGCGATTGTTTCGCTCCGAGAAGCAGCAAAGGACATGGTGATCGAAGGCGTCCCGATCGCAAAGGGCACCTCGATTGTCATCTCGCCGGCCAATATTGGACGCAACCCCAAGGTCTGGGGTCCTGATGCAGACACCTTTGATCCAGACCGCTGGAGTAGGCTCGAGGGGGACGCGGCCAGTCCCTATGCGTTTGGTGCTTTCAACAATGGGCCACGCATCTGCCCTGGCAGGCAACAAGCAATGCTCCAGATGAAGGCCATCCTGTGCGAGCTGCTCCGTGCCTTTCACCTCGAGCCGGTGGACACTGCCCTGAAGTTCCAGAACCCGACGGTGATGTTGAAGCCCAAGGGCAAGCTGAGGGTCAGGGCGAGGCGGCTGGAGATGTAGCCTGCAGATGGGGAAAGAGGTCAAAGCAAAGCAGGAAAATCATTGCTGCCTTGAGGCCAGCTGGCCTGATGCTTTTGTAGTATTCTGGGCGTGTGGGTGAGGCCGCAAGGCCAGGGAATTCACGTAACAAGTGACTAAAAGAATCCCATCGATCTGTCTGGAATTACATGATGCCGAGCCTGAAGCAAGTTGATGCACCGTGTCATGTCGGTGCTGGCACAGTCCAGCCGCGCCTCAGCTATTTTTGATGCATCGAGGGGCGAGGTGGATCCTTTGATCCGCAGCTTCCGCCAATCAACATCTTAATTGGGGCACCTCGGAGGCAGTCTTTTGTGACCACAGGTGTCCTTTTGGGCTGGACAGGGGCAGGCTGCGTGCTGTACTTCACTGTAGCGCACGCATTGCACCGCACCGTCCCACCGTCCGCCAGGCACAGCAGGGCGGCTCAGCTTGAGGCCACATCACAGCTTGGCGGGCCATCGACGAGACGCCCTATTTGGACCTCCGCCCGCCGCCCTCGACCCATTTGGCATTTTCTTTTGGCTTCCCCTTCACCGGTGAACTCGAGCGAGCAGTTGTTTTTGGTCCGCACCAGCGACTGCACTTTCCAATCTATGGGCGCGCAATTGCTGGCCCAATAGACCCTGCCCTTTTCCTTGCCTTTTCCTAGCACTCAATTTCCGACTCCGCGGGGCGGCCCTGCAAACACAGATACCCCGCCGGCCGCCGCCGCCATGGCGAAAGCACCCATAACGCCTCTCTTGAGGCTGCTCTGCTCCGTCTTCCTCTTCTCCTCCAATGTCCTGGCCGTGTCCGCCGTGCTGGGCATCGACCTGGGCACCGAGTACTTCAAGGCCTCGCTGGTGAAGCCCGGCATCCCCCTCGACATTGTCCTGACCAAAGACTCGCGCCGCAAGGAGGCCTCGGCCGTCGCCTTCAAGCCCCCGCAAAATGGCCCCAAGGCCGGGTCCTACCCCGAGCGCGCGTATGGCTCCGACGCCATGGCCCTGGCCGCCCGCTACCCCGGCGACGTTTACCCGAACCTGAAGACCCTCCTGGGCCTGCCCACGGACACCGCCATCGTCGCCGAGTACGCCGCCCGACACCCGGCGCTGCAGCTCGGCGCCCACAGCCTGCGGAAGACAGCCACCTTCAAGAGCCCCGGCGCCTTCACCCCGGATGAGGAGCCGTTTCTCGTCGAGGAGCTGCTGGCCATGGAGCTCCAGAGCATCCAGAAGAACGCCGAGGCCATGGCCGGCTCCACCGTCCGTTCGACCGTCATCACGGTGCCGCCCTTCTTTACCGCCGAGGAGAAGCGCACCGTCGAGCTCGCCGCCGAACTCGCCGGCCTGCGTGTCTTGTCCCTCATCAGTGACGGGCTCGCCGTCGGTCTCCACTATGCCACCAGCCGCACTTTCCCCAACATCAACCAGGGCGCCAAGCCCGAGCATCACATGGTCTTCGACATGGGCGCCGGGTCCGCCAAGGCCACCATCATGAAGTTCCAGAGCCGGACCGTTAAGGACGTCGGCAAGTTCAACAAGACGGTCCAGGAGATCCAGGTCCTGAGCAACGGCTGGGATCGCACTCTGGGCGGCGACGCCCTGAACTATCTGATCCTGGACGACATGGTGGCCCAGTTCACCGAGTCGCCTGCTGCCAAGAAGGTCTCTGCCACCGTCTCCGACGTCAAGGCTCACGGCCGCGCCATCGCAAAGCTGTCCAAGGAGGCAGAGCGAGTGAGGCACGTCCTGAGCGCCAACCAAGCCACGGGCGCTAGCTTCGAGGCGCTGTACGATGACGTTGACTTCAGGTACAAGCTCACGCGCACCGACTTTGAGACGATGGCCCAGGAACACGCCAAGCGCGTCGTCGCTGTCGTCAAGGAGGCTCTCGGCAAGGCCGGCCTCGATGCCGCCCAGCTGGACTCGGTCGTTCTGCACGGCGGCGCAACTCGCACGCCCTTTGTCCAGCAGGAGCTGGAGAAGCTCTTCGATGCCGACAGGTTGCGGACCAATGTCAACGCCGACGAGGCCGCCGTGTTTGGCGCCGGCTTCAGGGCCGCCGAGATCAGCCCGAGCTTCCGTGTCAAGGAGATCCGGGTCGCGGACTGCAACCCTTACACAACGGGAATGAGGTGGCAGAGCCAGTCCGGCAAGGCTCAGCACCAGCGTCTTTGGTCGAGCGTGGCGCAGATTGGCGGGCCGCCCAAGGAGCTTACCTTCACAAACAAGGAGGACTTCACAGTCGACTTTTATCAGCAGCTCCCGCCCCTGGCGCCCGAGACCGGCTCCGACGTCGAGACCATCACCAAGGTGCTTACGACCAAGAACCTGACGGCCACTGTCGCCGAGCTCAAGGAGAAGTACTCGTGCGAGCCTGCCGATGTCCAGTTCAAGGTCAGCGTGAAGCTGAGCGCGGACAATGGCGAGGTCGAGGTGGTCAAGGCCGCTCTCCAATGCGAGATTGAGGTCCAGGAGAAGGAGGGCTTTGTTGACGGCGTCAAAAACCTGTTCGGGTTTGGCAAGAAGGACGACCAGAAGCCGATTGACGGCGAGGCCTCTGGCAGCTCCTCCTCGTCAACCAAGTCGAGCTCGTCATCCGCCAAGGGATCTAGCAGCTCGTCGGCCGCGGGCTCTTCTGCGTCTGTCGCTGCCGACGAGGCTGCAAACAAGATTGTGAAGAAGACGGTGTCGATCCCCGTCCAGCACGAGCTGACCAAGGCGGGTATCCCGCAACTGTCCAAGGCGGACGTGAAAGCGCTCAAGGACCGCCTGAAGGCTTTTGAAGCATCGGACAAGGCACGCATGCAGAGGGATGAGGCTCTCAACCAGCTCGAGGGGTTCACGTACCGCGCCAGGGACTTGCTTGAGAACGACAACTTCATCAAGGCCTCGACCGCGACTGAGCGTTCTAGCCTCGAGAAGCTGGCCAGCGATGCTAGCGAATGGCTTTACGGCGATGGTGTCGATGCCAGCAAGGAGGAACTCAAGAAGCGTCTCAAGGAGCTGACTGCCATTGCCGACCCGATCCAGAATAGGATCGATGAGAACCAGAAGAGGCCTGAGCTCGTCGCGGGCCTCCAGGATGCGCTGGAGCAGACGGTCAAGTTTGTCGGAAACATCAAGAAGGAAATTTCCGACTACGAGGCCTTCAAGTCGGCAGAGGCCGCCTCGTCATCGACCAGCTCAGAGTCTTCCTCGACGACGCTCGCCCCGTCACAGGGCGATTTTGACGATCTGGAGGATGATGACGCCAAGTCAACAACCAAGACGCCAACCATGGAGGACGTTGTCAAGGAGCGCGGACCCGTCCCGCCCCTGTACACGATGGAAGACCTCGTCGAGCTCGAGGAGCTGCACAAGACGATCAAGTCGTGGCTGGACGGCAAGGAGGCGGAGCAGAAGAAGCTGGCCGAGACTGACAACCCTGTCCTCCTTGTCGCCGACCTGACCTCGCGGCGGGCCAAGCTGGATAAGGCCGGTATGGCTCTGACGATGAAGGGGGTCAAGAACTTTGAGGCGAAGAAGAAGACATCGTCCAAGAGCAAGCCCAAGAAGGCGGCCAAGAAGGGCAAGGGCGGCGACAAGCAGGATCCGGTCAAGATTGAGCTCGGCAAGGACGGCAAGATGCCGACTCAGGAGGAGCTTGAGGAGCTGCTGAAGCAGATGGGAGTGGACCCCAACGCCGAGGATGGCAAGGCGAGCAAGGAGGAAGCACCCAAGGAGAAGACGAGGGTTCACGAGGAGCTATGAGGGGCGGATATGTGGACAATATGGAAGGGAAGGGGAGGGAAGAAAATGGGCAAGCGTGCGATGATGCATTTCTCTCGATAACCCACGGAGTTTATAGGCATACAGGAGGTAGACCTGGAAGAACCTGAATGATACAAGACCATTTCTGTTTGACTTTAGGGTGCAATATGATATATGGACTTGGGTCTCTCGCGTGAGGCAACACACCATGTTTTATCGTGCCGACGGCTGTTGCGGGTGCCACAACTTGGGCCGTTTGCTTTGTTCAGAGGATGAACGAACCTCTTCACTGACAATCGGACTTTCCGCCTGCCTCAGTCTGCTATACAGTAGCATGCGCCCCTTCCTTTAGAGAGACTCGCCAAGAAACTCAGCGGTAAAGTTGCCAGACTGTTGAGCCAACACGCACATGTGTGGGCCACATTGGGCGCTATTTATGTCTACGCGTGGCAGTCCGTCCTGGTAGGGGTATGTGTGTGTGTGTGGAACTTCCAAGGAAGCCGAGCCTCCTCCTGGGCAGGAAAGGGGTCCCCTAGCACGGCACGTGAAGCATCAGCCCATGACTTTTACAGTATGCGGTCAGCTCCATGGATCTCTTGGTTGAAGTTGTCAAAGTGTAGTCCATTATCAGCCCTGCCGTCTTTCCCAACAGTTTCGGGGAAGATGGTGGAACCCGAAAAGAAAAAAACCGAGGCATCAAAGGTCCGGCCCCACCGTCCAACTCGGCTAAACTGCTTTTGGATAGGGCGCCGCAGAAAAGGGTGGGAGAGGCGACCCGGGGAGCCCGAACCCAGGCCGCGAGGCGTGATTGGGAGAAGTCGCGTTGTGGGATGAATCCAAAGGCCCGGCGAGCAGGCAAGACGCGGCGTGTTGCGTGATGCCAATGCTGGCGGGAGGCCGAGAGCACTTGGTACGTACCTGGTCGTCCAGATATAAGATGTGCCCAGCGCTGTCCGCAGTCCCATAGGTATCCGGCTCTTGTGGTTGTTGCCAAGAAAAAGAGGGTAAAGACTACATATCGACGAACCATCGCGACCCCTCCGCGCGCAACTGTCCCACCCACCCCCCGTCTGTCGGTAGAAACCGCCCCCGTGACGTCTCCCACTAGCTCACCAGTGGCACTTCCTTCTCCCCCCCCCTCGCAAACATGGGCTTCAAGGCCATCATCGTCGGCGGCGGCGTCGGCGGGCTGACGCTCGCAAACGTATTCGAGCAGCTCAACATCGACTATGTCCTCCTCGAGGCGTATGGCGACTTCACGCCCGAGGTCGGCGCCAGCATCGCCATGCTGCCCAACGGCCTGCGCATCCTGGACCAGATCGGCTGCAGGGCCGCCTTCAGCGAGGGCGTGCACCCCATCCAGACCGTCCGCGTCACCCGCCAGGGCGTGCTGGCCGCCACGGTGGAGGACTGGAGCACCAGGCTCATCCAGAGGTAGGTTTTACCGAGCCTGCTCCCCCCATAGATAGGCAGGCCTCCTACTAACTCCGGTGCTAGGCATGGCCAGGGTGTCGAGTTCCACGACAGGCGCATCCTCCTACAGGCGCTCCTGGGCGGCGTCAAGAACAAGGAGAGGCTGCTCCTTAACAAGCGCGTCTGCAAGGTCACCACTGACGAGGACCGCGCGACCGTCGAGACGGCCGACGGCCACAGGTACGAGGGCGACGTCGTCGTCGGCCTCGACGGGATCAGGTCGACGGTCCGCAACGAGATGCGGCGCCTGGCCGCCGAGCAGTCGCTCGGCTACTTTCCGGACGACGAGTGGAAGCGTGAGAGAATAGCCACCCCCCGGCCACCCCCTGAACGAGCATCCGGCTTACGATTTACCCCTCCGCAGGCGTTCCGATCGAGTACAGGTGCATCTTCGGCATAGGCAAGGGCAGCAAGTACCTGCCTCCCGGCTCAAGCACCCAGGTCATCCACCAGGGCTGCTCCTACCTGGTTCTCGGCGGTCCTCCCGGGAAGACCTACTTCTTCCTGGTGGAGAAGCTGCCCGAGATTATCTATGCCGACAAGACGCCCAAGTACAGCGAGGAGGAGACCAAGGCTTTTGTCGACAGCCACCGCAACGACATGATTATCGAAGGTTGCAGCTTCGGTGACGTGTTTGACAACCACACCTCGTTCGGCATAACCCCCCTGCACGAACACGCCTTTGAGAAGTGGCATTACGGGCGGATAATCACGCTCGGTGATGCGGCGCACAAGGTGAGATTTGTCCGCCATCAGATGGACTGTGATCTGTGTCGGAAAGGAGGATGTGCGGGCTACTGCTAACACTGCGCAAAAAAACAGGTCAACCCCATCGCAGGACAGGGCGGCAACGCGGCCATGGAGAGCGTGGCCGCCTTTGTCAACAACCTCAAGGAGCGCCTCGACGCCCTCCCCAGCCCCTCGGCCAGCCTGTCCGCCGCCGACATCCACGCCGTCTTCCGTGACACGCAGGACCAGAGGCTCGAGCGCGCGCGCGAGGTCGTCACGTACTCGCGGACGGTGCAGAAGACGTACGCCAGGGAGGGCAAGTTGGGTATGCACATGACGCACCTACTACCGCTACTGCTCAGCCAGGAGAAGCTGCTGGAGTCGTGGGCCGCCATCCACGCCAACGCTGTCAAGGTCGAGGCCCTCCCCGAGGTGTTCCGGCCGCACTACGTCCCCTTCACGTCGGAGCTGCCCGCCAAGCCGATCCGGAACGCCAAGGCCGAGAGGGCCGTGACGGCGCTGGCGCTGGGCGGGCTCACGTGGCTGGCGGGCCACGGCGTCAGGAAGATGGGCCCGCTGCCCGAGGCCATGCTGGGGCAGCCGTTCAGGAAGACCTTTACGGGCCTGGGCGTCGACCGCATCTTCAGCCTGCTGACCAAGATCTTCGCCGTCAGCCTGGCGAGCCCCGTGCCGGAGCAGCGCCTGCAGCTAGTGTACTTTGTGCCCATGCTGGCGCCCACGGTGCTCATCTGGCTGGTCGAGGCACACCGGAGGGGCAACTCGCAGACGCTTCTGGGCCGCCTTTTGACCTGGTGAGTTTTTGAGTCTGTGTTGATGGGGGAGACTAAGAAAAGCTGGGAATGGCATGCATGACTGACAAACTTCTTTACCCTCCAGGCCCGGATTCACGGCGGTCCTGTACCAGCTCCTCACCGTCGCCCGCGTCGGCCCCGCCTACTTCCTCTCCACCCTCCTCATCACCCTGGGCCCGCTCTACCACCGGACCGGCGCCCGGTCCGTCGACCCGGACGTGGCGCGCGCCCTCCTCCCCGCCGTCGCCCTCGGCTACGTCGTGCCCTCGGCCCTCATGCTCCTGCCCGCGAGCATTACCGGCGCGGCCAGGTGGCAGGACTTTATCACGCTGTGGCAGGTGGCGCCCGTCGTCGTCGGGCCCATCACCTCGCTCATCGCCTCGGGCATCCGCCGCGTCCGCCGCGCCTTGAGCAAGGCCGACGAGCCCAACCCGGAGCTCGAGATGTACAAGAACAAGGACGTGCCGCACCTACTGACGGCCTACAAGGCGGCCGCCATCGGCACGGCCGCCGTGCACGTCGGCTTCCTGGGCTACGTGCTCTCGTCGCCGACGCTGTCGCTGCCCAAGATCTTTGGCGAGATGCCGTGGCCGTGGTCGCCCGCGGGCGCGCGCTGGGAGGTCGGGCTGGCGGCCCGCGAGGTGGCCTTCGCGCTCTTCAAGCGCGACCTGTTCGGGTTCGCGGCCGCCAACCTGGTCTGGTGCCTGCACAGCGTCTTCGACATGCGCCGCCTCGGCTACGTGACGACGGCCGAGGCGGCCAGGGCGGCGCTCGCGGTGCCCGCGTCGCTGCTGCTGCTGGGGCCCGGCGCCATGTACGCCGGCACGTGGTACTGGCGCGAGAGGACCATTGCCGGCCTGAGCAGGATGGAGGCTGGCGATGAGAAGAAGAAGCAGTAGGGGGGTGCTTTTATTACGTCTTGAGGGGGATGTACAAATACCTGGAACCTAGAGCATGGATGGTGCATAAAATTTACTTTGTAGCGAGTTCGAATTGTGCCCAAGATACGTTTCTTTCCAATGCTCCAAGTATCCAAAAGGTGCCGTTCCTGTCCGCCCATCACATGAGGTTGTCGGCCAAGTCCATGATATCCATCTTTGCCCCCACGTCGTTTCCTCGTCGGCGGCACCTTGCGCCCTGTAGTCCGCTCGTCCAGCCGCCCGGCGAGGGGAAGCGAGTCCGCCGTGAAGCTGAGGACGCCCGACCAGAGAGGCTCTTCACTCGCGGCCCACCCGCGGCCTCGTCGGCGCCCCAGCGCGGCCTGAGTACGGGGGGCACGATGCCCTCGAGGTGCGCGGCCGTCAGGGCGTCGAGGCGCGAGTCGTCGTAGACCCCGACCATGTCGCCCCCTTGCTTCGCCGAACGCGAGAAGCCGCCGCCGCCGGGCCGCTGTGTGACGTAGTCGAAGGCCGAGCCGCCGTACACGAGGCCCCACGAGAGGGCCCCGTCGCCGCGGCGCGGGAAGTCGGCGCCGGGCCGCTGCGCGCTCATGTGGGCCAGCACGCCCCGTGGCCTTGCCGCGCAGGCCCGAGACGAGGTTGCCCGCGTGCGCGTTGGTGGCGTGCACCACGTGCCTGGCGCGGACGGCCCCGCGAGGCGTGGTGATGAGGTAGGGGAAGTCTGCGTCTGGCTGCCGAGATTCCGGCGGTGATTTGGAAGTGCTCATCCCGCCGAGGACGTCGATCGAGGTCGCTGGCGTGTTGGTCTCGATGGAGAGGGCGTCTGGGGACTCCTCCAGGAGGCCCCTTCCGTACTGACGATACCAGCCGGCACGGCCACAGGGCGCCGGCCTTGTACGAGATGGCGCCGACGACGTGCTGGTTGACCTCGAATTTCTAGATGGAAGTCAAAAGTTGAGGGAGCACATGCGGTCAGTAAGTAAGAAACCACTCCCGCCAGCAACAGGACCCTACCTCGCGTGCCTCCTCGGCAGTCCACGTCCGCACCTCGAACTCGGGCACCCACTTCCCGAGCGCCTCGACGTCCTCGAGCGCGGCCCGCAGGCCCTGCTCGTTGTCGACAAAGAGATCCACCGTCTCGGCCTCGCGGCACTCGGCGGCGCCGAAGCCCTCCGCCTCGCACAGCCCCGTCTGCAGCGGCAGGTGGCGCAGCTGGAACCGCACCAGCGCCGCGGTGCGCCACCCTGCCTTGGGGAAGAGTCCGGTAGCAAGTCGGCGTTGGAGTCGCGGTGGTGGTAACAAACTGGAGCAGAAAAATATGATTCGTATCTACCTACAAAGGCCCCAAACGTGAAACGCGGTTTCATGAAACGGCAAGCCTTATCTTGCTTGCTTCCTTTTCGGATTTAGTGTAACTTGCGCGGCCATTATATCACCAAGTGCCTTGCTTTATTTCTCTTTGGAATGCCGCCTCCAGGACTAACATTATCGCTTTCCCTCGCTGTGGATGGGTGCGGGCTATAAAAACTTGCAAAAAATTAAGTTTGCAAAAGCTTACCAGGCTACCTATCGGGTGCCTGGTTACGAAACCCTTTGTGGGTTTACTTCGATCCTCTGTCCTCTTTCGGGGTGCAGGTAATTTACTCCCTCCGGTGGGATACCTGGGCAGGAAATTTACTCCCTCGGCGGGATACCTGCGACAACACTCGTACTCGAACTCGAGACCTACAGGATCTGGGCTTCACAAGTGGGAGCTCGGCTCTTACCACTAGACCACGCCCTGTAGGCCTGAGGAGGTGGAAGAACACGCCACGGGCCAGCCTGATAAACCCATGCCTCTGGTGTTTGGCGGCGGTGCTGACGTCACTGCAATCTTGCAGCAGAGTTCGGACGACAAGCGTTTCTCCGGGCAGGCAACCAGCCTCGAGTCCGCCTGGGCTCGCCGGCTGGATTATCCGTCCTATTCCCTTTAAGTACAGTTACCACCGAGGCACTCGGTTCAAATATCTTTCCAAGGTCCTAGGAGGGCCACTGGACTACGCTCACGGTTTCTCACCATGTGCCACTCCAGTCTAAGGGGGCCATGACAGGAAACGTAGTTAAAAAGAAAGGAGAGAACACGCTGCTCAGCCTGTCTGCTATGATGTACCAGCCGGCGAGGAGTCTACAAAGTGACGAATAGTCTCTGGTTTTCGTCGGACCGATCTGCCTCCGCTGTTTGCTTTCCCACTGCGTTTTTGTGACACAGTCTCGGTGCATCTCAAGCTGTATCCAGTTCCACACGGAAGCAAGCAGAGAATGTAGCCGTTCGACCCAAAGCAGCGCGTTTGCCTGCAAGGGCAGCGGCCGGCTGCGTCGGCTGGGAATTCACGGGAGTCTTATTCGAATACCTTGGGCTGGGAGAGGTCGACGTCTCCACCGTCTCGGCCGGTTCAGATTTTGTGCTTGTGCTTGGCCACATTGATGTCACAACAACGGCAGGAACGCTTCAGAACAGAGGAAGCCACGCCCGATGGGACAGTGAATTGGGGGTCCCTCTCTGTGCGCCGACCAGACCAAGAAAAGAACGGGGCTGGCCAAACAAAACGCGCCATAGGCCCGCCTGACTTTGTGCTCTCTTCACCTTTTCATCTTCCCACCGCCACTCCAGTCCCCCCCTCTCACCAGTTGCTCTCCTGCAACCACCAAGAGCCTATACTCACTTTAGCGCTCTCGAGGTCGTCGCCGAACCACCATTCGTTTCCTGCCCTGCAGCGGGTCAGCACCTTCTCACCCCGTCCTGACATTGCCGGAGCCACTTACCTCTCCGCCCAGGAACCGGACCGTCGTACGCCTTTCTTGGTCACCCGCTTCACCTGCCTTGGCGTCACCACACGCGTGACCCGGACGCGTCTCCTTGTCCTCGACCAAATACAGCTCCGTACCTGGCACTCGGGCTCCCTGTTGCCTTTCGGACACTTTTCTTGTCGGTCAGGTGTCCGTCTCTACCGGGCCAAACTTCCTTGTTCCCACTCTCTTTTGATCCCGACCTCGCATCTTTGCCCATCTCCTCGCCCGGCTCGGCCCTTCTGCCATTCTCTTCAAACACTATCCTCTACGTCCGCAGTCATGCTACTCCACTCCTTCGTCTGCCTGGCCGCCTTTTGCGCTCTGGCGGCCGGCTTCTGGACACCTTTCGCCTCGGCAAAGACAAAGCAGAAAGGTCATTTCAAGATCGACCAGGTCCCGAACGGTGTTACCCGTCGCAATGGCCCGGCTGAGTATGCCTTTGCCCATCTCAAGTACGGCCTTGAGGTGCCCGATGGTCTCGCCAAGGCCGCCTCGCGCTTCTCTAAGCTGAGCAGCGCGGACGGACCTGGAGGAAGTAAGAATTCCGACATCCCACCCAGCTCTTCAGCCTCAATATCTGACTATGAACCTCACAGGTAGCGAGGTCCCTGCATGGGCCCAGGAGTTCGATATCGAGTACCTTAGCCCCGTCATGGTTGGCGACCCAGGCCAGTTGGTGTTTCTCAACTTCGACACCGGCTCTTCCGACACGTACGAAGCAACCCCGAAGCTCTGCGCCATGTCCCCGCTAACTAGTGATGCTCGTATAGGTGGATGTACAGCTCCGAGACGTTTGTCGGGCACATGGCAGGCCAGCGTTTCTATTCTCCCGAGAAGTCCAGCACGTCCGAGAGGATCAAGAATGCGACCTGGTCTATCCTATACGGTAGGACGTGCTCCAACAGACCGCCCCGATTTAGGAACATGTACTGATGCGCAGACAGGCGACGGAAGCTCCGCCAACGGGATTGCCTATCGGGATCTGATGTCGATTGGTGATCTCCTCATTCCCAACATGACAATCCAAACGGCCTCGTACGTTTCGTCCATGATCATGCAAGACCTCAACATGTCTGGCCTTGCCGGATTGTGCATCAACCACCCCAGCACCGTCGGCCCCAGGCAGCCGTCGCTGCTCGACATGCTCGAGCCCATCCTGGAGGAGCACGTCTTCACGGCAGACCTGCGGCACCGCGACACGGGCCGTTACCGATTCGGCAAGGTCGACAAGGAGGACTACGTGGGCGATATCAAGTGGGCGGCCATGAACAAGACGTCCAAGTACTGGCAGTTCGACCTCAACGGCATCCACGTGGGTGACGACCCGAACTGGTACTTTGCCACCTGGCCCATGATCCTCGACACGGGCACAACCCTGATGCTGGTGCAGCCGGACTTGGCCGAGATGTACTACTCCAAGGTTCCAGGGGCCACGTACGACGATTGGTTTGCCTCGTACAGCTTCCCGTGCAACCAGTCGGGGGCCCTGCCGGACTGGGAGTTCGACATCGCGGGCCTGCGCGGCAAGGTCCCGGGCCGATACTTCAACTACCAGAACATATCCGCGACGGAGTGCTACGGCGGCATCCAGCCCTTCCCGGTGGACCTGGGCTTCGGTATCCTCGGCGACGTCTTTCTTAAAGCGGTGCTTGCCGTCTTTGACGTGCAAAACAAGACGGTCGGGTTTGCCAACAAGGAGCTCAAGGCTTAGGGACTATGTAGCTGGTGGGAGGGAGAAGAAAAACGCACGTGGCGTGCCTGCATCGGAGGCGAAAACTTTCTGCCGTCCAGCCGTCATGGAGTTGGGGCTGCGTGGGGTTGTGGGTTTAGATGATTGCTTGATGGGCGAACGCTACGAAAGAGGACGGTTGGCTGCAGGCAGAAGGTTGACAAGTACTATAGTACGCTCCTCGTATTAACAATTGATACGTCAGACTTGACGGACACACCGGAACCAATGGAGGGACACCGAACAAAGCTTAAAAAAAAGGCCGAGCATGTTCCAGAATGCGCTTCTGGTGGGTTTGGTGCCTGAGTCCAAGGCCAACGGCGGATGTGCCAGCCGCACTGACACCGCCCGGACGCTCGAGCCGACTCCTTTTCCCCTCGACCTGACTCCTTTTCCCCTCGACCTGACTCCTTTTCACCTCGACCTGACTCCTTTTCCCCTCGACCTGACTTGCCGTAGCGCCGCCGCCTTGCAGAGAAGAATCTAGGGCAACTCTGACGCGGGGTCGCGCCCGACTAGGTTACCTGAGCAAGGGTCGTTTGGCGCCGGTTTCCGACAACTGATTTGCCTCCTCTACTCCCTCCCCCCCCCTTCTTTGTGCCTGAGGACCGACCGAGACGACGACAAGGCATGCCCGGAACCCGGCAGATAATCCTCACTGCGTTAGGCGGGGGGGCTCGCCGCCCGGTCGACTTCCCTCCCATCCCAGGAGCCAGTCATCGCCCCGCCCCGCAAGCAAAGCCCTTTGGGACGAATCTCAGATGATGGGACGGCAAGGCCCGGGATTCCCCCCCCACGAGCGTTTGTTGGCGGTTATCGGTCCCCGCGCAGATGTGCGGTCTAGAAGCTCTCGGCTATCTGTGCTTGCTGCTCTCAAAAGTCACACTAAGGCGAGGCGAAAAAAGGCCGAGCAACATGGTATCTGCAACCATGGACAAAGAAACAAGGCAGGCAGGCGGCTCCGACCCAATGAATATCCCATTTCCGATTCCAAAACAATGGCAAGTCTGCCAACTGCCCTTCCGCCCTAGTGGTACTGAAAGCTGACTTGTATTTCTCCAAGACATGGGAAATAATGTCATGGCAACCAAACCCGATTCTCCCCTCCTCCTCCATTCCCTGTGTTCCCTCACTCTCCCTCCCACATACTGTGTACGATGTGGTAACGGTATGGTGTAATCAATTCTCTGAAACACTTTCCATGATGATTCAACGTGGCTTGTGTTAAACAGATGCAAAAAAGGTGACGGAAAAGCAGACCCAACCAACAAGCATATAAACAAAAAAAGCCAACAATAACAAAGTCCCAAAACAAAAACCACCTCTCCACATTAGCATCTGGCGTCCCCGTAAAAAGCGACGAGAAGACATGCAGGCAGATTCCACATTGGGTGGGGATGGGGAGAGGAAACAGCGATGACCCATCGACGGAGATGCCGGCCGACGGCAGGGTTGGGATGGAAAGCTAGTCGTGCTGACAGGAGTGGGGATTTCGGATGAGCTCGAGTCGTGGGGCTCGGACCGCATTGATGAGGGGGGCTCCTGTCGGGGAAGAGGGGAGATGGTGTCGGGTGTCCCGTGTGGCGAGCGAAAGAGCGTCGGCCTTGCTCTGGGCGGGTGGAATGAGGCCGCTCGTACGAAGAAGTAGACAAAAAAAGTATCCAATCCACGCCAGCCCGCCCAGAGTTTGGGAGAGTTTATTATAAGGTCGTATGAGTGCACCGCACGCGCGTGCGCGCACGCCAGGGCTTGTCCGATCGAGAGTGGCGGGGGAGAAGGTTGTCGAGACAAGCCGTGCGTGTGCGTTGGTAACATAAAGACATCACGGAGAGGAAGGTGACGAGAAGGTGGCCAAGCCTTGGACAAATGGACCCCAAGAGAATTGTCCCGGGTCCCAAGCAGTCGACAGGCAGCGGTGTGTTCAAGCATCCCTCTCACGATCACCGTCTGTATTGACAAGAGCAGGTTAGCAAATGGTAGCTCGAGCTTGCAGAATCGCACCGCGACTATTCTTTCTCCTCATCGCGCCTTCGCACACCGGGCGTACTCACCCTCGCTCTCAGTCGGGGTGGGTGGGAGTGCGCCGGGGACGGCCTGACGCGAGGCCCTGGCCGTCCCTGGGCGGGAGCCGTACTTGCTGCTGGCGTCCTCCTGGACCTGCTGTTGCTCGCCCTGCCCCTGTTGGCCCTGGGCACCGTCAAAAGCACCGGGGGCTCGCAGGTATTGGCTCGTGCTGGCGTTACCGGTAGCGGCGCCGCTGGTTGGGCTGCCGCCGCTGTGGAGAAGAGCCTCCATCTCTTTGATGCGGGCCTCGAGGGCTTCGAGCTCGGCGGTCCGGCTGTCGATCTCTTGCTTCCTGCCAAGACGAAAGGGGCGAGTTAGAAAGCCGAGTTCGAGAACAAGGTGCGTGACGAGGAGGCAGCCTGATGGGTGGCCATCTGATCTGATGTGCTGGGCTAGGCTTGGTATGGCTGCAGGGTCTGGAGGTAAGATGCTCACCGCTTCACCACCTGCTCGTCCAAGTCTGCCACGCTGTTCTCCAGGCGGAAGATGTCGGCCAGCTCGGCCGAGAAGGACCTCGCAATCGTCCTGTGTTGGGTAAAAAAGGTGCTTTGTTAGTAAATGAGGCGATTCCAACATGACTGGCAGCTAGTCTGCCAGCTGTTGAACGGCCCATGCAGGAGGCGACCCCGCGGTTTTGGCCCCCAAATCACGATGGCCCAACAGCTGGTCCAGCTCGCAGCTGCCTGGTCCGAGACATGGCGGGGAGCAACTCACGATAGCGGGCGGCGTCCGTTGGGCTTCCAGTCGCGGTCGAGCTCCTCGTCGGTGAGAGTCATGATGTCGAATTAAGAGGGAGAGAGGATGGGTAGGTGGTGTTGTGGTTGTCGAGGGGGCTCTGGTCTGCGGTGGTCGGTTGCACAGAACAACCAAGAAGGAAAGAAAAGGATTGGAGTGTGTGGTCGTGGCTTTTTGTTACTGCTGTGGTTGGTTTGGAGCCTTTCTTTCTTTTCGTTCGATTCGACAGCTGGGAATTGGAGTCGGTCGGGGTCTTGGTTCTGGGCTGGCAGAAAAAAATAGGGGGAACTGGGGCGGGCGGAGTTCCCTAATTATTTGGGTTTGGGTTTACCGTTTCTGGCGCGTCTCCCCAAGTTCGGGCGGTCGATGCAGGGTGCACCTGGCGTGTTACAGCTCGCTGCAGGCGGTGCCAGGGGAAATGGGGGAAGTTTCTACCCAGAGAGGCGAGGAGTCTGCCACAATGCCACAAAACTATGCTGTCACTGGACAAAGCAAAAACGGAGGAGGGCTGGCATGAACGGGAGAGCGCCGGCTGGACGACTGATATATAAATTGGCCTTTGTTAGAGACACCCTCGTGTCCAGCCGCAATCTAAGGGATGGATACCATGCCATACCCTCTGCTCACTCGCACGAGACCCGAGGGGTGGGAGTGACGGTACAGGCACAATACACGCCGCACAAGATGCTGGGATGAGGAGGCCAAGTGTCAAGTGCGATGTGCATGCACTGCATGTTTTGCTTCACAATCAGGCACACGGCTGAGAGGACCTGCACAGGACCTAGCGGCTTCAAGTTGGAAAAGGGTGTGGTGTCTGTCGGTGGGCTGCGAGCTGTGGCTCATGTGGGTGCAGATTGTGGGCGTGTGGTGCCAGCCGGTCAGGGGCTGTGGCCACCAGGGTGTGGTGGGGTCGAAGGAGGTCATCCCGGGCTGGAAGACAATTGGCCTTGGGACAGCTCCAGCTGACATGCCACCGCTATGGTTTCGTCTCAACCCGCCGCCCGTGGCAGGTCAACACAAAGTGCATTTTTGATTTTTGGTGCACTGAACACAACTTTAGCAAATGTCCGGGCAACAGCCCAGGCCAGCCAGCTAGCGCCGTCAAACGATCGGTCGGCTTGTCCTGAAGCAGAAATTTGTGGCTGGCCGCCCAGGAATGCTGGCGGTTGCTGGATGACCACATAAGCCAACCTTGAAAGGCATTGCGGCATCGCCTAGCATTGATGGCGCTCCATGTGGGGTTGATTGGCCGCTAGGGTGCGGCCGAGTTTATGCACTCCTCAATCGCTCGATGCTGGCCAATGCACAATCGGCCTTGCCCGTCGATCTGAGTTGAGGCCCATGCGGAGAACCCATAGAGAACCCATAGAGAACCCATAAGGATCCAATCTCGCGCTCGGCAAGAAAATCCTCGGCCCCCAAAAAATGAGGACCCTCAAAGGGGAGGGACCGACCTGATGTCCCGTTCCCCTTTTATTTCCCTACCCCTTTGCCTCCACCCGATCCGAATGCCGTTATTTTCCCATTGGGCAGCCCCAGACGGCGTGTGCGGATGGCAGGCGAGGGACAGGAAGAGTCGTGACTGCATGACGGCTCCCATGACGGCTCCCGTAGGGGCCACAGGGGTCGCTCGGCTCGATCTCTTGACCCCGACATCGTGTCAGCCACATTTCTGGCGCTGCTGGCAGCACTACTCTGGCTGTCATGGACTCGTGCCGTCGTCAATCGGCTGGCCCAACAGACCGCCAAATCTTCCCGGTCAACCATGGTCGAAACAACTGGTAACGAGATGGGGATGCGACACCGTAATGTGGCTACCGGCTAGCGTTCGTTTTGGCGGCCAGGGAACCAAACCTGCAGACATTACGACGTCGTACCTTCCCTGTCTGTCTAGATGGCGGAAAATAAAAAATTGAGAGAAAAACCCTGGGCCCGCCAGAATGACGGCAGCGTCGCCTGGCCGCTGGCTGACGAGGCTCTCGCCCCGACTTACACGCGTATGCCCAATCTGAGACGACCGAGTCATTAGGATCACCAAGCCTCACCCAAAGCCCGGTCATTTCCTTGTGACCACTCCTCCGACAGCCACCCTTCCAGGTTCCGATCCTCAGGGGAAACCGAGCATAGGTGTGTTTTGGGTCAGGCCGCGGTGGAGCTTGATGCACGGCCTCCCGTCATTGCTTTCTTGCATCCATCTTTGATGCCGGCATTTCGATTCCACGAACCGTCACTGCTGATCGTGTGGGCCTGATATTGACATGTTCGACTGACATGGTCGCCCGCAAATGACTGTGCACCGAGAAATAAATAGCTGCATACCCGCCACCTCACACATCACCAGGCGCGTTAGACTCTCCCCAAGCATAGAGAACAGAGAAACAGAGCACGCCATCAACCTGGCTGCAAGGCGTCACCACGCAAGTTGCCGTGTGCGTTGCTTCCGCAGGGTCGGCACATACGCGCAGGGACGACTGCAAAATCATCTTGGCCAACCTTGGGATGCCTGAGCAGCCACCCAGTCCTCCTTATACCTCTTGTCACTGCCGGCCTACGTATGGCCCATCTTGGTTTTTGTTTTGCCATCGCGTTTCGTGCGTGTGTTTCCGCCACAATCTCCCAATATCATGCTGCACTCTATCTCGCCGAGCTATTATATCACGCCGACTATGGCGCACCAATCAAAGCTCCTCTTAATTTCGAGGTGTCATTCTGGCTTTTCGTAAGAACTGTGTCTCGATTAATGGCGATCGACATGTGTTGCATACGCTGCCAACGTTCCAAGGGCGTAATAAACGAGTTGGCGGCAACTGCCAATCCTCCACAGTATTGCTTAGGCCGCCAGTCGAGATAGTTTGTACAATACTCCCTATAAACATGCTGCAGGCCGGAGATGGGCCAAGGTGATTAGATGGCCGCGCATGAGGCTGCGGAGGTAGTCAGTGCCGAGTGAAAGGGGAGGCTTTCTTGGCTAGAGCACGTATATCCTAGGTTGATGGGCTGTCCTACCGCTTGCGACAAAGAACGTGGGCTTCATTTGAAATCTACCCGGTACTAATGTGAGAGGCAAGACTTTCGCATCCTGAGAAGGCTGTCGCCTGCCCGGCGGCTTGACAAGAAGTTTGCATTATGCAACTAACCTTGGCTCCCAAATGGAATTTTCGTTTGATTGGTTCAAACACGTAGCCTCAATACTGAGCCTATCAAAAAGCCCGGCTCAGCGTTTGCCCATGGGTCTGCGTTTGTCCATGGGGCTAAGACCAAACAACGAGACCGGTCTGAAATTGGGCCGTGAGGCCAGGGCCAACAACCTCGGGCCGTCAACGGCCACGTCGGACACATTCGAGAGGGGCCCGAAGTTGAGAAACGCAACAACTCATTCTCAACATCACCACCCTACCTACGTTCGACTTGTCTGGCAACGAAACAGGGGAGGCGATTTTCTAATATCCCGCCCTCTACACGATCAACCAAGCCGCTTCCCCGCAAACCCGCAAAAAAAAAAACTCTAAAAAACTGGAACCTTCCGCCATGGCCGATTTCCTCAACAAGGCCGGCGCCTGGATCATGGCCAATCCGAAGACTAGCGTAGCCGTGGGCAGCGGCCTGACCGTGGTCGCGGCGCCCGTCGTGGTCATGGCGCCCGTCGTCGGACCCATCCTCGGCGCCGTCGGCTTTGGCAGCTCGGGAATCATCGCAGGTGAGTGCGGGAGCAAAAAAAAAAAAGAAAGGCTGACACCCTTGGAAATGGCTGGTGCTGTCGCTTGGGAAATACTGGATATATCCAACTAACCCCGACTTCTCGGTTGTCAAAAACCTAGGCTCCTTCGCTGCGACCGCCCAAGCCGCCGTCGGGAACGTCGTTGGCGGGAGTTTGCTGGCCGGCCTCACGAGCGCCGGCATGGGCGGGTACGGGGCCGCCGCCATGAGCGGGGCCGTCCAGGCCGCGGGCGGAGCGACCGCTGCCGGCGCGGCCATCAAGAAGGGAGCAGAGTGGCTCTGGAGCAAGTGAATCAGGAACGCCAATTCGATGTTGCAGCGCGTCCGGGGGGACGGGGGATGGGAATCTATGCAAAGCCGAACTTCGATATGGGCAACCTGAGGGCAGGGGGAGGACTGGAGAAGAGCAAGATCACCTCAAGTCGGGGGGTGACGGATGATCTCTTTTCCATGTGAAATAGTATCAGAAGCAGTAATCGTCAACCCCGCCTGTAGGCACGAATCAAAATGACGAGGTCAGAATGCCATTTGTGGTTGTTGATCCTCCCGACGGCAGATGTCGAGATATCTTGAGTGACAACGGACTCCCCGATGCCCCTTTACACGCACTCACTTGTTTCAGCTCGTGTGAGTATCAACGTTTATCGGGATCACGGCTTGGGTCTGACGATATGTCATGGCTAACTACTTCAGGCGGGGGCGATTTCTGACCCGAAGCGGGATGTAGATCCATGCCCGTAGGCAGCGTCACTGCTTCGTATATATATTGCTATTGATAAATGTCTTTTTAACTATCCAGCCCTCCCCTTCAACCTACCCCAGCCTTGCCCTCCCCAGCTCCCGCACCCGAGTGGCTACCACGGCACCCCGCGCCCCGAGCCGCAGCGGATCGCGCACGACCTCGGCCGCCAGCGCCGCCCCCGCGACGGCCGCGAGGCCGAGCGCGACCAGCAGCCCCTGGGCCTCGAGCAGGAGGTACGCCGCGGACCGGAACGCGACCACGAACCACGT
>NW_008804550.1:2173855-2210034 GCF_000145635.1 Gaeumannomyces tritici R3-111a-1
AGAGAGAGAGAGAGAGAGAGAGAGAGAGAGAGAGAGAAAGAGAGAGAGGAGAAGGAAGGTGACAAGGGAGAAAGAAAAAACACTCACGTTGGACAGGAAAACGCCCAGGAACCCCATGCCGGCGATGGCGCCCACGACGCCCGTCCTCTGCACCCACGAGTCCCAGCCATAGGCGAACAGCGGCACCCACCCCTTGGTCACGAGCGCCTCGACCAGGATGAACATGGAAAAGGCAAAGGGCACGAGCGCAAAGGGCAGGCGCGTCAGGACCGTCGAGGCCGCGGGGAAGGTGTCGCGCCACCACATGTTTGCGTGGCGCGCCGCCGACACGAGCGTCGCGGGCCGCGCGCCTTGTTGTGCGCGCCGCTGCTCCAGCTCGCGCGTCACGGCCGCGGCCCGGTCCCTGTGCTGCTTCTCACCCCAGGGCGACGGCGGCCCCCCCATCTTTTCGCCGTCCGAGGACGAGGCGGCCGGGTTGGGGGCGGCGCCGTTGTCGCTGCTGCTGCTGCTTCTGCCGTTGTCGGCCGAGGCGACGACGGCGGCTGTCGCTGGTCCCGCCGCCCTGGCGCGCAGCTCCTCCTCGACAGCGGCGCGCTCGGCGAGGGCGCGGCCGCGGGCGGCGACGTCGCGCGTCTCGCGGCGGGATCGCCAGCCGGACCACATGTCGTGGCAGAAGCAGAGGAAGGCGGCCGGGGCGGTGACGTACATGACCGGGGTCGGGTCGCCGCCGCGGGAGGCGGTGATGGCGTTGATGAGCAGCACCGACGTGAGGGTGGCGGCCATGATGGCGCAGCTGACGATGGCGTGGCGGCGGTCCAGGTACGGGTTCAGGATCTCGCCCACGGGCGTGCGGTCCTCGCCGTAGCCGGCAAAGGGCACGTTGGGGTTCACGGGCTCGCGCTCCTTCTCGGCGTCGGAGAGCGTGTGCATGTCGATTGAGCGCGGCACGAGCTTCTCGGACCGGAAGACGAGGAAGAGCAGGCACGGGCACAGCACGAGGCCCGTCACCACGGCCGGCACGATCATGTTGGCCGTGTAGTCGATGAACTTGATCTGGAAGGCGCCCGCAAGCACCAGGTTCGTCGGGTTCGACGACACAAGGATGGCCGAGCTGATGTTGGCCACGGCGAACTGCGAGAAGATCCAGGCCCGGGCCGACGACATGTTGCTCGAGGCCCTAAACATATAGGCCAAAAAGGCCGTGCCTGAAGAGGTAGCGGTGGTCAGTCAGCTGGGATGGGAAGTTGGGAAGAGTCAATATAAACAAAAAAAAAGTCTAACCAGATAGCACAATGGGGTCATTTCCAATAACCGTCCCGACGGCAAAGAAGAACCAATACAAATAAGTGTACAGCCGCCGGCCATGGGCACCACTCTTCTTGAGGACCCTGTAGGCGAGGTACCTGAGCAGACCCGAGGCGTCGATGGATATGGCGATGTATGCCAAGGTGATGAAGAAGACCATGACATCGATGGGCTCGACGTGGTTGGCGCCGACAGTGCCAGCGTAGACTTCATCGCGTCCGATGGCCTGGCAGGCAAGCAGCAAGAGACATGCGTAGAGGGGCGCCGTGATGGTGCTGATGTGCAGCCTCAGGACCTTCCAACGGCCTGACTTGGCCCCATCATCAGGCCGGGAGATGAGGTGCAGGCTAGAAAGCCCTCCTAGGAACCCGTTCCACGCCGCTCTCGGGACAGGTATGGGGATGTGGAACGGAAAGCTGACAACGGTGTCTGACCAAAGTGTTTGAAGATTTCAGCAACGGGGTCCCTGAAGGGCGACATGGGTGGATGGACATACTGGTAATGGCAAAAACGATAAGGGTGAGGATGGAGCGCCAGTTCCTGATCATGCTCACGTCAGGAGGCGGGGGTCGCTGGTCCGCGTCCATCTTGATAGAGAGCTTGGCAATTCGAGGGTATAGCAACAAAGGGAGGCCAACAAATATTGGACAAGTAGGGGTGGCGGTAACGGGCAAGCCAGGGTCATTTGATGTCTTGGTCTATCGGTCTGGAGATATCGTCTAGACTCGAGATCTGTCCTCTTGCCGGTCTGCGAAAGGGGTCTATATAGACTCTGGCTACCACAGGACGTGGTGCACGGGAGGAGGGGATCACGCCGTGCCAGCCGTGCCAGCCGTGGTCTCGAGCACCCAAGTCCCCGCCAACGGTCTCAAAGCCCGCGGCCAAGCAGGTATCTGCTACGCAAACTCGGGCACGGCGCGCTGCAACCGCCAAAAAAAAAAACAAAGCACGCTCGCTGTGCGTCCAAGTTGTCGAAGACGGGGGGGTTATTTGGAAGCACGGGGAGCTGACCATCGACTTCGCCAAGGCGTTTCCTCAAGAGTAGTTTTCTGGCAAAGCAGATGGGGGGCGCGGGCGCGCACGCCCCGACAGGGGTCTGGGCCGGCGATAGAGCGGTGACAAAGGCCGGGCGATGAGGAGGATCGGTGTAATTGGTGATGATGATGCAGCAGCGGGCTTCCCAGATCAGGGCGAATGAGAGAGAGAGAGAGAGAAACAGCCAAGGCACAGCCCCCTCCGGCGCCCCGGCCCCGCGCGCAGGATCACTATAAAGGTAAAACAAAAAGCAGCTACCAGGTGCCGGAGCGCGTCCGAGCCGTGACGATTTGCGCAACATGCCGGGACCGGGGTGTGCGTTTCCGGGGTGGTAGTGGGTGGGGAAAAGCGTTGGGGAGCGGTAAGGAAGGAAAAATTATATCACGCAGTCTGCGCCACACGAAAATTGGTAGAGACCCCTCCCACGTGCATGGGACGCTAGGCCATCAGCAGCTGCCAAGGGTGGTGGCAGTGTCTGCAGTGTTTTGCAGATCCGTGGTGCTAGGTAGAGTGGTAGACTACATCTTGGATACTGCCGTATTATCGCGGCAGTTGGATTGGGCATCAACATGAAGGCATTTGCAGTAAGCAATAACCCTGGTTGCATTTGACGGTAAGCGCGATTCATGTTCCCAGTATTTTACAAGATAACAACAGCACCAGTATCTAGCATGCATTTTCAGACTAGCCCTATAACAAAACACCACCAGTGTTCCATCTCCTAGGTACGTGCATCTCCGCAGAAACAGCCAGAAACACCTACCCAGACAGCGCGAGCGCCACCACCACAACCCCCCAGCACCACGCCCCCCTGCCGCCTTAGCGCCTTGCTGACGGGTCGACGGGCAGGCCCTTGGTGCTCACGCGGCGGATGGCCGGGCCAAAGTGCCACAGAACCATGGGCATCATGACGCAGACGGCCAGCGTAAAGACGGCCAGCATGGTGTAGCCCCAGCCGAAGCCCAGGTCCGAGCTCGTAACGGGCGGCCCGGCCAGTGGGAAGGCGAACTCGGCAATGTGCTGCAGAAAGGCGCCGACCGTGTGCGCGCTCGCCGCGTACTCGAGCCCGTACGACTCGGTCACGTACGGCTGCAGGCTGAAGAAGCCCAGGATCAGGCCGATGGCGAGGAAGAAGGCGGAAAGGTCCACGACAATGTAGTGCAGCCTGTTTTGGAGGCCCCAGCCGTATAGTGCCAGCGCCGGCGGCAGGAGGATGGCGGCGCCGGCGTTGACGGGCAGCCGCCATTCGGGCCGGTGCCCGGTTGTGTTGTGCTTGCGGCGGAAATATGCCGAAAACTGGTGGGGGAGGGAGGGTTTTTGTTAGCCTTGTGCATGTTCCTCTCACCGCCATGGCCGGAACTATGGGCCGGAACTTACCCCGTCGATAGCGTAGCGGCTGATATGCAGCCCTACCACGAAGCCGATGCCGAGCGCGAGGTAGTTGAGGCTTGCACTCGCCCTGTCCATGCCGTAAAAGGCGACAAAGTTGCGGTCAAAGGTCGAGATGACGAGGTACATGATGCCGAACAGGTACGCCCTGTACCCAAACGGCAGCTGCACGATGGGGTGCGACACCAACATGAACCAAGGCAGCGCCGCGCGCTTGAGCAGCCAGTTGCGCCGCTGGTCCACCCCGGGAGGGTGAAAGGGCGTGTGCAGGCGCATGTTGCCCGTCTCCTTGCGCAGCCGCGCCGCCTTGCGCTCCAGCAGGACCGCGTGGTACGTCTCTTCCAGCGCCACAAAGGCCAGGATGATGGCCACCAGGCTGAAGATGGACGTGCCCCAGAAGATCCAGCGCCAGTTGCTTTCTTGGGTTACAAAGGCGCCGAATATGGGCGCGATGGCGCTGCCGAAAAAGGGCAGGTAGGCATGCACCGCGTCGCCGCGGCCGCCCATGGGCGCCGGGTAGACGTCGGCGGTGAGGCCTGGGGCGAGCTGTAAGAAGAAGAGGTATGATCAGTTTGGCCGTTTTTGCAAAGGCGCAGGCAAAGGGGAAAAAAAAAGAAACTTACGATCTGGGGCGCACTAGCCCCAAGCCCGCTAATAAAGCGAAACGCAAGCAACTGCCCGCCCGTGGTCGAAAAGCCGCACGCCGTGTTCCAGATCAGGTGCCATAGGTGGGTGTAGCGTATAACATCAGCCCTCCCATAAACCTCGATCATGGGCGCGATGAAGAAGGGCCCGATGCCGGCGGCCAGGACCTGCATGCCCTGGATCAGCTGCTGGGCCGGGGGCGCGATGTCGAGCTCGGCCCCGATCACGTCGATGGCCGGGCCGACCATGGTGGCCGAGAAGGGCGCGATGAAGCTGAAGAGCGAGAGGATGAGGGACGTCCGGTACTTTTTGCGCATGGGCCAGTTGGCCGGGTTGGTCGGGTCGTCGGGCCCGTCCCACGTCACCACGTCCTTGTCCAGCTCGACCGTGTCGGCCGTGCCGACCCGCCTGTTCTCCGCGTACGCCACCCCGCCGCCCCGCCCGCCGTCGTCGCCCATGGTCGTCATGGGCGGCCAGCCGCCGCCGCCGCCGCCGCCGCCGCCGGCACGCTCGATGTAGCTCACGCCCTCCTTGGTGGGCCACCCCGCCGTCGAGGGGGTGCTGCTGCTGCTGCCGACCGCCGTGGCCGTCGTGGCCATCGGGTCCGGCTTGTACAAGGCCGGCGCCGCAGAGGCGGCCACGGCGTTGATGGGCGGGGGCACGCCGGCCTGCCGCTGCGCCAGGCCCCGCCGGCTCTCCAGGAACTCCGGGCTCGGGGTGGCAGCGGCAGCCGTCTGGGACGGCCGCGGGGGCAGCCCCGTGGCCCACTGCTGCGGGCGGAGTGCGCTGGGAATGCTGGGCATGGGCCGCAGCTCCACGTAACTCGGCTGCTGCTGCTGCTGCTGCTGCTGTTGCTGTTGTTGTTGTTGTTGTTGTTGTTGTTGTTGTTGTTGTTGTTGTTGTTCTTGCTGCTGCTGCTGCGTCTCCATGGAGGGAGCGGGCGCGCCCTGCGGATCCACCCGCAGCGCCTGCACGATGGCGCGGACCCTGGCATCGTCGCGGGCCTCCTGCGGCACCCGGACCGGCAGGCGAGACGGCGCCACCCTCGACTGCGAGTAGCCCCAGGCAGCAGTAGGCGGCGGCAGCGGCGGCAGGTCCCGCAGGCTGGGGGGGACCTCACCGCCGCCCGTCGCGGCAAACAGCGGCGGCACGTACCGCTCCCAGCCCAAGGGAGTTGCCGGCCGGGGCAGGCTAGGTTGGGTGGCGCTCCGGGATCGGGTCGCGGCCGTCTGGAAGGCGGCGGCCCTCTCGGCGGCGTCTGCGTGCGTGGCGTTGCTCATGGACCGGTCGCGGTAGTAGTCCCTGGCAGCGAACAGGGGGTAGGGCAGGTCGGCAGAGGGCGGCTGGTCTGATGGACGCATCATGGCGTACTGCGGCCAGGCGGGGTCCTGCCGCTGTGTGGGTGACGGTGGCTCCATGGGCATTGGCGCGTTCACGTTGCCGCCCAGTGGTGACCACTGCCCTGGCTGTCGTTGTTGTGACATGGTCGTTTGGATTCTGGTCTCAAGATTTCTTATCAAGCAAACAGAGAAGGCAACGTCGTAGGGCTGACTGGTCCAAGTGCAGTTTGGGGTTGTAGACTTGATCTAGAAGGGCAAAAAGTTAGGCCAGTCCCCAGACGCCACCATGCTCGCCATCGC
This sequence comes from Gaeumannomyces tritici R3-111a-1, assembly GCF_000145635.1. Taxonomy (NCBI): domain Eukaryota; kingdom Fungi; phylum Ascomycota; class Sordariomycetes; order Magnaporthales; family Magnaporthaceae; genus Gaeumannomyces; species Gaeumannomyces tritici. The sequence goes on from NW_008804550.1 coordinate 2,179,870, forward strand.
CCACGGTCATATATCAAAGACCTCGCCACATGAGATCATTTCAAATGATCCAACGCCATGGTCATCGCACACCGTGGCCGCTTTCTTGGAAGTTGGCTGTCTCCGAATTCTGCCCGGGAAGGTCGCGGGCCTAGAAACCTCCCCCTGGCCTAATATTAATCTATGTCCTTCAGGCCGCACGTAACACCCGAGCGCGCACGAACCGCAACCCGCAACCCGCAACCTGGGACCCCTGGCCTCCCAAGCCAAAGTAAGCAAAGACGCCAAAGCTCTCTGGAACATTCAAGACAGCATGCCAAACGCTGCCGGTCGACCACATCGTCACAAAGCATGGAATAGTGGGGGGCGACAAAATAGGGCCGATATTTTTCTTGGAAGTCGGCGATCCTCCTCGCCGTCCCATCCTCTCTCATCCTCCCGCCGGAGCTGTGATTCCTCTAATGGACCGGATCCGAAAACTAAATAAACCCTCTGCTCTTTTACCATAGCGTTGTATTGCTTGTGGGTACTGCGCCGGCAGTTGAGCAGAACCAGAAGTTTTTCTCAAGGCGCCCAGCCAGAGGGCGATTTTGAAACGAAGCCGGGGCTTGCACGGCAGGGTGTTTGTTGCGCTGGTGCGGTTGTTCGCCGCCACGCGCGTATATTGAGCTGCTATCTGTAAGACACCGCCGTCTCTTCCAAATACACAAACCACAAACGTAAAGTTTCGTGCAATGAACCCCCCCAGCCAGCCTCAGCTACTCTCGCGTTTCTGTCCTGCCCTCGCCCCGCGAGCAGGCTTGGAGGTACTGCAAGCATATTGGAAGCGCCCGAAAACGGGTGAACTTTGCGGGACCGGATGTGACACTTTTACTTTGAGCTTGTTCCTCGCGAGCATTGGCGTCGTTGAGCCTAGCAGTATAGAAATCGCATGGGCAAATATGCCGCAAGAATATGAGTGCGTACTATCAAACTATGCCGGCGTCCGGCAAGCGCGGTTGTGCAAAGACAAGGTGGGCGGTGGATGTACCGCCGAGAAATCCCCCTGGTCTCCCGGCCTACCATTCCATCACCGTCTGTAGGCTGGTCCTCGCGCAAGGTCACTCAAGCGAAGGGAGCGCCGAAACGGACACCGTGAACACCCCCAAGATGAGAGAAATCATAAACTGGCCGATACCCATCCCGCCCTGGATGTCTTCCATCATCTTGACCCAAACCACCGCGAGCAACAAGGTTATGAACAACAGCACCAAAGTGGCGACCCGGATCCTAGTCTAGTTGATCTCATCGACGATGTATATGCCCCATCCCACCGGCGGCACGCGGGGAGTCCTCTGTGCATCCTCCTCGATAGAGGTGTGGAGCTTTTTCGGCAGCCTTTCCAGCAGCCTTTCCAGCAGCATGGACGAGTCGTCGAAGTGGTCTCCGGGATCGAGGAGCCAGTGTATCAAGATGGCCGGGGCGACTGGATAGGGGTCTGTGTTGGGCAGGGCCGGTAGCTGTACTCCATGTTGTACACTTGCTTCACGCTCGGGATTTGGCCAAACGTGTGGTTGCATATTCTTGTTCCCGTCTTTTGCAGCCGCAGAGACTCGAACTATAGCGATGTAAGAAAAAAAAAGTGTCAGCTGGGGTTATTGTTTATCATGTTGAGAAGGATGAGACCACGGAGCCTGCAGGAACTTACCTTGATATATTCCACCGTCTTCGGGAGGCGGAAGCAGTTCCGCACCAAGGCCCGCCCATACGCGACTGCCCCGCGCCACCCGTGCCATACGGTTGGTCCAGTGCCGTAGTATCCGTCTCGGATCCTCTGGAACATGGTGGTGTCATGGATCACGTCGGTGAGATTCACGGAGCTCGGTACAATCCGGCGGGGGCCCCTCTTGACACAGAGCAGAAGAAACGTGGGGGTCCCCTTGGGGATAGGCCGGTGGTCCAGGGAGCCGCCGTCCCCGCCAGAGGAGTCCCCGCCCGAGGAGATAGAAGGGGCTGATGAGGGCGAGGTGCTGGTGGTTCCGAGGCGGGAGGAAGATGCTAGGCTCTGGGTGTCTGTCTCTGAGCTCTGTGGGGCCGGAGGAGGCGTAACTTGGATCGAGTGCTGCCGCGAGGGGCCAGCAGCCTGAGTGGCAAACGCAACAGCGCCTTGCCTATGCTCTTCAGCGACGGCCAGCTCAAGGCGCTTTCCGCATTTCTGTTGCATAGTAGTTTTCTGTTAGTATCGGCCATCATCACAAAGCCTTGACGGAGATGGGGGGGCACTCACACAAGTCCAGGCCACCGTCACCATGCCTTCTTCTCCTTCTCCCACTTCTTCTTCTCCGCGGCTACCTCCAAGCCAGCCGAGGTGGCTGAGACAGTCAGCCCACATTTTCGAGCGGGTGTTGGAAGGCCACGAGGCGATGGCGTTACGGGCCCACGATAGGGAGAATGAGATGGAATGGAGAAGATCTTGTGCTGTCTTTCGAGCCGATGAGATGGCGTTACGGGCCGAATGAGATGGAATGGAGAAGGTGCCTTTTGAGCCGATGAGATGGCGGGCCTACTTATACCCCCTTGGGTTTCGCGGGGTGGAATGGGCGCATTATTCGCACTGCTGTGCTTCTCTTTCGCACTGGAATCTGGGGCTTGGCCTAAAACGGAAGTGAGGAGAGGAAGATCATGGAGAGGAATGCCGACGAAAGGAGGGCCAAGCCAATTTGGCCATACTTGGCAAGGACATTCATGCTATTCGCAGTGACCAAGACAAAGAACGACATCGGCAGGAGCATGAGGCTGTTGCCCGCACAGACACTGCAAGGCCGACACCATCCAATATCCAATAGCATTGACGCATCGAGTGTCCAAGAAGGCGGGTTCGACTTGTCAGGTGTGCCAACGCCGCAGGCAGACTGCCCCGGCTGTCGGATCACTGTCGGATCATATGCCGAGACGACAGTCACGGGAAAGAGGGGCCGACAACGGGCTGAGGCGGCTTCAGCTTCCCGCGTCGATTAATTTGAGAGATTTCAATATCTTTCCGCAAAGACGAAAGATCTGCAAAGCCGCCCGGGTGCCTTGTGCATTGGGGAGCCCGGCCACACACTTCTGGAAGCGAATGCAACATTGGAGCCGTGAATAGCAACCGTCCCGCAGCAGAGAGCTGTATAACAGAGCTGTGTAACACGGTCGCCTATGCGCGCCCTGCATGATCCCCGCAGGGGGCTGTACCTGCTGGTGCTGTATTGTCGGCCCGTGAGAGCGGGGTGCAGCCCTCCCGGGGCCGCGGGGAGTGAGACGGCACCTGTCTTGTACCCTCCGTTGCGGGGGGATATACTCCCGTTCTGAAGTGCCGGCATGGATCGAGCGAGCACAGCATGCATGGGGAGAAAGGAGGACGAGGTTGCTGTGTTTCTTTTGGGTTCTTAAGACTCGGGCTCGCCGCGCTCCCTAGACTTGGCCGAACAAGCCCAGGTCCAGACAAGGCCCGTGAAATCCATTTCTGCATCAAAATGAAGCGGGCAAACTCCATCATCCATGGCGCTGCTGCCACCGCGCGGCTTTTGTTTTTAGCCGCTCACGCCGTGGCAGGGCTTACATTTCCGTACGAGACGGTTCAGCTGGACGAGACGGACGTGGCGGCCTTCCCGGCCGTCTCCTTCGGCAACACGTCGGCGCCGCCCGTTCCTTTGGGGGAGTGCAGATCCTTCCCGGGCGACGCCGACTGGCCGGGCGAGGCGGAGTGGGCCGCGCTCGACGACCTGCTGGACGGCCGGCTGCTGAGGCCGACGCCCCTCGGCGCGGCCTGCGACCCGGCCCACGCGGCGTACGACGCGGCGCGGTGCGAGTCGCTGGTGCGGGACGCCTCGCGCACGCGCGCGCTGCTGGACGACCCGCTCACGGTGCTGACCGTGTGGCCGCAGGGGGACACGTGCAGGGTGGTGCTGCCGACGGGCTCCGGGCCGGGCGGCGGCGCCGACCCGCCGCCCCCTTGCACGCGCGGCGGGTTCCCCGAGTACGTGGTCAACGCGACGACGGCGCGACACGTGCAGGCGGCGGTCAACTTTGCGCGCAACCGGAACCTGCGGCTCGTGGTCAAGAACACGGGCCACGATTTCGGAGGTCGCTCGGTCGGCGCCGGGTCGCTGAGCGTGTGGACGCACCATCTAAAGGACTCGCGGTACATGGCGAATTACGACTCTGCCTTTTATAGCGGCAGAGCCATGCAGCTCGGGGCTGGGATCGAGGCGTGGGAGATGTCGAACCTGATGGTGGACCACGGCGGCATCACCATTACGGCACCGGGCTGCAGCACGGTTGGTGGCGTGGGAGGATGGATGCTGGGCGGCGGGCACACGACCATCACGTCCAGCCACGGCCTCGGCGCCGACCAGGTCGTGGAGCTCAACGTCGTGACCGCGGACGGCAGCTTCGTCACCGCAAACGGGACGCACAACACCGACCTCTTCTGGGCGCTCCGCGGCAGTGGTGTGGGAAGTTTCGGTATCGTGACCTCGGCAGTCTTCAAAGCATACGCACCCGTGAGCATCACCGGGGTCCAGCTGCAGTGGCAAACGACAGCGGGCACGTCCGGAACCGTGGTCGACAAGGAGACGTTTTGGCGGGGCATCAACGCCTACTTCAAGTTCGGCATCAACGTCGGGCTCGCCAACGGTGTCGACTTCAACTACATCCGCAAGCAGGGCAACGACACGTACAGCTTCACCACGAGCATCTCGTTCCCAGGCAAAACGCCAGATCAGGTCTCTGACCACCTAGCGCCGCTGATGCGCAGTCTACAGGCGGCGGGCGTCAACATGACGAGCCCCCTGCCGGCCCAGCCCCGGCCGTACGCATCACGGCGCGGCGGCACGGGCGACAGCCTGGGAAACGCCCGGTACGCGTCCAGGCTGTGGCCGCGATCGCTGTGGGCGGATGAGGCGGGGTTTGCGCGGGCCATGGCGGCGGTGCGCGCGAGCGTCGAGGAAGGCGGCTACACATTCCACGGCCTCCTGATGAACACGGACCCGGACACGGTGGGCACGCCGGTTGTGCCACCCAACTCGGTGTCGCCCGGGTGGCGCGCGGCGGCCATGCACGCGTCGGTCCAGGACTCGACGGCACTGGCCCATCTCACGCCGGCCGACTTCCACGCGGCCAACGAGCGGCTCCTGAAGTATTCTGGCGCCATCAGGGCGGCGACGCCGGGTGGGGGCGCCTATATCAACGAGGGCTACTCGCTCGAGCCGGGTTGGCAGGACAATTTCTATGGGCTTGTCGTCTACCCGCGACTGCTGCGGGTCAAGCGGGACGTGGACCCCTGGGGTCTTTTCTGGGCACCCACCGCGGTCGGAAGCGAGGCCTGGGAGGTGCGCACGGTGGACAAAAGGCCGACGCAGAACGGGAGGCTGTGTCGACAGACCTGGGCTTGATGGGCACCTGACAGGCTTTAAACCTACCTGTGATGTCTGAGGCGCACCGCGTCAGCCTTGTTCAGCGAGACTGTCCAACAACAAGACTAGCAGGACAAAAGAGGCAAATAAAAGTGAAGGAAGGGCACAGAATTGGGAGGGAATGGAAATGGGCCCGTGTCAGGTCAGGTGGGGCTTGATTGGCTGTGCTGTGCCCGTTGTATTCAGGTTACTGTAGCTAGGGCAATTGTGGATCCAAGACACGCATGAGCGCGAAGCTTGGCTCTCTCGGCTGCTAAAGGTGGGGGGAGAAAAGGCTGTGCTGGACTCGAGCAAAAAAGAGAGCCAGAATGAAGCGAGACCAGCAGAATGTCGGCTGGAGATGAGGCCATTTACGCCGCCGCCAGGGCTCGACCGGAGAACAAGACTTCCATCTGCCCTGTGCATCACTCGCGTGTCGCCAAGCAAGCGACGGCCGTTAAAGCCCGCACGTGGGGGGCAGGCGGCGCTACCAAACTCTGCGCCTAGCCAAAATACTACTCTCGCCAAAACCTGACGCCATAGCGTAGCTGCGCCCACGCGACGGTTGGCGCGCGCGGCGTTGGGGTTGGCGGTCACGGCGTTGCTTGGCCTTCTCGTGGCGCAATCAAATGCCTCCTTCTGGCAACGGCGCGCCACCACCCTGCAGGGCGTCACTGGTGGCTAGTGCGATAGGTTGGTAGCCACGTGTTGTTGCTTGTCGCCCCAACCTTTGACCTGAAGCTGTGGTCTATGACAGCAGTCCATGGCAGCTGCCCACCATCCATCCCGCTCGCGACGAACTCGATGATCGCCACCCGTTAGCCGCGAGGCATGAATGCATGATCGGACGGTTCGGGGTCTTCCCTGGACGATCTTCTCTGGACGATCCTGCCCGGCGCTGAGCCGCATTGGTGGTGCCTGCCTTCTGTTTTGGACGAATCGTGCCGCTCATGCGTTCCAACCGTCAGCATACAACGGACAAAAAAAGAACACCAAAAAGGGGTTGGTTCATCCTCATCCTCTCTGCACCCAGACTCTCTCTCTGGACTTTCGTATCTGGTGGGTCCAAGAGACACTCGGGCGCCAGCGATGGAGCCGCCGGCCCCCATCCTTATCTCGCCAGAGGCTCTTGGGCTCAGCGTTGTAGCCCTGCCCACTTTCCAATGGGCCAAGAGGAGGCCAAGAGGAGGCCATGCCACAGAGTCCGACCCCCCTGAAACGAAACATTGACCACTCAGCTTTGCGCATTTTCTCCGACTCGGCGCCCGGCTCGCCTGCTTCTCGATCGATGGCCCACCAGGCGACGGTGGGACCCGTCAATCTACTCAGGGGTTCTCTCGGCTCGGCGGGCAGCAGGGCACCGGGGTGATGATGGACACGCGATGGCGGGCCTCCCAGAGATCTGGACGGCCTTGTCCGGGTCTGGGTCGGTTTGGGTCAGTCTCGGTAGGTACATATGGGATGCAGGAACCCGCTCGTTTGTGCACACCTTTCCCCTTCTCTCTCAGGGCACCTTTTGGAAACCCTTTTCATCTTTTTCCTTCTCCTCCAGGTTTGTACCCCCCAGGAAGCAGCTAGCAGCCTCTCGGTGGTGAACCTGTCTTTCCGTCCATTCGTTTATCGGTCAGCTTCGGCACCATTACTATTCGCTCTCACTCACCCGCAGTCGCTCGCTTCTCTGTTGTGAACCGACGACTAGCAAGCCTCCTATCTCCTGTCGGCCTTTATCCACATATCAGCGTCTTCGTGGCACTTTTTCATTCTCAAAACCCCTGTATTACACAAACAACCAAGGCCATTTAGAATCACCAGCATCGAGCCCCAGTCTCAACGCACCAACTGTACCACCTATACCTGTGCCACCTGTACCACCTGTACCACCTGTACCACCTGTACTATACCCGAGCTCAAGCACGCTCCCGTCTCTTAAACGTCTCTTACAACCCAACCGAAACACAATGCCAGCTCCAGCTGTGCTCAGGGCCGTGGGCCTGGGAGCCGCGCTCCTGAGCCACATGCGCCCAGTTGCAGCTCAAAACATCGTCGCAAATCTCACATCCTGCCTCGAGTCCGAAACCATCTGGACCACTGCCGAACAAATCAGCTTCTCCATCTGCGACGGCACCACCTACCAGGCAGGCGGCAAGTCTCTGCAGATTATTGAGGACGTCTGTGGCACCCGTGAGTGCGTCGGCTACTGCCACGAGAACCCAAAGTGTGTTCTTGCTTTCTACGACAAGGAGGCCAGGACATGCCACATCAAGGACAGCGAGAGCGGGGAGGATCACATTTGGGCTCAGGATTCCAACTGTGACGCCATCAGGAAGTTGCCGCCCGATGCAGGCAGCGGTGGAGGCAACTCTGGCGATAACACCTCTCCCACGTCTTCCGCGCTCCCTACGGCGGCCCCTACAGCGGCTCCTACCACGTCTTCCTCCGCTGCCTCCTCGGCAGCTCCTACCACCACCTCGAGCACGGCCCCTATCGCATCCCCTCCCACCAGCGTCCCCGGTACTCCTGGAAAGGAGCCTGTTATCCCCCCTGTCAATGGAAACGACCTCCAGGACGGCGCTTTCTTGGCCAGCTGCCCGGGCCAGCAAACCGAGTTCAAGGGCGCCAACGCCAAATACCTCATCTGCCCCGGATCCGACTACGACGGCAAGACGGAGCGGGTTTTCAACGGTGTTGCCAGCGCCCAGGCTTGTGCCGAGGCCTGCGCAAACGCCAAGGACTGCAAGAAGGCCGCGTACGACAGCCAGACCAAGGATTGCCACGTCAAGGGCGCCGAGCCTCGCTACTCTCTCTTCTTGGTCAAAGCGCAGCATTACACCACCATTCGCGTCGAGGCCGCCCTGGACGCCTCCAAGGTCGGCCGCTGGTCTGACCTTATCCGCTTCCCCGTCATCCCCGTGGCCGCCTACGTTGTTCCCTCGTTCCCGGAGCCCAGCAAGCTCATGTTCTTCTCGTCCTGGGGCGTCGACGCCTTTGGCGGACCCAGCGGACTGACCCAGTTTGGATCTTTCGACCTCAAGACGGGCGCCGTCAGCCAGCGCGAGATTAGCAACACCAAGCACGACATGTTCTGCCCAGGCATCAGCGCCTTAGCTGACGGTCGCATCCTCGTCCAGGGTGGCTCCGACGCCGCCGCTGTCAGCGTCTACGATCCCGCCACCGACTCCTTCTCGCGCGTTCAGGACCTCAAGATGGCCCGTGGCTACCAGTCGTCTGTCACCCTGTCCGACGGCCGCGTTTTCACCGTCGGCGGCGCCTACTCGGGTGCTCGCGCGGGCAAGAACGGCGAGGTCTACGACGCCGACGCCAACACCTGGTCTGCGCTGTCCGACGCCGACGTCAAGCCCATGCTGACCAAGGACCACGAGGGCATCTGGCGCGAAGACAACCACGCCTGGCTCTTCTCGTGGCGCCAAGGCTCCGTGTTCCAGGCCGGCCCCTCCAAGAAGCAGCACTGGTACGGTACCAAGGGCTACGGCGCCATCGTCGAGGCCGGCACGCGCGACGACGTGGACGCCATGTGCGGCACCTTTGTCATGTACGACGCCACGGCCGGAAAGATCCTGACGGCTGGTGGCGCTCAGGACTACGACAAGTCCGACGGCAACACCCACGCCCACATCACCACCATCGGCGAGCCGGGCACCCGCTCCAACGTTGAGCGCGTCGGCGACATGGCCTTCCCCCGCGCCTTTGCCAACACGGTCGTCCTGCCCGACGGTCGTGTCATCGTCACGGGCGGTCAGCGCAAGGCCCTTGTCTTCACCAACACGGACGGCATCCTCATCCCCGAGGTGTTCGACCCGGCCTCCAAGACGTGGTCGCAGATGGCGCCCATGGCTGTGCCGCGCAACTACCACTCCGTCTCGATCCTCCTGCCCGACGCCACCGTCTTTGTCGGCGGTGGCGGCCTGTGCTACGTCAACAAGATCAAGGGCAGCTCCGCGCGCTGCGACAAGACGGTTGACCATGCCGACGGCGAGATCTTCGAGCCACCCTACCTGTTCAAGGCCGACGGCTCACGCGCCGACCGCCCTGCCATTGCCAACCTTGAGCGTGAGCGCGTCAACGCGGGCGAGACGCTCGTCTTCTCCGTGGGCGGCGCCGAAAACGTCAAGGACTGCAAGTTCTCGCTCGTCCGTGTCGGCACCGTCACCCACTCGGTCAACACTGACCAGCGCCGCGTGCCGCTCACCGACATCAACGTGCGCGCCGACGGCAAGGTCGAGGCCAAGCTGCCGGCCGACTACGGCGTCCTGACGCCGGGCTTCTGGTACCTCTTTGCCATGTCGCCCTCGGGCGTGCCCAGCGTCGCCAGGACGGTCCAGGTCACCCTGACGGCCAAGGCCAAGGCCAAGGTGGCTCTCTGGGGCTGATCGATGACACCTGGTGTGGTTGGTCTCTGGGGAAAAAAAAAGTCACGATCCTTACGCTTTTAATTTTAATGTTATTGCAGGCAGAAGGGATAGGCACGGTATGAGGCTATTCCGGTTGATTTGCTCTAAGGAGGAAAGGATCTGAAGTGCAGGGCCCCGTAGGGGTCTCTGCCCTTTATATACACGTAACTCCCCTGTCCTCCTTGCTTACTAGGCTTCCCTCCTAATGCCTGGAAGCGTTATACGCTCCCAGGCAAAGGGACCGCTTTTCCAATGCTTTAAGCAGCTTATATTTATGCCTAAAACCTCCTTTTTACAATGTACTTTTTTTTTTGTAATACACCCCCTAAGTAAGCCTTTTGGTCCGGGATCTGCTGCAAAAGTACGAGGACCGTATCTGGTCGGCCCCCCTGGCGGAAAGGGAAAACGGCATCAAGTCGACCTGATGGGCGATCTGCGCGACGTTGCTCCGGACATGCGAGTTTTGTCTGTCCCGGGGCTTTCCGTATTGGCAGAGACGACCACTAGCGAGGGTCGCGAGCCCGACAGCGGCAGCCCGATGAGCACGCGCGACATCATCGACCGGATGGCCGAGATCCTGCTCGCGGGCTCTGAGACCACGTCGGACACCATCACCTGCCTCTTGCTCGAGCTGGCCCGCAACCTGGACGTGTGCGCCGAGCTTCTGGCCTCGATGGAGCCCCAGGCCATCCACGGCGACAGCCGGGCCGCCGCCCCAGTACGAGTACTTCGAGGCCTGCATCAAGGAGAACCTGCACCTGCGCCCTATCGCATCCGAGATGGGCCGCGGCACGGGAACCAGTGGGATACGCTTATGGGCTACAACCTGGCGCCCCACACCGTCGTGTTAGCCTTATGCCGCGACCTGCACCGAAACGGGTAGCTGAAAAAAAATCAAAATATGCTAAACATTCAAAGCACGAAAAGAAACAAGAACTATCTCCCGTCCTTAAATATCGACACTAGCCCTACGACTGACGGAGAAGCTCATGCTCCTACGGATCCGGTGGTCCTCATCCTCCTCCGCGTGCAGCTGCTCCCCCGGCAGCCTAACGGCCCGGTCCAGCGCGACCGGCAAGCCTCTGTGACGGCCCCGGAGCATGACGAGGCAAAGCACAAGCTTGCTCCCTGGCTGCCAGCCGCCGCTGAAGCTAAAGCTGTCGAAAGGCACGCCAACACTAATGCCCACGCACCCGTAGGCGGACACGACCTCGAAAATGATGTTGAAGACGGACCACGAAACAGGGTCCCCGAGGAAGTGCGACGTTTCGATAGTTGCGATTACGAGCACCGCCAGCACCAGCCACCAAATGTCGTGCGCTAGCTGTCCGTGGATCTGCTGCGAGATGAAGCTAATGCGCGACGGCCACGCTGCAGTGGTCGTCGTCGCTGAACCGGGGGTTGCGGCCGCCGTCCCCTGCGCCCTTTCGCCCGCCGGCCACGCGCCCGGCCATGCGCCCACGCCGTGCCAGGGGGTAAACGTCCGCCGTAGCGCGTGTCCCACGTCGAGCCCCGGGCGGCTCTTGCCTCGAGCGACGCTGGGTGTTGCGCCTTGAACGAGAGGCTCGCTAAAGCCGGGCCAGGCAGGCCCCGCTTCGGGGTCCGCGAGGGCGGCCTCATCGCCTGCGTAGATACCCAAACTCCGCTCCTCGTACACATTTGAGTGTCGCATTGTGATTACGACAGGGTAAACGGAAACTTTTCAATAATAATCGCCATGTTAGCCAGCCTTTGGTCCTCGGCGGTAAAAAAGTAAAGGGACGGAATTCGGGTGCATTAACTTACTGTACATCATAATTACGTATAACACTTGCAGGCCGATATATAACTTGGCCGGAGGCACGACGTAAAAGCCGCCCGAACGAACAGCAAGCGCTTGGAAAAGGCCGTCGAGAACTCTCGGGCCTACAGGGATGCTTTCGATAACCGGATTTCCGAAATTTAAAAGTTCAAACGCAACCCAATCGACCGAGTTTAACAGGATGACCATGAAAAGCAGCCACCAAGTAGGGCCGGAAGGGAAAAGGTTGGTGTAAACGCGGCGCGGGTATTTGAGGATAAACTCTAACGTCGCTTTGAGTTCGGCGCATTCGTTCTCGTTCGTTGCCCGCCTAAGTAGCCAAAGTACGCTCCAAATAATCAATCGTAAGAATAGCGGGTATGCTGTATTCCCGGCCAGAATCATAAGGCCCATCGTGATAAGGACAAAATAGGCCTGCTGGAAAGGGATCATGTTGGCGTCGAGCAGCGACATGCCTGAATTGTTGAAGGCCGAAACGCCGTTAAACACTCCAAGCCACCACGGCCTGATACCGTTGGCGGTGGCGGTATCGGGCATATTGTTGTTGATCCAAGCGCCGAGCGCGAGGCACCCAAGGAGCTGCCACATAACGAAGTAAACGGGCACGATCATAGCCAGCACTTTGAGGGCGCGGTACTCGCAGCCGCCGAGCTGGTCGCGCTCGTCGCTGCTAAGGTCGTGGAACTGGCCGTTGCGGAGGGCGGGCGTGTTGTCCAGGAACTCTCGCAGGGTTTTGGGCTGGGCGCTGCCTGTTTCCGACTGCGGGGGGCCCGTGGCCATCTTGGGAACGGGTCTCCTCCGCAAGGGCGCATCGCGTACGCCGTCGGCAAACACTATCCGCCCACTCTCGGGGTTCCGAGGTGACGCTGTGTCGGAAGGACCGGGCGCGGGACTCCCCGGTGCGGGTAAAGGCGTCACCGCGTCGTCGGGGTTTTTTTCGGCCGCGGGGGTGGGCGTGGCCACGGTCTCGGCCGGGGGCGCGATCGCGGAAACGGAATCTCTGCTTGCGCGCTTCGGAATGGGCTCCCGAGAGATGGGTGGGGATAACGGCCCGGGTCCTTCATTTGACGTGATGCCCAAGCCGTTCGGGCGTTTGCTTGAATGTGTCGGAAGCTGGAGCGGGTCCCCAAGGCCTGGAGTTGGCACGTTAGAGCGAGCCGACCGAGGTATGGACATGATGCGACGCAGGACGAGGCCGGGAGACACGGCGCCGAGTGCCCTTTTAGCGCGGGCGACCTTGACGATGTCGTCGAAGCGCCTTTCAAACGCGTGCTTACGCGCCAGCACCGTCCAAATCGAAACCCAAATGGAGCTGCCGAGTATAATAAGGACGAACAGTATAACCTGCTGCCATGTGTTGAGCTGGCTTAGGTTAACCGTATTTAGCCCGGCCTCGGTCATGGCCGAAATGACGAGGTAGAGGCTGTCGACATAGCTAACGCGGAAGTTCTCGCTGGACGAGCCCCAGAAAACGACGGAGGCGATGAGACAAACGCCCACAAAGTAGGCATAGTGGCAGGTGATGAATGTGAGGGGAGGCAATAGGCGCTTGGCGCGACCTAGGATTTTGGAAACCGCCCCGTCGTGGCTGGTGAAGCCATGCCGAATGCGCATGATTTAACACGCGAAAAAGGAAAAGAAAGGTTCCGTCAATCAAGGCCAAATGCTGTTGTTTTGCGCGGTACAAGGTCGGGCAAGCCGCGAAACCCACAAAGCGCTGCCGGCTTGGTGATGGAAACGCGTTGGATGGAGAGAAAAAGAAGGGCCGGACACGGTTGGAGAAGATTATCGCAAAGGATTTTGCGACCCCTGTGTGGCGCAGCCCAGCACCCTCGCTCTCCCCCCTGATCGGTCCTCGCATTTAGCGCAAGCTAAGTGTGGGAGGTGACTGCAGGCAACACTGCCTGGAACACGTGTTGTGTTGTTCCCTGCTACAAAAGCTTGTGCAGGGCACAGGCCCGGGAGGGCTAAATGGGACGCCTGTCCATGCAAGTCTGTCCAAGTCCGCTTGTGAGGCCTGCCATGCCAATAGAGCATCGTGTGAGGAGAAAGGTGCAACACCACAGTTCCGTCCAAGTTATGACGTTCGGGACAAATATTTATACAACATACCCCAGAGCTTTCAAGCAGGGCTCCAGAATCTGGAACGGTGCCCTCCACTCCATGGCTCCCAGTGCCAGATAGATGCGGACAAATGGCCAGCTAGAAACCCCGAGCCACGCCGAAACCCACAGGTACCCGACCCAGCGGGGCAGGCGACGCGGAGAGTCGGCGGAGAGAGGCCCCTGGTATCTGCGCGAGGCTGCCGTCTCGGCAAGGATAGCAACCGCCTGCCCAAGAAAGAAGACAAACATGCCGGCGCAGAGGTCCGTCACCGGGACATAACCCCTCGATATCGGGTAGAGGCTGACGGCGTGGAACAGGGCGCTGAAGCCAAACGCGGTCAGCAGGTGGACGGCGTGCGCGGCGGGCGTGCCCCTGGCGATGCCCAGGCGTTGCACAAAGTAGTGGCTGAACCCGAGAGCGGGCTGGGGCATCACCAACCAAAAGCCCTCCATCAGCAAAACTGTCACGCTCAACAGTAGGGACACGGGTTGGGGGAGGGGGAGGGAAACACGCCGCCCAACTCACCTGCCGGAGGATTCCGTGCCAAAACTCCCCCCAGAACCCAGCCACCGAGTCCGCCGCCGCGACGCTGCCAAAGATGGGCGGCCAGTCCTTGGCCTCGCTCAGGCCCAGCCCGACGCCCGCCGCCGCTGCGACGCCGTACTGCGCCGTCCACGACCCCCACACCGTCGCGCCCATCAGCAGCTCCATCAGCGGCCGCGGCGCGCCGCCGCCCGCCCGCAGCAGCAGCCGGCGGCCAACCATGGTCGCGGCTTCGATCGTCACCGTCCCGACCAGCGCGCGCGCCAGCTGCCCAAGCATGAAGCGGGCGCGCCCCTGCCCCTTGTGCTGGTTCTGGCCGGGCACGTCGTCACCTGCGACGTCCTCACCACCACCGCCACCACCACCACCACCACCACCACCACCACCACCACCCCCTACCCCCCTCCGCCGCCGCCCCCGCCAGCAGCCGTGACTCCACCCCACGGCCCTGGGGCTAGCGACGAGCGCGAGGGCCCAGCGCGCCTTTTGCCACGACCAGGGCGCCATGCGCGTCGTCGCCCCGCCGGACTGCTGCTGCTGCTGCTGTCCTCCTCCAAGGCGCCAAAAGTCGCGCTCGGGCCGCTCGTGCAGCAGCAGCTTCTCGAGGGCCGGGAAGTAAAAGATCCAGAGCCCGTTGAGGGCGTAGCGCGCGACGCGGTCGGCGCGCGGGAACTCGTCGGCGGCGCAGGCGGCGGCGTTCGCGCAGATCAGGACGCCGAAGACGGCGCCGCGGTGGGGGAAGGGCGGGAGGTAGAAGGCGAGGGGGAGGAGGATGGGGAGGAGGATGTGCGGGAGAGGGGTGTCTAGCATTGTTGTGTGTGTGTGTGTGTGTGTGTGTGTGTGTGTGTGTGTGTGTGTGTGTTGTTTATTTGTGTTAAGAGTAAGAGTCGATGGGCCATCAACGTTGGGCCCGACGACGAGACATCCATCTAGCTACCCCCTCCGTATTTATCTATCCATCCCGGCCTGCTGCATCTCATGAGGTCGTGCCACTGCCCATCCCGCGTCTGCCACAATGGTCTGACGCGCTTTCAGCTCGGGCAGCTCCGGTGATCTCAGGATCATATGTGATTGGTTGGCCATGGGCAGCTTGCGAATGTGCTTGCTCAACATCTCTGCATGCATTCCTTCCTCAATAGCCCAAATCGGTCTAACGGACTTGATGCCATCAGGGCATCGATTGCCACGTATCCCAAGGGGGTTAATATACACGGCATCACTTCCGGACTTGGTCACCTGCTGAGCCAAATGTCACGAGCCGAAAGTGGGAGCCCGAAATAAATCTTCAGCCTGCTGGCGTGCAAGTGCTGGCCCGATTTGTTTCCCGTTGCTTGTTTAAAATGGGCGTCGGTCAAACAAGAGGCTTTTCCGGAGTCTCTGTAACAAGTCTCAGTGAAAGCAAAGGGGACGCACAAAAACCGTCTTATTATATCACTCGCCTCCGTAATCGCCACCATCAGACTCGGCACTTCAACCAGCATCGAACAAACCACTCTCTCAACCAACTTCTTTACGCTGCCAAGCAACACATAAAGATTATCTAGACTGTTGTACAACCCCTTTCCCCAAAGGGCAGGCAGACCCCATGATTCCTCTATCTTCTTTCCGTCTTTGGTGTAAGTAGTATATTCCCCTTCCCCAGCAACAAAGTTTGCGCCACAAATGTCTAGGATAGCAGCGGCAAAGAAAATGCAGAGATTTCGTCGACGGCATTCTATGAGTTGGAAGATTGCAAACAAAGAACGAGGAACACCGCGCCACCACCCATAGACGAGAGAGAGAGAGAGAAAAAAGATACGTAGAGTTTGAGAAAAAGAAATGCGGGTAGTTCAAGAACAGACAAAACAAAAACAACACCAACAGCGGGGGTCCAAGGCCACTCCGGCGCAGAATGTCGAGACCAGGTCTAAATGCGTAGGCAGGCAAGAGCAAGACGGAGCCCGAACCCATCCTTCCCAGTCCCAAATCCTTCCCTGTCTATTTTTTCCCCACTCCAGCTTCATTATGGGTCCCCTCCCTCGGCCGTCCTTGGGCCGGGGAAGCGCGCAACGCGTTGCTCGCTGCTATTTACTTCGCAATCTCGACACCGCCCGTGGCGCCGAGGGCCTTCTTCAGGTCGCCGTAGATGGCGAACTGGAAGGCGGTCAGGGTGCCGACCATGAACAGACGGGCGGGGAGGCCGGCGAAGGAGCCCTTGACGCCGAGCTCCTTGCTGATCTTGATCAGGCGGCTGGTGGTGCCCTCACCGGGCAGGCCCTTGGTCTTGTTGATCTTGCTCAGCATGGTGTCGGCGGGCTGCGAGATGATGGCGGCGGCGAAACCGGCGACCAGACCGGAGCCCAGGTTGGCGGCCGTCTGGAGGCCGTCCGAGAGGGACTCTTTGGGGTAGGTACGGAAGACGGCCTCGGCGACCTTCTCGTAGACGACGAACTTGGCGACGGTGTAGGGAACCCTGGATTGGAGGGGAAACGTCAGCAGCAGACACCTCAAGTCATTACCCCGCCATCTCGGGTCGGCGCAACTTACTGCTTGAACAGGATGGGTCCGAATCCGGCGTAGAGCGCGCCGAAGCCCTCGGTGCGCACAATCTTGGTGAAGCCGCCGACCAGACCGTTGGCAAAGGTGGGCTCCGAGACGAGGCGGATGCGGGTGGCCTCGAGGGGGCAGAGGGCGATGTCGGCGAAGAACTCGGCCGAGGCGGACGAGGCCATGTAGATCGGGGTGCGGTAGGCCGAGGCGTTGTCGAGGCCGACGGTGTTGATCCACTGCTGCTTGAAGAACTCGTAGCCGCCGAACTTGAAGGCGCCCTGCATGAAGTAGCCGGCAAAGGTGGGGCCGATGCCCGTCAGCAGCGCGCCGGCGCCCTCGTTCTTGATGACCTGCTTGAAGCCGCCGATCATGCCCCTGTTGTAGGTGGCGGGGTCGAGCTGGATCCTCGTCTTGACGCTGCGCGGCGGGTGGGTGCATGTTAGTATTGGCCAAAGTTGGGTATGCCGGATATCACGAAGCGGGCTGAACCCCAAGAACGCGGCCACGGGGATACGAGGCGCACGAGCTTCGAGGTCGTTTGAGTCTTTTGGGGGACGTACACATCGACGGGGGTCAGGGCACCGTGGGTGACGGAACAGCAGACGGCACCGGCGAGGGCGAATCTTGAGTAGAGGGCCAGGCCGGTGGGGGAGACGACCGGCAGGGTATCAGCTTTCGGAGCCATGATGACGGTTGTGTGTGTGTGAAAGAAGTAAAGAAAAAGGTCCAAGCAAAGGATCCGTCAATGGACAGATCTCGACAGAGACAAATTGAGTGGAGATGGGGTCGTCAACGACGGTGGACGTGGTGGTGTCGGAGGAGGTGTTGTAGAAATCCCAGATTTCAAGATCGGAAAAGAAAAAAAAAATAGTTGGCGGCCAGGAAAACTGTTCTGAGGCTTTTTTTAGGTTAGCCGGGCGGGCAGCTTGGCGGTGCGCCGGCCCAGTTATCCAATGGCTGTAATCGGGTGGATTCGGGTACCTCCTTCCGGGTCACGGGGCTTGGCCAAGTCTCGCCCACGCGATTTTTGCCGAGAGGGTACTTTCTTCTGGCCACGGGCTGTTGATGGACCCGTTGAATCCGCGTTTACCGGAGATAAGGGAATAAAGGAGACGCAGCCACTGAGCCACTGCCTCGCACTTTGTGCCTCTGTATAGAGAGCCAAGCTAAAGAGCGAGCTCCAATTGGCCAATGAGCACCGCCAACAGACTGCGACCCAACTTACTGTGCTCAGATGACGGGCTCAGGTCGACATAGCAGGGCACATCAGCAGCTACAGGCCATGGGATTCCGTAATGCCATCCTAATGCCAACTCTGTATTTGTCTTTTCTTTGTCTACGCCCCCATCCGTTTTTGGTGCTCTCCTCAAGCCCACGCACCAAGCCACCAAGCCACCAAGCCCCCAAGCCCCCAAGCCATTCCCAAAAGCCAGACTTTTGCCAGACTTTTACCGTTTTCCTCACATCGGGCTGGCTGAGTCGCCGGCTACCCTACGCAGCCTCGGCCAGGATGTCATCCGACGCCTTCTCAGACAGCATCATGACGGGCACGACAGGGAACGCCCCCGGCACCACGGGGAACGCCGAGGCGTCCACCACGCGCAGGCCCCTGACGCCCCTGACGCGGAACTTGGAGTCGAGCACGGCCATGGGGTCGTCAGAGGCCCCGATCCGCGCGCTCGATGTCGCGTGGTGGCTGTAGGCCTGGTCCCGGATGTACTCCTTGACGTGCGAGTCCGAGCACGGCTCCCCCTTTTTACACGGGTGCAGCGGGTTCCACGGCCCCGTGCCGTTGTAGACGCCGCCCATCAGGAACCGCTCGGCCTCGAGCAGCTCCGTCAGGTCCTGGTCCGCGTTGTGCTCGAAGAAGCGTAGGTTGATGTCAGGCACGTCCCGCGGGTCCGCCGAGCGCAGGCGCACGTAGCCCGCCTGCGACTTGGGGTTCATCTGCACGATGGCGCACGTGAACTGCTCCGGCCCGTAGTTTTCGGGGAACCCGGGCCAGAAACCCTGGAGAACCAAGTCAGCGTCTTCATCTTTGGTAGTAGTCTTCCCATCATGGCTTGGCTTGGCACTTACGTCGAAGCTGAAGCTCCCGCACCACGCGAAAAAGTTCCTGTCCGCCGTCGGCGCCGACGGCGTGCGGAACAGCAGCGTCTGGATCCCGCCCGCGTTGAGCGGAGACCCCTCCTTGAGCGCGAGCAGGTGCGCCTCATAGTTGTCCGCCATGTTCTCGCCCACGCCGGGCAGGTCGGCCACCAGCGGGATCCCGAACCGCTCCAGCTCCGCCTTGGGCCCGATGCCCGACAGCTTGAGGATCTGCGGCGTGTTGAAGGCCCCGCCCGCCACGATGACCTCCTTCCTAGCCCGGTACGTCATCTTCTTACCCTTGGCCTCGGCCTTGTAGTTGGGGTCGGCCGAGTACATGTGCCTGCCCTGGAGGACCTCGACGCCCACCGCCCTCGGCGCGCCCGCCACCGACGGCGACGTGTCGAACAGGACCTTGGTCACGAAGCTCTCCAGCTTCAGCGTGAGGGGGTACTTCTTGGCGTCGGCCATGGTGGCGCGGATGTAGTTGTTGGGGCTGCTGCGGAACCCGTCCTCGTCGGCGTGGCTGACGAGCGACGCGAACTCCTGCCGCCGGTCGCGGTCCGGCCTGTCCGCGTTGATGTCGCTCCCCAGCTGGGCCGGCAGGTCCTCAGTCGAGACGCCCATGCCCCCGGCCAGCGCCCGCGCGATCCTGGTCCCGTCGTTGTCCTCGCCCGCCCAGCCCGCCGGCGTGTCGATGGTCGCCAGCCAGCCGTCGAACCCGTGCCCGCGCGTGCCCCTGGGCAGGTACCGGTTGTTCTCGAGCCGCACAAAGTACTTGCGCATGTTGGCCGCCTCCCACGACCGGTCGCCCGTCAGGTTCGCCACCACGTCCCAGTCGCGCCCGGGCGGGAGGAACGCCACGCCCGCGTTGTGCTGCGCGCAGCCCCCCAGCGTCCCGGCCCGCGGGTAGTAGATGCCCAGCTGCTTGGACCCCTCGGGCGGGTCGAGGCCGACATAGAAGGAGCCGTCGGGCTTGCGCCACGTCAGGCGCTCGTACTTGAGCGCCCGGGCCGGGTCCTCCGAGTGCTTGACGAAGAAGTCCCAGCGCGTCGACTCGTCGTTGCCCGCGGCGAGGAAGTTGTAGATGATGGAGATGTTGGGGTTGTCGTGCTGGTCGTCCCCGGCCTCGAGCAGGAGCGTCGGGTGTCCCGCCCGCGCCAGGTTGGCCGCCAGGGGCCCCCCGCCGGGCCCGCTGCCGACGACGATGTAGTCGTACGTCTCCTCGTCGGCACAGCTGGCTGATGTGGCCGCCGCGGCGACCAGAGACAGGACAAGGCGCCAATGCATCGCGTCCGAGCTATGTGTGCCTGTCTGGATGGTGAACGATTGCTCTCCTCAGGGCCCCTAGTGCAAGCCAAACGGGGCCTGGCGGGAAACCCAAGTCCCGGGCATTTATACCCCGATTTCAAAGCATCTCTGCGAGCGGAGAGATGCCCGAGGCCTCGGCACTCTCTACCCCGCTTGCTTGCTGCCGAACCGTGGATTTGCATCAGGCCAGGTCGTTTCTCCAACTTGCTAGCTTTCAGGCTATAAGCCCTCACTAGGACGGGGCAGGGCGGGTGACGGATGGTTGCATGGCATACGCCGGGACCATGCATGGAGCATCCCGCGCTTATTATCAGATGCCACTCTGCTGTGTCCCTTCCCAGAGCGGTCTAGGCTATTGTCTGGCGTGATTGCTGCTTACCGGAACGACGGCTCCTGGGCATTTGGCATGTATAGTTGTGCGCATCGGCCGCCCGGAGACGGCACGCCAGCCGTTGAAGCGTGCCGCTGGGCGTGGCGGCTGCTGCGGTTGGTCGGCTTGGCCACTGCCCCTGAAGGCGGCCGGAGGGAAGCTCGCCATTAGCATGCCTCCCCACCACACCAGAAAGACAGCCGCGGGTGCAGCTAATAAACAAGGGAGGGGTAAGCCAGAGGCCCAGATGCACGATTCTGCCATTCCGGCGAATGGTTCCGGCCCCAACGGGAGCTTTTCTTGGGTCATGACTGCAAGTCAATTGCTGAGCTGACAACCGACAGTCCGAGCATATGAACTATAGAGTCCGAGCAGAGGATAATGGATAGGAAACGCAGATAGAACTGTGCCCCAAGGCCTCTCGAATCCTCCATTCCGGCTGCCGACGCATTCAACATCCACTGCAGCTCCCGATTCCATTCTCGATAGCTAGTCAAGAGTGGCAATGAGCCTAGTGATTCCTTCTGGGAAGAGAGGGCCCCGGTTTCTGGTCGTCATTCCCTGCCTTCTTTGGAACATCGCCCTCTAGCGCAAAGCGCCAGGCAGCGTATCCTCTGTCGCCTATGTAGATGAGAAAATCGTCGTCCCCGAATATCGCGAGGCGCCCGTAGGACAAGTGAAAGTCGGCATCGGAGAGGAGAGTGTAGAGAGGGTAGACACTCATTCCGTAATGGTCGATCAGTTCTTCGATATTGTCATCCGGATGTGGAAGGGTGTGGTCTTTTGCTGCGACTGGGGATTCCCTTTGCTCGGGGCTCAATCTAGGGAAGCACCGCACAGGGACTTGGAACGTTTGTGGCGGATAAGAAGTCGACTGTTCCTCCCATTCGCTCAAGTATAGCTCCACCCCGGGATTGTATCGGCTTTGTTCCCGCACTGGGCTGGAAGCAAGGACGACAATAGGGACGTCGATCCTTGCTAGACCCCGGACTTCACGCCAGTGGGAGTAGCAGCCTGCGTATAGACCATCCCAGTAGTGCTTGAAGTCATTACTCCACACATTGGTCCTCACAAAAGTGCGCGCGAAGATATTGAAGGTGAGGAGGGCACCCTGTACCGCTGCCAGAGCGTCGTAGTCGGACATATTGTCTGAGTCCGGAGCATCGGGCGCATCGATTATCCCTATACAAATGGAACCATGCGAGTCCGTTGGCGTGCCAAAGCTAGTCATGGGCCCATTAAGGGTATATGTATCAATCGGCGCGGTGAACTTGGTGAACCATCCTCGCCGAAACTGCTGGTCGACGATCTCGAAAACAACCGTTTTGAGGCCTCGGCTAGACGCTGCACGGCCGGATGTGTATGTAATCTTCGAGCTTGTAAGAATGTTGTTAAACATCAGGTACATAACTCCCTTGGCGAATGGGTGCGCCACGAGCCGGGTCTTATGCGAGTCTTTCAGATATTGGCAAGCTTCGAGGGCGTATTCGGTGGGCTCAGACACCTCGTAGTCACGCATGTGACCATCTGCAGTCCAGTCGAACAGCTTTACGGAGCCGTGGAAGCTCAGCATCCCCACCACATGTGGCCCGGCGGTTGCGATGCAGTCTTGATTGATCAACCCCGGGAGGTGAAGGGAGCGACAGGGTTGCTCGGGCTGCAATAGGTTGTAGACATAGCTGGTCCACGTAATCAATGGTCAGCGGGGACACGGTTCGTTTTGCTGCCAAGAAGCGATTCGGAAAGCGTAAGCCAGACAATGGCACATACAGTCGATTTCCACGTCCGCACACCATGAGCGTGTCGCCAAGCGCCAAAAGGTTACAAGAGCTAACTTGCTGGGCGGGTGGCTGAAACCTCCTTCGGACTCCTTCAGAGAGGTAATCGACGACGAAGGGCCCCCGAGGGTCGTCATCATCGAACTGCAGCGCGAGCCGACCGGAGTGATACCTGGCTTTCCCAAATTCTGGAGGTGGAAGGTCGGCAGGCATAGGTGAGGGAAGGGGAGCCCGACGATACTTGGTTACATCCTTGGGCCAGAAGATTTCTGTGGTGTCATGGGGCAGCACGAAATGGCCACGCCATTCATCAGCTGGCAGCAGCCGTTCGACACCGTCAGCCTCGTCGGGGTCGGAACGGTGCCACCAGCGATGGGAGTACAAAGAGCCAAACATCCCACGTCGGCGGCGCATGGTTCCATGAAGCGCCTTGAAATAGGCGCGCCGATGGAGGGTACGTAAAACCCCACCGCCACCCTGGTTGGGTTTGTTGCCGGTCACCGCCACCCTGGTGTCATAGCGACACTGGACCATCTGGTAAAGACCCGGGTAGTTGATGCGGGAGAGCGTGGTGACTACAGCCTCCTGCTGCATGAGGTTGCGCCACGACCGTGACACGTGGACGCAGGCCCCGATATCATCAACATTTAGCCCCTCAAGGACGCAGAGTTGAAGCTCTTGGGGCAGATGGAGGAGGATATCTTTTTGGCTGCCAGCGATGGGACAGGTTGTCAGCGCCTTTGAAGTCTGGCTGGGCCACCACCCTTGGGTCAATGGCTTTAGGTTGACCTACAGAATTTGGTCCATTCGATCCTTCAAGAGTCGGAGCTCCTCGGCCTTCAGGGATGGCAACGCCCGCAGGATCTCTGCAAGACCCGGCATGGGCGCTTGTTGCGCCATGGCTGCTTCCCTGGTCGGGGCGTTGTTGTTCTTGGCTGATGCTTTGATTTGTGGTAAAAAAAGAGAGAATCACTCCGGTTGTGGCCGACCAACACATGAGGTGGAAAACATTCAGGCAGCAGCCAGACTACTTGGAAATTACTCCACTTTTTTGACCCAGCATGAAAGGTACGGCCTACACCTGCATACACTTGTGCACCACCACCAGGCGCCCGAGTATCGAACGACAAGCGTAAAAAAAAAACATGGTTTCAAAACACAATCCGTTTTTATTTGACGGTTGACATACGGCTCACTTGGGACACCAAATCGAGCGCCATAGCTTGGATGCCGGAAATACTCGCACTACTGCATCATGATGCTTGTGTCGCAGCGATGGCCTGGTCTAGTTTGCGGAGCCCCTCCTGGATCTCACCCTCGGTGATGAGCAGGTTCGGCACGAATCGGATCGTGTTCTGACCCGCCGTGATGACCAACAGCCCCCTCTCCCTCGCCGCCGTCAGTATCGGGGTCGGGTCCGACGTGAGCTGCAGGCCCAGGATCAGGCCGCGGCCCCTGATCTCCGAGATGAGGGCCGGGTACTTGCGCCAGAACTGGTTCAGGCCGCTCGCGAGCACGGCACCCTTGGCCATGACCGAGACCTGCAGCTTCGGGTCCGCCAGGCGCTCGAGCACGTGGTGGGCGAGGCGGCACGCGAGCGGGTTGCCGCCGTACGTGGTGCCGTGGTCGCCGACCTTGATCTGGTCGGCGACGCGGGCGTTGACGATGGCGGCGCCGATGGGGAAGCCGTTGCCCAGGGCCTTGGCCGTCGTCACGATGTCCGGGTGGGCCTCGGCGGGGAGCGCCGAGTGCGCCCACAGGCGGCCGGTGCGGGCCAGGCCGCACTGGATCTCGTCGTGGACGAGCACGGCGCCGACCTCGCGGCAGCGGCGGGCCAGGGCCACCATGAAGGCCTCGTCCGCCACGCGCACGCCGCCCTCACCCTGGATCAGCTCGACGATGACGCCGCACGTCCGCTCCGTGACCAGGTCCGCGAGCCCGGCCACGTCGTTGTACTGGCCCTGCACGAAGCCGGGCACCATGGGCGCGAATGGCTCCTGGTACTTGGGGTTGTGCGTGGCCGAGAGGGAGCCCATGGTGCGGCCGTGGAAGGCGTTGGTGAAGGACACGATCTCGGTCTTTGCGCCCGACGGGTCGACGACCTTGCCGACCTTGCGGGCGAACTTGATGGCGGCCTCGTTGGCCTCGGAGCCCGAGTTGCAGATGAAGGCGGCCGAGGCATCATGCATGCCGTTCCCGGATTTGGTCTTTTCTACCAGCAGCCTTTGCAGCGAGAGGGTCCAGGGGTTGTAGTAGAGGTTGGAGGTGTGCACCAGGGTTTGCGCCTGGTCAGCCAGTATCTCGGCAATCTCAGGGTCACAGTGGCCCAGGCCGGTGACGGCGATGCCGGCGGTGAAGTCGAGGTACTTCCTGTTTTCGATATCCCACAAGTACGAGCCATTGCCGCGGACGAAGACGGGCGGCGGGCGCGAGTACGTTGCCACCATGTAGGGGGCATTTTCGTTGACGAGCGAGGCGCTCCGCGAACCGTCGGCGGGGTCGGGATGGGACAGGATGTTTGGAGCTGGGCCTGGAGCTGGGCCTGGAGGCTGTTGCAAAGCAGACACAAAAACACGATCAGTTCAGAACGGAAGCAGTTGCCAAAGACAGACCAGATCGTACCTGCTCTTTGAGCTTGCCTTTCGCTACTGCTGCGGCAGCGGCAGCTGAGGAGAATCTAAAAGAACGGGAGTGCGATGCCAAATTGGCGGGTATCCTTTTGGAAACATATCGGAACGCCATTTTTGCGGTGGACGAAGACAGGTACGAAGACGGGTGTCTGGTAGACGCGGGCGACTCGGAGCCAAGTCAATTGACGCTCAAAACAAGAAATATAAGGAAGAACGACAATAGGAGTTGGTGATGCGTCACCGGGAGATCTGGATCCGGTGAGAACGTTTATTAGAGCCCGACCGCGGCACCTCGTAGCTGTCACAGCTGCTATCGATAGGATGGCGCAGTGAGTCAAATTCAGAATTTTCGGAATGTTAGCCGGCTAATCAGAACCGCAGCTGGAGTAGTTTAGCCATGTTTCCTTCAGGAGCAGCGCAATGGACGGCTCCGATTGTGTGACTTTGGGGTTCCAATTACCCTGCATGCATGCCAGGTCACATTTGCAGGAGACGTCTCCATTGAAACGGCTCCCCAGACACTGCACCCACAAGAAACGATGCCGATATCGCTCCCCAGATTGACTCTTTGACCCAAGACACTGCCCGTCATCAAAACCCGACCAAGGGGCCTACGTAAGGAGGGGTCTCCAGTTCGGTCTCCAGTTCATTACCTTGGATTCGATCAATTGTCCTCGGCCGAAGTGGTAAAAAAGCCACGCATAGAGCCCAACCATCTGTCGGCCAAGAGCCAATCGAGCAGCCCGCCAGATCGGGGCAATGACAGCGGGACGGGCCATGCGACAGACGCGCGCCATAGGCGTGGGCTTCCCGTGGTTGGCGGCGTAGTCATCAATCGTCTATTTGATGGTCTTCAAATCGACAACTTTCATCATCGTCATCCTCCTTCTCCAGTTTCCAATGGCTTCTCGCTTCTCGGCTAAGAACCCCCACCTCGAGTCAGGCTGTTGCTCGCGTCGACCCGTGAAGGCAGTGCTCCCGACAGGCCGGGTCTGTGCACGCCGCATGGGCGAATCAAGCAGCGCGGCGTGGGGGGACGTCATCATGTGAACAGGGTCTTCCAGAAGGCGTCGAGGTTCCTTTCACATGCCAGCGGCATGGCGCAGGGGATTCGCCCTATGGGATTCGCCCTAGCCCAGCACCCACTCCCGGCCAGCTGGACAGCCGCAAACAAAGCCCGTCGAGTCCCATGGGGCTCCGCATTCCATCGGCTTTCACGGTCTGCACGCGCCCGCCTGACGTGGGCTTGGGCTGGTTGGAGCTGGCTTCAAGAGCCGTTCCTCGACTGCTGATCGAACGCTGTCCTCCATGCCTCTCTCTTCCCGCAGTGCGCTACTGCGGCGCGCTCCTGTCTGCGCCTGTTCCCCTCCAACGCTCAATCGTCTTGTTGCTGCCTTCGTCTCACCCGTCGGGTCGGCCTTGTTTCACACCCTCCCTGCCGGGGTCTCCAGACTGCCCCATCATCCCTTCTGTCACATGTCTGGGTGAGCACCAAAACACCGACCCAGCCCAGCCGACGGGCGTCTTTGCCTTAGTTGGGGCTGCTCTTGAAGACGAAACCCGTCCTCCGCGAACCCACCTCAGGCCCGGATCGACGTAGATGCGCCAATGGTCCTTGGGCTGCATGCGAGTCTTTGTTTGTCCCAGCAGCGAGCCTGCAAGATCGTCGGAACAAGATCATCGGAACAAGATCATCGGAACCATCGGATAGTTTAGGCTCGGAGCCAAACGCCCCATCCCGCCTGCGGGACCGGTTCCTGTCCGCGTAGAGTGCCGCCCGTCCTTCGCCGCGGTTCCAGCGCCTGGCAGGTCCTCACGGACCGCTGCCGCCTGCCCCAATAATCAACAATGCTGGACCATGTTCTCGGCAGGCCTTCCACCAAGTCTCGACGGCTTCAGGTGCTGGCTGTGCTGTCGTTCTGGACCGCCTACCTGGTCAAGTAAGCTGACCGCCCGTGCCTTCTCTCGCCGCCTTCTCTCGCCTAATATTGCCATTGCGCACACGCTGACATGGTACCCCGTTGCGACAGAGGGAACAAACATGGGCCACCCATCTTCCAGGTCCTGTCCAGGGTGCTCAGCCGGAGGCTGACGGCCTGGCAGATTGTTGTCGTCACCATGGCCTACCTGTACGCGACGCGCAACTTCAGCACGCTGGTGGGCCTGGCCAGCCCTGAGCCGCTGGCCAACATGTACGACACCACGTATTTCCGGGCCACCTGGGTCCTGACGGCCCTGGACGCCGGCTTCTGGACGGCCATGAAGATCCGGAACAAGTGGCTGCGCGATTTTTGCAGTATCATCTTTACGGGCTTCTATCTCTTCCAGACGGAGAAGGCCGACGAGAAGGTCCGCAAGGTCCGGGCCAACCTCACGGTCGAGCACCTGCGGGTGAGCTGGAACAAGGGCGTCTCGCCCTACATCGCCTTTCTCCAAAGCCTCATCAGCCCGCGCTTCAGCCGCTGGCCACCCCGGCAGATCCGCATCCCGCGGCCCGCCACCAGCGACTTCAAGGAGCCTGTCAACGGATGGCTCTACTACGATGGCCCGCTTTCGGACCTTGAGCACCACAACAAGATGGTGCTCGACTTCCCTGGCGGCGGGTTCGTGGCCATGGACCCTCGATGCAATGACGATAGGCTGCTAGGCTGGGCTTCCAAGACGGGCCTCCCCATCCTGAGCCTGGACTACAAGAAGGCTCCTGAGTTCCCCTACCCTCACTCCCTCAACGAATGCTACGACGTCTACACCACCATCATCAACACCAAGGGCCGCTGCATCGGACTCCCAGGGATAGAGATGCCGCGAATAATTCTCTCGGGCGACAGCGCCGGCGGCAACCTCGCGACGGCAACAACGCTTATGATCATCGAGAGCGGCAACTCGCCTGTGCGCCGGTTCCAGGGCCAGACGGATCTGCCCCTTCCCGAGGCCCTGATCCTGTTCTATCCAGGTCTCGATATGAACATTGGGAACTGGATGTCGGACGAGCAGATGTCGTTGATTAGAGACAGGCGTGTGCGCAACACGAACCGCAGGATCGTGCGTCGCAAGAGCATGCAGTACAACAACCTCGTCGGCACACCTCACCACTCGGACGATGAGGATGAGGGACCGGATGCGCAGCAGCAGCAGCAGCAACCGACACTTGCCATCACGCCACCATCGGAGAGGGAGCTGGCGCAGTCCCGCGTGGGTGCTGACAAGGCACGGAGCCCGCACCCGGAATACGCACATGAGGGGCCAAGCACGTGGACCAAGTCCCAGCAACAGCCGTCACGACAGAGGCCCTCGGCGGCGGCGCGCAAGAACAGCAACGGCAACGGCAACAGCGTCAAAGGCGTCACCGACACCCCATCATCGTCGCACCACTCGGAGCCGCTGCGCACGCGGCTGGCAACGTCATCCATGATCTCGTACTTCAACGACCGCATTCTATCGCCCGAGATGATGAGGGCCATGATCATCCTCTATATCGGCCCACACAACCGGCCCGACTTCTCGTCCGACTACCTGCTCTCACCGGTGCTCGCGCCCGACGTGCTACTAGCCCGTTTCCCCAAGACGTACTTTTTGACGGGTGAGCGCGACCCGCTGGTCGACGACACGGTCATCTTCGCCGGCCGACTGCGCCGCGTCAAGGCTGCCATGCACGCCTCGGGCGGGCGGCGGTTCGAGTACATGGACGACGACAGCCTTTCGCCCGGGTTCAACGAGAAGGACGTGGCCGAGACGGTCCTGATACCCGGCGTCTCTCACGGCTTCATGCAGTACCCAACCATCTACCCACCCGCGTACAAGTGGATCGACCGCTCGGCTGGCTGGATCGAGGAGGCTTTTGCGGCGGCGGATCGGCGCGAGCGCGAGAGGCGCCGCGCCCTCGTCTCGTCCAACCGAGGCAGGAACGGCCCCAGGGCGACGGCCGCTGCGAGGCCAGGCGGCGACGGCTCGCCCCTTACGACGAAGGGCGAGGGTAGGCACCATGTGCGCACCGAGTCGAGCGGCGACGAGTGGGATCGGCCGCTAGAGATGAGCATGACGCGGCCGAGGGGCAAGGCGGCCACGGAGCAGCAGCCAGAGCAAGAGCAGCCCGAGGAAGGCAGCAACGCGGGTGAGGGCGACGACCAGGCGGCGTCCGAGGCTGGCGCCAACGGTAGCAACGCCGATATCAAGCGGAGGAAGAGTCTCAAGGGCAACAACGGCAGCATCAGAGGGAGGAGGGAGTACAAGGACAAGGCGCTCAACCGCTTGGCCAGCTCGGATGACCTCCTCGGCCGGAGAATGCAGGGACTGGCTGGTGGGCTCACCGGCCTGATTGAGGAGGAATGATTGATGCTTTAGGATGTCGGCATGGCGCTTCTTTTCTCACTCGTTATATCACATCCGACAGCACCTGATCTGTTTAAACCCACTGGCATGGTTTCTTCCTTGGATATGAATGCATTCCATTAGATTTACAGCCCTTGCCATTGCCCAGGCCTTTATATTTGCTTCCAAGATATCTGCGGCGCTAATATGCTTTGCGCAGCGCCCACCATCGAACGTCTGTCATCCAGGTAATACTCCTGTCAACACAGCTTACCAACTCACTCTCACATGACACCGCAACTGCTTACTAGCCCAGCCAAGTGGTCCGCCATCAAGGCTCGCCGCCGCCTTGTTGTAGCACGAAGATGGTCCCTTGGCGACGGCGACAACGGGGGGGTACTACCTGCAACCTAGAGCTTCTAGAAAACGCGAGGCGCGGGCAGGTAATCTATGGCGCTGACGCAGGGGAGGAGGGCAGACGGAAACACCTAGTCTGGCTGTGTCTCTCGCGCCGTGACACAGACGGGAAGCTCCAGCTCGGAGTGGGGAGATGAGTGATGACTGGCTGGCTGGTCAGCCATAGAGGCGCCAGCACCCCCAGCCTCGCCGTCGCGAATCGGCGAACCCCGCCTTGTCGCTGGCCGCCGGGCTTCTCCTACCTAGTGCCCGGCCCCGGCGCCCGCCTATACATCACAGCACGCGCTCTCTGCTTGCCGAGATTTTTCTCTTTCGGAAGGAGCCACAGGGCAGGGCAGGGGGTGGGTACGCGGGAGCGACGCGGGAGCCTGCCGCCCGTGCCTTGCGCCGTGTCACCCCTCCGTCAGCCGCCTTGCTTGGTTAGGGTGGCGGTAGTGGGGGGAAGGGGGGNGNGNGNGNGNGNGNGNGTGTGTGTGTGTCGTCGT
>NW_008804550.1:2211559-2238366 GCF_000145635.1 Gaeumannomyces tritici R3-111a-1
TACTCTCTCTCTCTCTCCTCTCTCTCTCTCCCTCTCTCTCTCTCCCTCTCTCTCTCCCTCTCTCTCTCCCTCTCCTTTCCTACGCATGTCTTTCACAACATTGCAGCCTAAAGAGAGAGGAAAAGGAAACAAGGAACATGGCCGGCCATGAACTCGTGTGCACTGACCCGAAATCCCCAAGAAGGCTCTCCTCCTCGTATTTGGGCGCAAAAGAAAATAAACCTCCACGTCGATGGAGGGTTGGCATGCACAAGCATGGAGAGGATGGACACATCGCGACTGGGATCCCAGCCTGCTCGGCCTTTTTTTGGTATTTTTTAGTATTTTATTCTCCTAGCTCCACGAGCAGGGCGGCAGACTCACACCGCCCTGCAACCACCTTGTTCTCCATGTTGCAGTCTACCTACCCTAGCGTTCGCTTTAGCCAGCCATTTGCTCTCTCTTCACTTGCCTCTCCTGCTGTGACGGCGTGCCTCGGAACAAATAAAAAAAGTAAAAATAACAAAAAGGCACAAACCCGTGGGCTACCGTCCGGAACTCCCCCGGGCCTGGTCATGACGATTTTGGAAAGGGGGACGGGGACGGGGACGCAACGAAAGCGATCCCATGTCCCGCTGCGTCAGGCAGAAGGCCAAAGAGGAACGGGGAAAGGGGAAATGAGGAGCCGGGTAATATGATCAACGGCCAGTATTGACTGAACTCTCTTTGAGTGCATGGACGTTTCTCGATCTTTTCATCAACAGCAAAAAAAAAAAAGAAAGAAAAAAAAGGATACAGCACCAACGAAAACAGCACGGCCTCCGCGGCATGCATCCCCTGCCTAGAGACCCCTTGCACCGACCACAGGCTCCTGCTTTCCTGACTCAGATATACCACCGCCCAATCCAATCCCCCTCAGCCCACACCCCGGCCTGCCCAGCCGCGGGCCGTTGGTGACATGATTCCCAAAGGGCACGCTCAGGACAGGGTAGGACACATCATCAACAGGCAGGGCATGAGGCGGTCGAGGGGGAGACACAGCCGCCCACGCCCCCCAAAAAAAATAATTAAATAAAATAAAAAAAATGTACACACAACCACACATAGGGCAAAAAGACCAGACGGGATGGCCTGTCGGCGGATCAGTCTCGGCTTAACCATCCCGCCCGACCCAGCCGCCCTCTAGTGGGGATGCAATAGCGGCCGCATAGCCAGATCAGACAACCCCAGGGAGACGGGCGTGTGTGTCTTGATTCGTCTCGTCATATTTCACCCGCCCTTCTCCCACTCGTCCCTCTACGGCTGCTCCCATATCTTGTTTGCACGTGTGGTTTATCAATATGCAAACATTATACCTGATACAGGAGGAACCGAAGAATGGCAGGGTGTCCTGAAGCAGGGAGGCAAAAAAAAAAAAAAAGGAGATGGCATGGGCTGATGAAGATAATGATAAGAGACAAATACAACAACAAACAACAACCAAAAAAAAATAAAACAGGAGTCGCTAAACCCTCCCCCCGACAAGCCCACCATTGCCCAGTAAGCAGGCAAGCTGACCATGTCATTGTCGTCGGTCCGCTCGGGTCCTCGTGGAAAGTATCCGAATGCGGGCAACGTCGTTCTGGGGTTTTGGACGAGGGGTCGAGCAGGGTGTGAGTGTGTGTGGATGGAGACCGCAACGACCCCCGGCTGCTGCTTCTTTTTGATACCCTGTATCGCCTTTCTTTTTCCCTTTTCCTGTTGATCTCATTTTCCACAAATCCGTCGTCACCTTACCAGGATGAAGCACGCAGCCCTCCAAGTCATGTTTGTCAAAGTCCCCGACTGTTCGTGACTCTTTTGCCTTGGTCCCCCTGCCGCCTTTCTCTGCGCACACACCTCCCCTGTTCTTCCTCCCCGACTGGTGCAAGGACGCCCTCCCCCCGCCCGCCCGCCCGCCCGCCAGCCCAGTCCCACAGTGGGAACCGATAACTGCCAGAAGGAACGATAGCCAAAGGGCCTAGCCCCCGGGACAGAGGGGAGGATTGAGGGGCAGGTATCAATGTGGACAGCCCAGGTTGCAAATCGCCCCATTCTTTAGCTTTTTTTTTTTTTCTCGCCCGGGGCTGCCTGTTCGCCGTCAGGCCTGGGCTGGCCCTCCTGCTGCCGCTGGCTGGGTCCTGCTGCTGTGATGCAAGCGCCGCATGGCAGCAACTTGGCCGCCTCCCACAGCGGAGGTTGGGAAGAAAAAAACAAGCCAAAAGGACAATGGGGGAAGAAATACCCGGAGGTGCAGCTGACATGATTATCGTTTCTTTATTACCTTGGCCCCTTCAGCCTTGTGTCGTTGCCGACATGCCCAGGTTAGGAGGTGTCGGGCTGTTCTGTCTGTCGGCTATGTCCGAGCCAACGGGCTCTGTGCAAACACCCGTGGGAGGGAAACAGAGTGAGATGAGAGAAGTGACGTACTGTGGCAGTGCAAAGGAGGCCGACCCGGTTAAATCTCCTCCAGACTAGACCTACTAATATGTGAATAAATATCAACCAATTTCAAGATGGGCAATACGCATGCACACACGCACGCAGTCACACAAGTGACGAGATAGGCACCGCGTATCTTTGTCCAATATTCTGGTGGATACTATATCAGCCGGGCCCGGGAATTACGTCCGCTTTCGGGTCCCGGCTTGTCGATGCGGCATGGGCCCGGTTCGATTCACGATCTTGCTGTCAAACCGTTCGCCCCAGGGGGGCCCAAGCCATTATGACGATGCATATAGGTACCTCGCGCGGGGGGGTAAAAGGCCGAGGTTCGGTCATGCCAGTCTTGATTGTGTTCGTCCGGGGGAGTTGGTCGGCACCTCTTCGGGTCGGGCCAAAGCTTGCGGTCTGGGGTTGGTTGCAGTGCCCGATGTGTTGTTGTCGTTATTTCATAGGTTTATTTTATTACTACTATTATTTGATCGATTTATCTCTCCGTCAGAGTGAGTGGTGGGCCACCCACCCATCCACCATCCCTGCTGACTCTCCATGCCGTCCATTGTTGCGGCTCCGCCGTCACAGCGAGGCGGTCAGAGGGCCGTCGACGATGCACCATCCAGCAGCGGCAGTAGGTAGCAACAGCAACTGGCCCCTGGCCGCCACTCACTGATCGACCCAACCAGCGCTAGTCTTTCCTCTATCTTTTCTCTACCAGAGCTGACCGTTTCTGCATGTCGAGGAAATTTCTGATCGACACTGTACAAAAATAGACGAAACCGAAACGGCGCCCGATTGCGGGTGGGCGTGCGGGCTGGCTTGCGGGCTCTCGCTTGGCCGAGACACGGGAGTCTGTGACAGGCGTCGTCACAAAAAAGAAGAAAAAAAACCCAACATGGGCAGCACAAGCGAAAAGAATTGAAAGAGAGGGAGAGAGAAAAAAAACGACAGACAGATGACCCCTTTTGTTTGAAACCCAGAGCCCTAGGCAAAGAGAGAAGCTTAAACAAACGTTACAGAGGACGAAGGGCCAAAAATAGAAAAACAATGGAGGGGAGGCAAAAGAAACAAGCAAAACCCGTCGCTACCACCATAAAAACATGCCTAAAACAACCACCTGCTCAGGAGGCGAGTGACAGGAGAAAATAGCAAGGGGAGAAAAAAAAAAAGAGGCGCAAACAAGGGCAACATCGAGACGCGACTGGTGCAGCAGAGTCCAGCGACAACGACGGCAGGCAGCATCAACAGTCCGCCGCCCCTCCCAGCCCTTTACCAAGCCACCCCTGCCTTGTCACTCCGTCCCTCTCCCGCCCTGCCCGCCCACACAGCGGCATGGCGCCCGATTCGGCAACAACCCCCGCCACCCGTTTGATGCGCGAGCGCTTCTGACGACAGCGAGCCCGTGGATTGCTCCGAGATCCCCTTCTTCTTCTTCTTCTTCTTCTTCTTCTTCTTCTTCTTCTTCTTCTTCTTCTTCTTCTTTTATCTTCTCTTCTTCCCAGTGTGTGTCCTTCCCCACACCGAAGCTGTTTCGTCAAGACCGTACATCAATTTTATTCACAAGGATGGAGAAAGAAAAAAAAAACACGAGAGTTCCATCAGTGTTACACGAAAGAAAATACGGAGAGGCCATCATCTCCTGATGATTTTGCCAGCCGGACCCGCCTGTCGACCCCTCCTGCCTATCTCGGCCATCCCAAACCACCGGGTTTACTGTCATTGATATCACGGTTACCCGGTGTGCCTAGGTACATACCACCTACCCACCTACCCACCTACCTACCTACCTACCTAGCTAAGCATAAGCTGTCCGCCATCTGCAAGTGCAAATAAAATGTCGAATATGGATGCGCGAAAGAGGCAAACCGACACAACGAAACCGGGGATAAAAAGAACCAGCCTTGTTCGCCCAAAAATGCAATGCTTCTGGGCCCTTCCGTCCAAAGAAATGACGGGCTCAAATGGAATCGAGACCTTCACGGATGCGCTTGCCGCACATCATCGTCGGATCAGCTCGCCACGGCACCCATGTGCCCGCCCCGCCGCCGCTAAAACAACCGCGGAATCGTCTGGTTTACTGTGTAAGGGGGGGAGGGGGGGGTGCAAAATGTCAATGTTTCGTTTCTCTCCCAAAAGGCCAGCCCCTTTTTTTTTTGTCTCTCCCTCGTT
This sequence comes from Gaeumannomyces tritici R3-111a-1, assembly GCF_000145635.1. Classification (NCBI taxonomy): domain Eukaryota; kingdom Fungi; phylum Ascomycota; class Sordariomycetes; order Magnaporthales; family Magnaporthaceae; genus Gaeumannomyces; species Gaeumannomyces tritici. The sequence goes on from NW_008804550.1 coordinate 2,216,165, forward strand.
CCGAAACCAGGCTGTGCGGGCAGACCGCAACGAACTAGGGGGTTTAATGCATGCAGATACACACACACACACACACACACACACACACACGGACACACAAACACAAACACCACACACACATACACACGCCCGGCAAGCCACGCCCACGCCATGACGGAGACAGGCGGAGAGCGGCGCCGCACGAGGTCAGGAGGGGTTGATCCGCGTGGGTGACGGCTGCCGCCCGGTCCGGAGACCGGCAACTTCCTAATCCTTTCATTTGAGCTTGGTGCGTCCATGTTTTGCTTTGTCGCATCCACGTGTGAGTTTGTGTGTACGCGTGTCCTGTTACTCGACAGCCCAAGTGAAAAAGGCAGCCTCGCACGAACGGGCCCGTTCGGAAACGTGCTTTTGAGAGGCACGGATGATGCGAGGTTGGCAGCCGCAAATGCAGGGACTAGAGGCGAACAAAGCACTAGACGGGCCCGTATGTCTGTGTTTAATTTTTCTGTGGCTTCCTTTTGCCGCTTAGCTCACAGAGGTGTAACGCCTTCGTCCAGTTGGTGCCGCCGTTGGCTGGGGAAAATCGTTGGCTTTTAGCCCTCATATTGCAATCGCGTATTCGGATAACGAAGAGGTCTAGTATTATGAGGCTCGGAGCATACGGCGGCTGACAATCTGTGCGTAACCTCGGACCTTTGTCAATGCATGTCTCAGTCAGGTCGAGGCAAACGGCGGAAAAGGACGAATGGCGCTTGGTGATATTGCCAGTCAGCAGAACGGGAGATGGCCTCAGGGGGTCGACTTAAACTTGTGGAACCTACCAGTAGCCACAGCCGCCGGTTTGCTTCTCGCCATTTGTGTCGTCAAAGTCGTCAATGCCAGAGGCCCAAAGGCCAGACCGGCGCACTGCTTTTCAGCAGGTGGTTTGTTTCCCCCCTGGCCGAAGACTGCGTGGCGTTTCACCGTGTCGTCGTTGCACACCTTTCCTCCATTGCGTTCCTTTTGCACCATGTCGCACAAAAATCACAACACATGTGTGTTTATAGAACCGATCCCGACCAGGTTGGATAACCTGGCACCGGCAGAGCCTCCTTCGAGATACAGTTTCCAAGGGCTCCCTAATGGGTCGTAATTCTCCCTTCAATCAAGGTGGAGATCCCATGCGCCGGCAAACCGGCTCGGGGAATATCTGTACCGCTCTAGCCAGCGACCATGCCGTGTAGGGCATGGGTGGGGGAAGCGACCGGCGCTATTTTGGCGCGCCTCGGCATCGGTAGTCCGGCGCTTGATGTCGTTTGCGGCGGATCAGTGAGCAGCAGATGCAGCAGCAGCAAACAGCCACCAGCCAGCCCAGTGCTTGGACCGGTTCGTCAAACCGTCGTGCGCGCAAAGGAAAGCAAGCGGGCTGGGCTGACAGGTGGGTTCAGTGCAAAAAGCAAAATTGATTGCTGGTGGGTTGCTAGGCTGCGTCCGTGCACTGGAACGGATATCCCGGCAGTTAGTCTGGCATTCACACTGACGCCACGTGTGCCTTGTCGCTGTGCGTTGCGTGGGATTCACGCTGCAGAGTGCAGCGGCCGGTGCTTGGAAAGAAGGCGGTCAAGAGGTCTGGACCTGGACCGCTACTAGCTGCCGAGGCCGGCCGCGGCACTAGGAGCGCGCTTATCCGCCACGCAAAACAACGGTGAGCCCACGGAGCAATCGCTGCGAGGGCATGAGGGGTGTTGCGAGGGGCGGGGCGCATGCAATTTGCTCGCAATGCAGACAAACCCATGGAAGCTCCTTGCCGGGCTGTCATGATGCCTGTCCCTGCAGATACGTCGTCGTCGTCGTCGTCGTCGTCGTCGTGGGCGTCCAACCTCGCCTTGCAACAGGAAATTGTGTAGGGCGATCCCATCGAGCCTAAAGGACGGACGCTCCACATGCTGAACTACACAGCCTCGCCCGGGTGCGCCGCGACTCCCGGGTGCATCCCTCAAGCTGCTGTTTGCCCACCCGTTCTGTCCTTTCGTCGGGCGGATCGCCCTGTCCACATCCAAGGGGTCTGGGGTCCTGTTCCCAACACACCCCAGTCGCCCTACTGTGTGCCTACCCGGGCGGCACCGAGGTCGGGGGATGCGGCCGGGACTGAAGAGAATTGTCACTGCCGAATCGGCGCCGCGTTGACCGTGGTGGGGCGCTTCGCATCAATGGCCGAGCAGGTGACGTGGGTGGAGGAACAGGGTCTCGCCGTCCGCGGCCCTTTGCATGCCCATGTAGCCAGGGCTCGAGTGGATTGTGGGCGCAGAGGACAATCAAACCCGACATGGAAACGGCGAGCAATTCCTCACCCGCAGCGACAGCCAATCGGTTCCGGACGCGAGCAAGCATCGGATTGGAGGAACTATGCGCTCGCTAGGTAAATGCAGAGAGGCCTGTGAAACGGAGGGAAAGGAGGCGAGCTCACTTGAGCGTGCGGACGGACTACGTCTGTCGGCCACCTATGGATGCCATAGCTGCGCTGGCGGTTGCTGGCTGGGGCGGTCCCGACGTGTTCCAGATTGATAAAGGCGACAGGAGATTCCGCGACCCGTAGCGGCGGTGGATTTGCGATATGAAAATTGGGAGAAAAGAAAAGCCTCGGCACTCGTGTCGCGTCTGTCAGATTGCCTAGGCAAAGAGCCGCAAGTGCTGATCAGCGGGCGTGGCCGTTCGTGACGCCCCGCCGCCATCAATGAGGACGGACCGACTTCTCCTCACGACCCGCGGGAGGGGGAACCCTGCGCCTTGTGTGCCGTCGACCCATGGCCCCCCCAGCTTGTCCTGCTGCCCTGGCGCCAACCTGACGTCGACAAAAGCATCCAAAAGCCGTAAATAAAATTCGGCCGCCCACGCCATCGGAGGTTACAGCAGGATGGACCGGAGCCACGCAAGCGGAGATGGGGTGGCGAGCGTCGCACACTTACATGGGTGCTGAGTAGCGTCGGGGACGGGGATCGAGGCCGGCGAGCCTAACCTGGCACGCCTGGTGCACACAGCCAGCCGCGCATGCCCCGCTATGCCCTGCCATGCCCTGCCATGCCCTGGAGCGTCTTCGTATGCCCGGATCTGCCTGGTCCTTGGTGGTTCACCGGACCCCACATCTGATGGCGCCCGGTGAGGCAATCTTGGGAGCCCGATGCGATGGCTCCAATTACGAAGGCATGGTCACCTTGCCGCCAAGTGCCGTAAGTGCCGACCTTTCTCGTGCCTCGGCCGCCCGGGGCTAATCGGGCCTTTGCGAGAGCGGGGAGATAGGTGCGCCTATATTGTTTGAATCCATCGCCATGGCTGTTGGCATGTGTTTGTGCAGCCTCGCTCGCAACAGCCGCTCGTTGAGGAAGCCTGGCTGGCCTGACTGTCACTGCCAAGAACGGGTCTGAAGCCTGCATCAGTAGGTAGTGAGTACAGCTGCCGGGCCCTGGACGGGTGCCTGTACAGGTGATGCCAGGTGACATTAATTCCACTGGGCTTCGTCCCAAGCTCGTGCGTTTTTCTCTTCCACCTACCCTGATTCTTTCGGTGCGTGATTTCTGGTGGCGACAGCATCGCACACCTAGTCCAGACTGAGCAGGTGAGGAAGGGAGGGTAGCACCTAGTGTGGTACGTGCCTCCCGCAAGTGTGCATGCATGCATGCATGCATACATACGTTGGCGGCCTTATGCTTTTCTGCCGTTTCCGTCGCTGGCTTACTCGGAAGATGCCAACTTTGACCCTGACACGCACCGCTGCCGGTATTTCGGCCGACCCACAGAGTGCGGTGCTGTGGTTCGCCAACCCCTGCTCCTGTGCTGCGACCGACGACCGACGGCGCATACGTGCCGCTACTGTGTACGTGTGGGCAGGATATCTCCGCGAGCTTTGTCGAGACACGCAACTGCTGTTGGAGCGGGTGAAAAGACGGACCGGACCTTGCAGGCTGCCCTCACTGCTACCACGCCCCGGTAGATTTCCCCGGTCCCCTTCTCCGATCAGCAGCGGGGATAGGACCGAGTTCCTCCTTCGGACGTACGTGGTCCTCCACCGAGGCTTCGTGATGTGCTCGCATGACACCCCTGGACACGAGGGTCGGGCTTCTGGCTACAATTTACCATCGGTTTCCGTTCCGGTGATTAATGCCCTTGTTTGGGTGGGAGCCCTGGATGTCACCACAATAACACCAGCCTCCTAAGAGAGTGGGTTGGTTTCCTAGGCCTGGGAACTGCACGACTTTAACCAGCCGGCCCCTCTGATAATGCCATCGTCATATCATTACTGCTTTCGGATAGGTGTCTCTTTGGCGAACATGGGTCGGTGGCTTTGGTGCATCGTCCAATCTCGACCCCTTCGGCATGCACCGCCCCTTGGGACGTTGCCTTGTCACGGTGCTTGTTTCTCGAGGAACACTCCCGTCCAAGTTTTCCGTCTGCAGCTGAGTGGCAGGGTTGTTGCTGAGAGCCCGAACGATGACGAAAGGGGAAATAGGAGCCCAGGCCAACTCCAAGCCTGCTGATCTACCGCGTCGCAGCAGGCGCGCCGCCGCAAATAGCCGGTGAGACAGCGGCGAGGGCGCCAAACCGCACAAGCGCATGACACTCAACTCGCTATCGTTCCCCAGCCGTCCCGAGAGGGTATCCTTGGCTCCAGGGGTCGCAGATCTTGCGTTTGATATAGCTTAAAAAAGCGATCGAAGAAGGTCCATATGGAACATGGAGACAGGAGGGTCTCTCCGCCTTGGACTGGCACCCAACACCCCAGCACCGGGTAGACCCCAGGCAGCCAGCAGCTCAAACCACGCGCCCAACCCCAGCCTCACAAAACAACAGAATCGCTTGACTGCATATGGTGCCTGCCCGGATATGGCGCGCTGTGCTCTTGCCATGTTTGGTAGGCCGGCATTTGTCGTCGCTCCTTCCGCACGAGACCAACATATCATCTCCAACGCCGATGCGACCAATCGCATCACCTGTCTTGAATCGCCTAGGCGCCGCTATCGCGACTAGGTTGAACAACCTGCCGGGACCGCCAATGTTGGGCTTTGGTTGAGGATCCGATACGATTGCTACCCGTCAAATTTCCGATCTCGCAGGGGTTTCTGTTCTTGGCACTGGATCCCCTTCCTATTTGGCGTCTCAGCTCTTTGTAGCCCCGTGCTGGCCAAGAACGTCCCCAACGGGCTTGCCGGGATGGGTAGGGCCAGGGGATTGCAACCACCAGGACCCCCGCCGCGTCAGTTTGGCACAAGCACGGCCGTCGAGCCCGTTAGGGCAAACTCCGCTGACAGCAACAAAGGGAAAGCAGACCTGAGTGATGCAAGATTGCGACCATCAACCATCAACCACGGTGATGCAGCCGTCTTTAGTGAGCCTCCCGCCTAAGGCCCCCCCCCGGAACAACCCAAAGTCTGGAATAAGCCGAACAAATGCCGAAGAGGTGCATCAGTCTGGAGCCAGGCCGAGACCCTACAGCCAACACATCTGCAGAGGCCCCGTTTGCCCAGCATAGCGGCCCGACTTGGATGAATGAAGTGACATCTCGATAGCAATTGTCTGGGCGTGCAGGCGGTTCGGTGCGGGGGCGCAGGGAGAGATGGATGGATGGGCAGGCTGCTGTCGTGTACTAGTTTATGGAATTGTTGAAATGTGCACATCGAGGTATGGTGCACGCCAGCCCACGCACCATCATCTCAAACACCAGCCTGAGCAGCGGGCGGACGGACATCAAATTGCTTCCGGGCACGTATCACATCCGGATTCCGTATGCTGCACTTAAAACAACTCGGATCAGACGCCCAACGCTCGACCCTACATGCCCACCATTGCCTACCACATGCCTGGTAGGTACTGTGTGCACCTACGTGTTGTCCCTTAGTGCCCATGGCCTGCGCCCTAATCGGCGTGGAAACGCTTTCCGTTTCCGTCGGAATTTTTTTCTTGTGTCTGTTGTTTGCAACCTGCCATGGCGTCCATCTGGGTGCGGGGTGTCTGGGCTGTCGACCCAGCTGCCCCGAGAAATTAGCAAGGCGCAAAACGTTCAGCCGGGCAATAAACTCGAGTCGCTGGCGAAATGCGACGGGGCGCGTCATGGGCTTCGTGGGCCTGCAGCAGCCCTCCCGCGCAATTTTTATTTTTATTTTTATTTTTATTTTATTTTTAAAATCCCCTTTGGAGCGGCTTTGAACTGCCGTTGCTGTTGTTGCCTCTCCCATGGTCGGAGCGAAGCCCAAAGTGGCGACCTGAAGAGATCGTGATCTCCACGCAATAAAATGCCCCGACGTCGTGGCCACCATCCAAACAGACACATCCACACGCTTTCCCAGATCGGCACAACAGACGCGCGAGCAAGACACCCACACGCGCGGCGCAACACCACGCACCACCCACACCGGCCCAGTGGCAGGCACTAGGATGGGAGCCTGCCCAGGTGCCAGGGAGCTAGGCTCTCAACCTACATTGTACCTCTAGGGACCTCGGCAAACGCAGAGTGGGGATTTGTATCCATCCCGTACCGGCCTTTGCGACACAATGCTCAACCTCCAGGTCGCAACAGCCCGCAGCCTCTTTGCCCTGCCATGACGAAGTGATTAGAGAGATAGTCGGCGCACAATATCACAGTGTGCACTGCAATAATAGGAATAATAACACGAGGAAAGGAACGAAGGAAAAAGGAGGCGTCTGGGCGCGGCAGATCATATGAGTGGTTCCCGTCTGGGTTCTTTCCCTGTATATTGCCGGGCCTTGATTCCCTGCCGCATGGGTAGCATGGATGGAAGGCGCCACCTGCGCCAACCAGGCATGTCGGTCGCCCTTGTCGGTCGCCCTTTGCCTCCGCGGGCTCTACGATGCGTGCCTGCCGTCTGCAAACCGGTTTGCTGCGTCTGGTAGAGGCAAGTGATGGAAGATGGAAGGTACAGTCGAACTTCGAAGGCCGGAGGAAGGTCCGGAGGAAGGCTCAGCTAAGGGGCCCTTCCGTATGTGTGCATCCACCATCCACAATCCACAATCCAACGGCTACTGTGTAGCTGATCCAATCTCTGCCTGCACCCCCTTCCCTTCCCAACCTCGACATGGCTCTCACACCCCCTCCTTTTGCTCACCTTCCCGCTCGTCTCCGCATCAGCGACCCCCCTGGCCTCGTCTCCTTTCCAGGTTGTTTTCTGCCCGCGCTTTGGTGCCGTTGCCCACCCGAACCCCACACGCATCCATCGTGGCAGGAGGAGGCGCGCCGCTCCACTGCTGCCCCTTGCTGGGCCCGGCCAACCAGCAACTCAGCGCCAGCCTCGACGGCCCCCACAGCCCGTTGGTCCACTGCTAGTCCACATCCACATTTTGCAAGACCCCGAATCTCGACCGGTGTGATGATGTCTACCAATAGCTTCAGCGACGGTGCGTGTGGCTATCGCTATCGCTGTCGCTGTCGCTGTCGCTGCTGATCGGACACATTGCGCCATGGGTTGGACCGACCACCCACGGGCCGCCTCGACCTCCCCGCCGACGTAGGAGCGCTCGAGGAGGGTTAGGTACGGGAGCATTGGGGAAATGACCATCGCGCCCTGCTGGGACATGGCACGGACTGGTTGGCTCGCCGGCGGGCGCCAGGCTCGGGCGGGTAAAACACCCACATCGTCAACTCTGGCGCTTCTGCGCCTCTGCGCCTCTGGAGCGCCCTGTCGCCTCTGCTAATTTGACACGCCCCGCGGTGGCTTGCCGGGCTAGCATCCATCGAGGCAAATCGCGACTCAATCTTGTCTATCCTGGCCTGGGACCCGGCCACGGGCATGGGCCAAGGGGGCAAGGCCATTCGAGGCAGACAAGGTGGTGGTGTGTATGTTTGTGCGTGTGCGCGCGTGAGTGAGTGTGTGTCTGTGGCTTCGCCTGTGCGACAGATGTCCCGAGTGACAGCATATCCCGTCTGCCCTCCCGCGACGAGGCGACAGGGACCTATCGATCAAGTTGCTGGTCAGGTTGCCGCCACTGGCCGCCACCCACCAGTGCCACCACCCACCACCCTTACTCCCGGCCCTATGGGCAGGGGTCCGGGGTGTTCTCCTCACGGGCCACTGGCGTCTGGGCGAGGAGCACCAAAGGGACGCCCACTTCACCACATTGGGTTGAAACGCTTGTGGCTGCTGATGGGAGTGTTGAGGGCCGGCCTCCGCATCCACCACATCCTCTCTCCGCTGTGCCCTGCCATCGCCTCTGGCCCCGCCGGCAGCCCACTGCCACATTGTTCCCGCCCTGCTGCCATGCCATGCCTGTCTTGTCTGTCTGTCTGTCTGTCTGTCTGTCCGTCCGCCTGCCTGCGTGCTTGCCCGTCCGCATCGACGTGCGAGGAGGGCCAACTCTGCTTCCCAGATAGGGAGGGACCTGGGGTTTGTGCGACGGAGCTCTGCACGAGTGGACGCCTCCCCTTTCCGTCGTCCTTGTTTATTGTTAATTTTTCTCCCCCTGCAATATCACCCGAATCCCCCGAATCCCCCGACTCAGCATCCTATTTAACCTGCGGAGAGCTCCGGCTCAGGTTCCGATGGTGCTGTTGATGCTTTCGCTGTTTCCAGTTCCTGCCACATGGCCCTGCCCTGGACCCTTGGCTTCTCGGTGCTGCTGCAGAAATCTCGGCCTCCTTCCCCCATCAGAGAGATCTTTGAGCCTCCTTGGAACCCACCCCCTTGGCTCCGTTTTCTGGCTGCCCTGTTTTGCTCCTCCCTTTCGGCTTTGATCAAGCAGCCCCTTTCCCTGCCCTTTGCCTGCCAGAAGCCTTGGCTCTGTTTCCATATCCACACGCCCCGCCGCCGGCGCCGCCATCCATCCACGCCCACCGCCGCCAGCGCCGCCGCCGCCGCCGGGGGTGTGGCTATTATGCACTGCGTGCCGTGTGCTATGTGTGCTATTTGCAACGCACGCAGGTAGCCGCTCCCACGCTTCCAGAACTCGCCGGCCACTATAGACGGTCCATGTCGAGGACGGGTGCGGATGCAGGCAGGGCAGTCGTAAATCTGGCACATCCGGGCACCAGGTACCGTCCATACCGCAATCTTGAAGCTGCTGCGTACGTATTGCATACCGCACCTCCAAGGGGTCGCGGTAGCACTCTGGATGACACGAGCCACCCCACTGGTACATCTGCTCCTCAACCTCCACTCCCACCACCACTCCCACCCGGCACACCCCCCCTGTCACTTGCTGGCCCGGTCGGTCAGACTACATCGGCGTACTTGCTGCGACTTGCACACCTGCCCCTGTCCAGCAGCCAGACCTGCCCGCACTCCGCTAGCGTCCCTTCCGAACACTGATGCCCCGAACGCACTCGACCCAGGGCTTCCTGGTTCGGTATTGTCCTCGTCTTCCCTGTCCGTGCGTGCTGCTCCCGAGTGTTTCGTTCAATCTCGCACCGTAGCCGGGCTTTGCTTGTCACCACACCCTCGTCTCCACACTCGCACTTGCATATGTGCCTTACAGATCCTCTGCTGTGTCCATGTACGGCCGACCCAGAGTCTGGCGGCCTAGAGCGATGCCACCTTTTCTCGCACTCTAACCCGCGAGTCGAGTTTCCACCCACGAACCCCCTCCCACAGCAATAGCGTTGGGCCACACCCAGCAGCCTCCTGATACCTCATGATCAACCGTGATCTTCGGCTATGTTTAGAAGCGCCGAGCACCCACTAATACCAGCTTCGTGCGCATGGCAGAGCCTCTAACCCGTCCATATGGTTCTTGACCTCTCCCGCAACCCTCCTGACGCCCGTCGACCCAAGTTTCCAGCGCCGCCGCAGAAGGATCTGAGGAGGTTTGGGGGAGCATCCAACCTGCGGGGCAACAGCTTGCGTGTACTCGGGGGAGCCAGCCACCGGCCGCATACCGGATCCAACCAGGAGTCGTGTGTCAGCGGCACCGCAGGCGGAAGAGGGCCAGAACCCAGCACCGGATTAGCAGAAGAGCCGACCAAACCGCCACCTAGCCAGCAGAGGCAACAGCCACCCCAGCCAGCATCCGAGGTCGCACAGGATATCACCATCGCCTAACACAGGAACAGGTCGGCTAGTACACGAACCATTGGGCATTGCCTGCCAGAAGAGTGCTTGCTGCCAGACACGCGCGCACCCAAGCAAACACGCCCCCCTCTCGCTGCACCCGACCCCGACGATCTACAGGGAGGAAACATCGAATTGGTTCTTGTCCGGGCGAGCTTGTGGACGTCGCCTTCTTGAGACACCGTCACCGCACGGCCCTCTGCCTGACCTACTGGCAAGCGCAACGACGGAGCTGCATCTATCTGGCTCGCGAACAGACGCAGCGCAAACGAGAAACACAATAATACCCAACCAGCCTCGTTTCTACAAACCCCTCCTTTCTTACCCCCCCAAGACGTGCGTTTGGTCAGTCACACTCTGGCTTGAGGTTTGGTGTGTTTCGTGAGGCCCGAAAGAAGCCTCCGGTTGGGGGCTGGTGGATTTTTTTTTCTGGTTTGGTTCCAACCGATCCGATCCGATCCGATCTACGGTACCTTTGAAGCTCCTTGTTTGCTTGGCTCTGTCTCTTGTGATAGCAACAGGGAGAAAACAAGGGGGCAGAGGTTTGGTTTCTAAACGTCTTTTTTTTTTTTTTTTTTTTTTTGCCCGAACCCTCTTGGCAGCAAACTCGAGGCTTTCCTACTCGGTCTCCTTAGGAAAACGGAATCCAACAAAAAAAAAAAAAAACCGAGCAGCAAGAACAAGACTGCATGGTACTCTGCTCGCAGCCCCTCCCTACAATCCAAGTTACGGGGGAGTCTGCGGCGAACCCCAGAGACGCAGCCGAGCTCTGGTGGTTTAAAACCTCGACCATGGCGGCCTCGTCACACAACCCATACCCTCGATCTCCAAACCCCTCCACAAGGTCATACGACTCATCCTCAGTCTCCTCCGCAACCTCCCCAAAGCCCCCAATCCACTACTCCGGAGCCTTAATGAACACAAGTACGAGGCCGAATGCGGCCGCCCCTCCACAGCCCATAGGCATCCCGCCGCTGCCGCCACTCCAGCAGACGTTGTTCCAGCCCTACACGCCCGTTACGGCCTCGTCCATGATGGGGCGGGATTCGCTGCCGTCCAACGCCTCGGTGTCGAGCACCCCGGGCCCGCCCAACGAGCAGATGCCACTCGGCGCCGGCACCCAGGCCCAGAAGCGAGCCTACCGCCAGAGGCGAAAGGACCCCAGCTGCGACGCCTGCCGCGAGCGCAAGGTCAAGTGTGATGCTACCGAGACCACCAGCTGCTCCGAGTGCTCGAGCCGCAACGTCAAGTGCCAGTTCACAAAGGAGACCAACCGGCGCATGTCGTCCATCAAGCAGGTCCAGGACCTGGAGAGGCAGCTGGACAAGATACGCCAGGAGAACAATAGCTTGCGCCGCATGCTGCAGGACCGCGATGGCGGCTCCATGGACCTTGACGTGGACGGGCCGGACCAGCTGGCGCTGCAGCCGCAGCTCCCCGAGATCGGCTCGCAGCCGCGGCGTAAAAAGAGGCCCGAGCCAACACACGAGTTCTCGAGGGTGAGGGCGAGCATGCGCAACTCCTCCAAGGGCGTGTGGAAGCCCCCAGCGCCCTACCGCGCCCCTCGGCCAGCCGCGCAGCCTTTCGATTCACCGAGACCCGAGCTGCCGACCAGGGCCACAACAGAGCAACTGCTGAAGAGCTACTACTCGTCTGTTCACACCACGTTCCCGATACTGCATTGGACCACCTTCCAGCAGGGAATAGACGGCCTCTACAGGCCAGGGGGCCTCCAGGCCGCGCCTGCCAGCTTCGTCACCTGCTTCTTCGCCGTTCTTGCTGTCGGCAGCCTCTACTCTCCCGAGGCGGCGGTGCACCGCTCAGTCCTGGGCTCGGAGCTAGCGGACGCGGCGAGCAGGGCGATCGACGCCTGGAGTAACGACTATAACCTCGACCACGCGAGGGCGCAGCTGCTGATGACCTTGTTTCTCTACGAGGTAAACATGAAGTCGGCCGCGTGGACGTGGCTTGGCACGGCGGTGAGGATTGCGCAGGATCTCGGGTTGCATTCGGAGGTGGGCTCCTGGGCGATAGTCGAGGGCGAGATGCGGCGGAGGATATGGTGGACCGTTTACATCCTGGACAAGAGCATATCACTCGAGCTGGGGAAACCTTCGATGATCGACGACGCCGACTGCGACGTTTCCCTGCCCGCCGCAGTGGACGACCACTTCATCGACGACCGGGGCATGAGCGTCCCGCCGGGGTCGGAGCCTGTCACGCACTGCCTGCTCCCTGTGATACACGTTGCGCGGTCATACGCAGCCCTCAACCGAGTCCTGGCGAGCCCGACGATCGCGCCGACGCAGCTCGCCACGTTCGACCAGCACTTTGCGTCGTGCTGGAGGACGTTCCCGGCCCCCTGCGACACGTCGAGCCACGCCCCGCTCTCGCCGCACATGCTCAACCCGCTAACGTACCTCCTGCACGCCCGCCTGCTCCTCCACCGACACAACCTCGCGCCGACATGTCCTCCCGAGACGCGCCGGGCGGCGCTCGAACAGTGTATGCACACGGCGGTCGACACGGCGGAGCTCCTGACGCGAACGACGTCCTCGCTGCCCGACAGCGCCACGTCCCTGCTAACCACCCACATCTTCCGCTGCGCCCTCTTCCTCCTCCTGACGGGCTACCTCGACCAGGCCTCCATGTGCGTGCGCGCCCTGGCGGCCATAGGGCCCCGCCGCGACGTCGCGAACCCCTGCGGCCGGTACATCTCCTCCTTCATCTCGGTCCTCTCGTCCAAGCGCGCCGAGTACGCGGGCCTGCTGGCGGCGAGCACGGGCGGCTCGCCCAGCCTCCACCACCACCACAACCCCCCATCCCCACCACTCGCCCTACGGCGGCCACCAGCCCCCGCGCCCGGGCGGCGGCCTCGAGGCGTTGCGGGAGGCCCTCCTGCGGGACGAGGAGCTCATCGCGTACGTGAGCGCCGACCTCCAGGCCGAGGCCGACGCGGCGTGGATCTGGGTCGGTGGCAAGAGGGACCAACAGGTCTCGTCGCCACTCGCGACGAGCCCGAGTTTCAGCAAGAGGCCGGGCGCCGGCCCGGGGGGACCCAGGAGCGCCATCTTCAGCCCCGAGTGCCGCAGCGGCCTCTCTGAGGATGAGGGTAGGGACTGGGGCGGCTGGGACCGCGTCGAGGGGTCCATCAGGGGCCTGGCCTCGGAGACGGCAGCGTCGACGCCCACCGCCGCCGCCGCCGGCGGGCTGCCGCCCCTCCAGTCGTGGCCCGGAGCGCAGCAGCCCCCGGGCGGCGGCGGCGGCGGCGGCGGTGGCGCGTCGCAGAGGTTGCCGCCCGTCAAGCTCGAGCACCCGCAGTACCCCCAGGCGAGCGGGCCCAGTCCCGGACCTGGAAGCGCGAGCAGGGTGGAGGGGACCGGGAGCCCGACGGCCGCGGCGGGCAAGAGCAGGAGCCAGGAGCGCATAAGCATTGCGAATATTATATAACACGAGGGGACGACATTATCAACCTTCCCCACCCTGCCTGCCAACCGAAGATACGGTTGCGGCATGGCGGTTTGGCCGATCGAAAGCGATATGGAACCCTTCGGCATCGATCCGATCCGGGAACCTTATGGGCCTCTAGCCCATGCGATATTATACTTGGTGACAGGGCCTTGGGGCATGTATCCGTCCGATGGACGGCCCTGTCGGTTCGAACACTCTACTCGGACTTCTCGACACTATGGCGAGAGAAGACGGGGAAAGAACAAGAAAGGACGGGAGATTCTCAAAAAAAAAAAGCCTTAGGGATGGAAACGATCCCACGTTTTATGACGGCACGCTACTTGTATAGGGTGGTGACCAGTCCGGCGCACGGGGGGAATGGATGTCTGTTTAATTTGCTGTGGCGACCACCACCTCGCCAAAGCAGGTCTTTAAAGATGGGGAAGACGTGAATGGGTGATTATTTGTACAATATAGTTTTTGTGTGTTATTTCTCTCATGTTTTTTCCGGTTCGGCCTTTTCCTTTACAAATCGACGCTTCATCACAAACTACAAACGCACTACCGAGCACTTTGACGTTGCTGTTTCCCAATGACACAGCCTGGAAATGCAGGAAACCAGCAAGCTAGCGTACGCCCGCCGACGTGTAATCCTTCAGCCTGACCTCCTCGGTCGAAAAGGGGGATATATCCATAACTCAGGGAGGAATAAAAAGTGCTGGTACACGCTGTCCCAAGAGCTGCCGCGCTCAGACATTTCCGTGTGGCGGCTGAAATTCGCCTTCAGTTCGATTGTGGACGGAACCAACACCAGCTCACTGCCGCACGTCGTGGGCTTGCTCTGCGCCGCAAGGACCGGAGCTCACACGGGGAGCAAGGCCCAGGTGTCAGCGGCCTGCCCCAACAAACTCGAGCTCAAGTCGAATGCTGAATCCGGTCGTATAAGGCCTCAGCAGCTCATCGAGCCAGGCGTAGACGGAAACAAGCTCCAGGTGGAGGGCGGCAATGTCACGCCATGGTTTGGCCTGTTCTTTGAAGCGCTGTACCACCGGGCCCTGATCTTGCGCCCACCGTTGTAGGGGTTGCCAAAGAATGGATCGGCGTACCGGCCCTCGATGCCGTCGCGCGCCAGCCTCTGGAGCCGGTCGGCCATGTCGAGCGGGTAGGTCCGCATCTCGTTCGTCTCTGCCCTGGTCATGTTCCAGACGTGGGAGACAGAGGGGACGGGAGACTGCAATGGGCCCATCTCAGCCAGTCAATCGGGTCGCTAGCCTTTCGCTGGACGGACGGACGCGCCCTCCCAATCTCGTGCAAATTAAGGCCCAATTGGAAAGCCCATTTCATAAACGGCAACAGGAACAGAAAGAGGAACAGAATAAACGAGGAAATAGAAGCACAACCCGATACTGTCAAAAGTCACTGTATCAATCCATTAATCTATCTGCCTAGGGAGGCAAGTGGGTGGCTATCTGAAGTGCTGTCAGCTAGGCGGCAGCTCCCAGGCCATTCCAAGCGGCAGCCTGGGTTATTCTGGCACCGCCGCGTCGATCGCAATCCGCTGCCGGGCGCGTAAGCAAGCCAGCTTGGGCGGGACTGGCCGCGGCGGATGGGCCAAGCCCCTCGGGTTTGGAATCCGAGAACCGCGGATGCACCGCCCCCTGCAATGCCCAGCTTTCGCTGCCTGCAAGCCACACGGCCCGGAAACCTTGTTTACCACGACCGAGGAGGCTCTTTGACATGTCCGAGGATGCTCCCGGACTTTGGACCACAGTAAGATTCTGATCGGAAAATAGCATCAAGCGAATAGTGCTGGGAAGTGGAAGGAACCGATGAAGGAACTCGGGTTTTTCCTTCTGCTTTGCTTCTGCTGGTGCCTAGACCAAGTCCCAGATGGAAAACGAGTATACAAGTCGAGCAAGTTGGACATCTTGTTGTCGGAATGTTTTATCCAGCATCACTCACAACCACAGCAGCAGCAACACTCACAGCATTCACAACACAGACACAACGAAACCCACACTCTCATCCAAATCTTCCTTCATCATGATCTTCTCCGTCAAGAACACCCTCTTCCTCCTCCCCCTCGTGGCCCTTGCCCTCGCCGCGCCCACCAGCGGCAACCTTGGCGCCCGGGATGTCCAGGGCCCCGAGATCGACGCCGCCATGGCCGAGCAGATTGTAGACGCCATTTCCGGCCTGCACGCCAGGGGCGACGTCGCCCGGTCCGACGTGGTCGGCTTCGTCAACGAGGCGCTCCACAGGCGGGACGTCCTCGTCGCCCGTGCCGGCGGCCTCAAGAAGAAGCCTGGGATGGACAACCTTCGCCCCCCTACCCCTCCGGGGAGGCCCGCCGCGCCGGGGCCTAACAGCGGGCCCAACCAGCCGCCGGCGCCGCCTGCGCCCGGCGCTCCTCCGGTCGCGGCCAACCAGCCTCCCAAATACGACAACCAGCCCAGGCCGGGGACGCCGCCCTCGAACAACCCGAACCCAGGAAACGTGAGCCCGGGCAACCAGCAAAGCCGCTGGTCCCCAGACTCCGGCAAGGACGGGAAGAGCAAGTGGGACAAGGTCAAGGACCATTTCAAGATTGGTGGCGGCAAGAAGAACTAGATATGCTGTCCGAAGTCAGACCTTGCATTCTCGCGTCACGCAGCTGCTTCGTTTGGTAGCAGTGGGTACAGGATAGGAGTTTGGGATAGGGAAGGGCATCAAAGGGCGGGATTAGGATTTGCAGGAAGGCGTTTGGATTTTGGATTTTGAGACAGTTCAATCAAGCATCGTTTTGCCAAGCAGAAAAGCATGTTGATGTTGCAAGTGTGAGCTTTTCAGCAACGACGTTGCATGTTTCTAATGTCAGCAACAATAGCTGCAACTGCTTAGCGACACGAGGCAGGGAACGGAACGGGATGGAAAGGATAGAAACGGGGCTGGGGAGGAAATTCGAAGCCATCGTGTCGACCGATTGGGCTGACCACCGTCTCCCCACCGTCGTCCGTTTTCTCAGGGGGAAATGGGCATGATGTCATTGGTGTGAGGGTGTCCACCGTGTGGTGTCCATTCCTGGTCGTTTGCCCAAAAGCATCCCGCGGCCCTCGCTAGCCTGTCGGCACCATCGTGGCTGGCGCCGCGGGTTGATTTGATCGATCGCCAAGGTTTCGTGTCGAGACCCAACATGCATCAAGGCCGGGGTACAGTCGGCGACTGTGGAGGATTGCGTCAGCTGTAGAAGGCGTCTAGCCGGAGGGAGTTTGGGCTGGTGGGTTGCACAAGCGGTTTGAGGCTACTCTTCGTGTTTTTTTTTTCCTGCTGCCGAGTTGAGCGACACCAACCATGGAAGGTCCAGGGGGATTCCACAGCGACGGCCCCGCCATGCCGGGCGATCCGCGGCCAAGCTTTCTGGCCCAGACCTGTCAAAACCCCGGAAGCGTGCAAAATGGGGGGCACAGGGAAGACGCGTCCTTGTCGGGCAGGTGTCGAGAGGAGTCAGGCGCTGGCGCGGGCTGCCTCTTTCGCTGTGGCCAATTTGGGTGCCCCTTGGCTGGTGAGCACCGCCTCTTGGAATCTCCTGACGCCGGAACAAGAAAGCAACAGAAAACGAGAGAGTAAGATTGAAACCCTCCAATCCCGTCCCAAAACAGGAGACGGCTGGGAGGCCACGAATGCCCTAAATGGCGGGGTTTCATTTTACGTTGCACCCCTTTTTCGTCTTACGGTAGCGGTGCGTCACCCCACCTCCAGGGCTGGAATTCTCCTTGATCCGAGGCGGGAGCTGCCCTCAGTGGTCCGTCTGGAGGGCGCAACCTCTGGAGGAAGCCTCAATGGTGGGAGCGGGCGCTGATCCGGAACACAGTCGTGAGCTGTCAACAGCCCGTCTGCCTTTTTGCTCGCTCCCCCGTCCACGCGTCTGTCGTGCACAGAGCTTAGGTTGCTATCTGCTGGCCCCTACCATCACCTCTCCATATTCCTAGGACCTACCTATAGTTACCTGGCAGTTACGCCGCTATTTGATTGAGCTATATAGGCCCGACCCGCCGTCGTCGAGTCTGCGATTTCTTCTGCTGCCCCAGCTTCACACTCCACCTCCTACAACAGACCTGCCTACAAACTTTGCCCCTCATCATTCCTTAGATCCTCAACACGCAAAACCTCCCTATTTACTGTCTTCCCTCTCAGTCATCGCAATGGTACACCTCTCCAAGGTTTCGGACGCCAGCGAGCTGGACGAAAACCTCGTCCAGGCTGTCAAGAAGGTCCACCTGCAGCTTGCCAACGACGATGACTGCTTCACCACATCTGTTTACGGCTCCCGCTTCGCCGTCGACGACCTCCCCAAGTATGAGATGCCCGAGCGCGAGATGCCCAAGGAAGTAGCCTACCGCATGATCAAGGACGACCTCAGTCTGGATGGGAATCCGATGCTCAAGTCAGTCCTGCCCCTGTCTACCATCTCACAGACATATGCTGGGTCTGCTAACAAAACTGGCGTCTCGCTACCAGCTTGGCTTCGTTTGTGACTACGTACATGGTAAGCCAAAGAGGTGCCCGTCCACACGAATGAACCCCGCACTAGCTGCACGGAAGCCTTGCTACTCCCCTCTCTGCGGAGCGAGCTGTAGCTAGCTGTAGCGAGCTCTAGCCCCCACATGCACAACCCCATATACCAGCCCCAATGACAAACACTAACAGCAGCGCCCACGTGCTGCCCCCTTGACAGGAAGAGGAGGCCGAAAAGCTCATGACTGAATCGTTCCCCAAAAACTTCATCGACTACGAAGAGTATCCTCAGTCAGCAGACATCCAGAATCGATGCGTGTCCATGATCGGCCGTCTCTTCTACGCCCCCATCGGCGCGGGCGAGGGTGTCGGTGCCGTGGGCACGAGCTGCGTCGGCAGCTCCGAGGCCATCATGCTCGCCGTCCTGGCCATGAAGAGGCGCTGGAAGAACCGGCGCCTGGCCGAGGGGAAGCCTGTTGACCAGCCCAACATCATCATGTCCTCGGCCGTCCAGGTCTGCTGGGAAAAGGCCGCGCGCTACTTTGAGGTTGACGAAAAGCTCGTCTACTGCTCCCAGGACCGCTTCGTCATCGACCCCAAGCAGACGGTCGATCTGGTAGACGAAAACACCATCGGTTAGTCCAGTTGCTCCCTCTCTGCCGAGGCCCCTTCCGTTTGACGACACGGCACAGCCGGGGTGAGACCGTGTTTGTTGACGTGTCCACCGCTACTTGTGCTTGCTTCGGTTGGAAACAGGCATCTGTGTGATTCTTGGTACCACATATACCGGCGAGTACGAGGATGTCAAGGCAGTCAACGATCTCTTGAACGAGAGGGGGCTTGACACCCCAATTCACGTCGACGCTGCCAGCGGAGGCTTCGTTGCCCCGTTTGTCATGCCCGATCTCGAGTGGGACTTCCGTTGCGACAGGGTCGTTTCTATCAATGTCTCTGGCCACAAGGTTCGTGCCCTTTGACTGATTTGATGTTGTGCAAAGTTTGTGTCCGTACGAAGTCATCTGCTAAACTCACAACTCCCCGAACAGTACGGACTTGTCTACCCAGGTGTGGGCTGGGTTATTTGGCGGTCGGCTGAATTCCTCCCCAAGGAGCTCGTCTTCAACATCAACTATCTCGGGGCAGATCAGGCTTCCTTCACCCTCAACTTCAGCAAGGGCGCGTCTCAGGTCATCGGACAATACTACCAGCTGATCCGGCTGGGAAAGAAAGGCTACCGGGCCATCATGTCCAACCTGACGAGGACGGCAGACTACTTGTCCGACAGTCTCGAGGCAATGGGGTTCGTAATCATGTCCAAAAAGTCGGGCGAGGGTCTGCCGCTCGTGGCCTTCCGCCTTGCGGATGTGGAGGAAGCCGAGGCCGGCGACGAAGACTCGATCGAGTCGAGCATGTCACAGCGTCACTACGACGAGTCCTCACTGGCGCACCAGCTCCGAGTCCGTGGCTGGGTTGTGCCAGCATACACCATGGCACCGCACACGAACAACCTCAAGATGCTGCGCGTCGTGGTACGTGAGGACTTTTCACGCAATCGCTGCGACGCCCTTATCAGCGACATCAAGCTGTCCGTATCAGTGCTCGAGGCCATGAACAGGAAGGAGGTCGAGCGCCACCAGGACCTCATCAACAAGCATGGCACCGCCAGCGGCAAGGCCACTCACAATCCCCTTGAGTACAGGGTAAGCCTAGATCCTTGCGCTATTATCTCTCTGCCGATGCTAACCTCGCGTTTTCTGTATCCTCGATAGAACGAGCAGCACTCCATCCAGGGCAAGACAGGGAAGACGCATGCTGTCTGCTAACTAAGCTTTATCGATATCGCTCGTTTGAACTGGTTCGATTGGCGGCTGGGTCGCTACACATGTCCTGCGCTGGGTAGAATGGCACTTAGCATTACGGTCTCTTTACGATTATGGTACGGTAGATTTTAAAATGACAGTTATAGATGTCTCTCGTTCGATTACTCTCCCTGGTCACTTCCGCGTTCTTCATAATCCCTTCAAGGAAGCATCAGGTCTCTGCTGTATGTGTTAGCACACCATGAGATTGAAGACATCATCCCTCTAGGCCAACGGGGGCCATTTCAAAGGCTGGTTCGCTGACTTGGTTCCTAATTTTCCTTTTCCGTTGCTTGGTAACACAGCGATCAGATGCACAGATGCAGACAGAGACAGCATGGTTTCCGTGTGGACCCGGGGCAAAGCGCACAACACCCAAGGTTTGCTCTGATCGCTTTCCGAGCCAAGCAAGCGGATCGTTCCGCGAAACAACCCCACAAAACTACCCCCCAAAATAGCCAAGGGACCCACATTGACTTCTAAATTTGCCCATTTTGCGCCAGATTTGGGTCCCTTCATGGTGGCATTCGAAAGGCATTCCTGCCCTGTATGGATTCTATGTCCTCGAAAACCTGGACTAGCCCGATGGGGGACAAGAAAACATGTCTAAAACGAGCCCCATGACGTCAACTGCTTGGTTTCCAGCTTTCTGCTTGACGTCCGATGGACATCGTCGCCTGCGCCTCATCGTACACCATCCGCAAATGGCGACGAGACCGTGGTCGGTGGGCTTCCATCTGGGGGTTGCCAAGCGTGCAGGCATCTGGGGAATAGGCGCACGTGGGGTGATGTCGAGAATAGAAACGCCGTGAAAAAGACACAAGTGTTGATGTGTTGATGGTCAATGTCGCTGAAGTCGCTCGATATAAAGGCGGCCGGTGCCCATTACCGATGTGCAGTTCGTTTTGTCACCCTCAGCCTCATCCTCTCTGAGGCCTCTGGGCCTCATCCTCTCCGAGGCCTCTGGGCCTCACCCTCAGCTCCGGCACCACCGTTGGCGAGTGTGCGCACCTTCATTTCTGCTCTGGTTTTCGTTCGGCGTTTTCTTTCGGCTTTTCTTGTTCTCGTTTTGCTTTGCTCTTCCTTTTTTTTCGCCTCGTTTTTCTTTTTATCCGCAAAGTCACCATCTGGCCCATCCACGCCCATCCACCCCCTCCTGCGGAGCCCACAGCCGCCGACCACCCGCATCCCTTTCGGCCTTCACTACAACGCCTACTCAAGTCCCAAGACACATGCGAACACCATCTACACAGCAACTCTTGGTCTCCCTACCACGTGAACCGCCGCGCGTCACCCACCCACGGCCAAATCGGAAGAAAGGACGGGCACGCTAAGCAAAGCGGCGAAAACCGGCGCAGTCTACCTACCTCCTCGAAAGGGGTCGTCACTCGGCCCGCCCGTCCACAAGCCTCCATCGCGGCTCCCAGGGCCACAAGAGATAAATCCTCAGCCATGACTTAGCTGGGAGGAGAAGTCGGCAGAGTGCAGCCGAAGGCCCCGACAACTGCGGCGGGGCGTGTGGCTTTCGATCCCAGGACAACAACCATTGTCACTTCTTTCATCTTCTTTTTGCTCTTTCTTTGTCTTGTTTTTTTAGCGTCCCCCTTGCGTCCCCCTTGCGTCCCCCTTGCGTCCCCCTTTGCGTCCCCCTTGCGTCCCCCTTGCGTCCCCCTTGCGTCCCCCTTTTGCGTTTCCGTTCCTCACTACGTTTCTTTTTGCATTTTTACCACTTTTCCTTTTTCCCTTTTTCGCGTTTTCCTTTTGCGTTTTCTTGCATTTTCTTTTCCGCTCCTCTTTCCGCGTCACCTCTTTGCGTTACCTTTTTGCTTTTTTCAATTTCCCCTTGCTTTGCCTTTTACACTTTGTTTTGTATCACCTTTGTGCGTCCACTTTCCGCTCCTCTTCCCGGTTTTCTTTTTTTTTCGTTTTCCTGTTGCTTTAACTTTTGCCCTCATTGCCTTTCTTGAGTTCTTGTTTCCTTTCTTGTTTCCTTTCTTGTTTCCTTTCTTGTTTTTTCCTTGTTTTTTCCTTGTTTTTTCCTTGTTTTTTCCTTGTTTTTTCCTTGTTTTTTCCTTGTTTTTTCCTTGTTTTTCCTTGTTTTTTCCTTGTTTTTCCTTGTTTTTTCCTTGTTTTTCCTTGTTTTTCCTTGTTTTTCCTTGTTTTTCCTTGTTTTTCCTTGTTTTTTCCTTGTTTTTTCCTTTGTTTTTCCTTTTTTGTTTATTCTTTTTTTTGTTCCTTTTTTTTATTTCCTTTTTTTATTTTGTTTCTTTTTTGTTTTGTTTCTTTTCTTGTTTTTTTTCTTGTTTTTTTCTTGTTTTCTTTTCTTTGTTTCTTTTCTTGTTTCTTTTCTTGTTTTCTTTTCTTGTTTCCTTTTTTGTTTGTCTTTCTT
>NW_008804550.1:2238445-2249718 GCF_000145635.1 Gaeumannomyces tritici R3-111a-1
GTTTTCCTTGTTTTCCTTGTTTTCCTTGTTTTCCTTGTTTTTCCTTGTTTTCCTTGTTTTTCCTTGTTTTTCCTTGTTTTTCCTTGTTTTTCCTTGTTTTCCTTGTTTTTCCTTGTTTTTCCTTGTTTTTCCTTGTTTTTCCTTGTTTTTCCTTGTTTTTCCTTGTTTCCTTTTTGTATCTTTTTTGTTCCTTTTTTATTTCCTTTTTTATTTGTTCTTTTTTGTTTGTTCTTTCTTGTTTTTTTTCTTGTTTTTTTTCTTGTTTCTTTTCTTGTTTCTTTTCTTGTTTCTTTTCTTGTTTCTTTTCTTGTTTCCTTTTTGTTTTGCTTTGCTTTTCCGCCCTCCGCGTTTTTTATTTTTGCGTCTTCTTTTTGCGTCTTCTTTTTGCGTCTTCTTTTTGCGTCTTCTTTTGCGTCCGTCTTCTTGCATCTTTCCTCCTTGTTCTGCCTTTTCTGCTTTCGTTGCAGTCGCATAGCGCTGTGCTCGCGTTTGCCTTTTTCGGTTTCTATTCTTCGCCCATCCCTTCCTGCCCTCGTTCTAATCCAAATTGGGATTTGTGTTGGGAGCTTCACATTTTTTCTGTAGCGAGCATCAATTTATCTTGTTTTACTCTGCAAGGTAACAAAAAGTGACTAATACCAGACATTGATAAGGCAATTCTCACGTATCAACAGACACATACGACCATACCCACTGGAATACACGGGATCCCGTCCGCTCTCCCTAGTCAAACCAGTGAGGGCCAAACTAGTACCGACGTGGGTGACCACTGGGGAATCCTCAGTGTTGTATGTTTTGTCTTTTTTGCTCCTCCGACCGTTACTCAGATTTGCTCCCACTCACCGCCAAGTTTGCCTCGTCCGTTCGGGATAATACATCCTTCAACGGCTGCAGCGCTCGTTTGTCTCCGGGCCATCACTGGCGCACACACATCATCGGCCTTCATGTGGCGGCACTGGTTGATGTGGTGGTGCCTGTTGCTGCTGTTGCTGCTGCTGCTGCTGCTGTTGCTGCTGCTGCTGCCAATACAACATGTTTTGCTCCGGGGTGCCGTACTGCTGCGGGTATCCGGGGACGCTGAACTGGGGCTGCTGCGGGGCGCCATATTGGCCAGCACCGTAACCGCCGTACTGCCACGGGGTGGAAGGTTGCTGCGGCGGCATGATGATCTGCTGTCCCTGGTACTGTGGAGGCTGACGTGGCGGCGCGAGGTTCTGCTGTCCCTGGTACTGATGAGGCTGATGCGGCGGCGCTTCCGGCGTGGGCGCTGGAGAAGTTGGACGAACAGAAGCAGTGCCGGCCTGGGGGGAGGCCAATGGAGGGTGACCCGGTAGAGGAGCCGGCGCCGAGTGGGAGAAGCTAGCGGCCGGCGTCATCGGCAAGGTGGTTGGCGGTTGGGCCAGGGAGCTGCCAACGGGGCCACGAGGGGTGGCAGCGGGAACTGCAGAGCCGGCGGCCACCGCGCTGTCGGTGTGCTGGATGCGGTCTTTGGCCGCGGCGTAAACCATGACATCAATCTCGCGCGCTCGCAGCTTCATGCCCTTTGCCCACCTCTCGGCGTCCTTGCCCCTGATTTTGGTAAGGTACTGCATGAATTCGAGGTACGCCTTGGAAACATCCTCAATGTCGCCCGCCGTCAAATGCACGACGGCGCTGGGGTCCGGGACCTGCAGGGGGTTGTCCTGTGCGCGGAACTCAGCAAGCGCCAGCGCCGTCTGGCACGCGTTGCGGATCTGGCGTCCGTTCCAGCGCTCTTCCGGGTTTTTATCAAAGTAAGCCAGGGCGTGGTCGATAATCTTATCCTTTTCAATTTCGATCATGCGCTCAGCCAGCCTGAAACGATCGTCGATCATTTTAAGGTTAAGGTCAAAAATGGCCCTAGTGCTTTTGTCGTCAAGCTGCGGGTAATAGAGGCTGATGTGGATGCGGGACGCGAAGGCCTCGTCGAAATCGCCGACGCGGTTGGTCGTTAGGAATAGGATGCCGGCGTAATACTCAAGCACGCGCAGGAAGACTGTGTGAGCCGTTGCGTCAGTGCTAGTAGCCTATTGAGGCGCGTGTAGGGGGAGAAAAGGGATGGGGAAGCTAGGCGACAGACCCGAGACGAGTCCGTTCCGTTTGAAGTCCTCCTTCGACCGTGCGGCCATAAAGACGTCGGCTTCGTCGAGCAGCAGGATGCATCCCCATCGGTTTGCCAGCGAGAAGTGCGATTCCAGGGCCTTCTCGACTTCGGGCGCAGATGTTCCCAGATCGCCTAGGGGAGTCGAGCTGCCTGTTAGCACCAGAACCCGGAGATCAGGGAAAGGTGGTCCCTCAAAACATACCACATGTGATCTGGAACAGCGGCTTGTTGAACTTCTCGGCGATCCCCTCTGCAAAAAAGAGCATCATTTTCAGCAAGGGGAAACCGGAATGACGGAGGAATAGGGGCAAATACAGACCTGCCGTCGTCGTTTTACCTACGCCGGGCGCACCGTGGAGGAGGATGATCAATCCTTTTCCTGGCGAGAGCGAGGGTGTATTAGCGTTTCCGTTTTCCCGTCTACACGGTTCATCTGTATGCATACCCTTGCCTCGGACTACGTCAACCTTGCTTGCGGGGTTCTTGTCCCGGAAATGCTGGGTGACGAGCGAGGTAACCATTTTGTGATGCCCGTCTGGGAGAACAAGCTGGTCGAAGGCGGTGTGTTCCAGCAGCTTAGGCTGCTTGTCTGGCGGAGCCACGGCCACGTACGCGTCGCCAGTCCCTGGCGGTCCGCTGCCACCGCCATCGCCCTTCGCCCTGCGCTGGTGTGCCTCCTCGGTCGGCTCGAGATGGTCGAGGCTGAGCTGCGCTGAAGAAAGCAAGGGTGATCGCGTCAGTAGAAGCTGATAAGGGAGGAAGGGAGGAATCGCTTTTAGCACTAACCCCATTTGCGGGTCCGAAGAACGAAGCCAAACACGCGGTAAGACATGATAAGAAGTTCATCCTCAGATGGCAGGTTTCCATGGGCCTTGACTTCGGCAAGCGGGCGCGGGTAGGTGGCTAGGGACGGCTCCTGCTGGTCGATCTCGGTCTTGAGGAAGTTCATGTAGGCCTCGTTCCGTTTCTTATCGAATTTAACGTCGTGGTAAATCAGAGTATCCATGCGGGAACAGCAGGCTGCGTCGCAGAACTCGTCTGCGTCAAAGTCCTCGTCGAGCGACTGCCCTATGAGGTTATCGAGGTACGGTCTCCAGCTTTGGCTAGGGTCCGGCTCACCCCCCTGCGATTTGTTTTCGTCACCGTCCTCCTCCCCGGTAGTAACCTTAGAGCCCGTTTCCTTTGTCTTAGCGGCGTGCGAAAAGGCCTCCTCGAAGTCAACCACAACGTCGTTGTCGATTTCGTCCCGCGTGTCGAGCGTGAGGCCGCTGTAATGCATGTGCTTTACGCCAGTAACTTGCAGGAACACCTCGCCCCGGGCGATGAGCTTGTCTCGCAAGGTTGACGGCTCTTTGAGACTCCCTACCGCGGAGGCGGCGGCGTCACGACCGTCTCCGCCCGCCGGCTTCCTCTCCTCGGCGAAGCGAAGTGGGTAGACTTCGAGAGACGTTACCGCCTTTTCGCCGGTAAACCGGGCGATCCTGACCTTGCGGAGCACGGGGCCCAGCTCCTTGCCATCAAAGTCGATATACGCGCACTTAAGGATTACGGGCGTATCCGCCCGCGCCTTCGCTGCCCTATTCCAGCTCCTACCGTAAGGCGAAAAGACTTTGTGGGGCGCGCCCGAAATGCTGATAACGCGGTAGACCTGCCGCCGGCTCCGTTCGATAACCTCATCACCCTGCTTGAACAGGTGCCAGACGTCGGCGAAGGTCACGGTCTGACAGTTGCTGCTGGAGAGGAAGTCGGTCTTAGCCCGGAGGCGCTCGTCCATAAACCGCACCAGGCACTGTAGGTGCTCGTAGGCGGCCCTGGAGCACGTCAGCTCGTCCGGCTCGTCTGGCTCGTCTGGCTCGTCCGGCTCGTCCTCATCCTCTGAAGCCTCGTCGTTTTCTCCCGCACGTTTCACTTCCGGCGCGGCCTTGGCCATGACTTCCTCACGCTCGCCGCCCCAACCCGCGGTCTCTGTCCCGGCGCGGGCGCCGCCACCTGGGGTCGGCTCTTTGGATGCCACAACCGCAACTGACGAGACTTGGGAATCCTCCTCCTTGATCTCCGCATTCCCGAACCTCTTTTCTAGGTCCCGGAGGATTTGCCTGATGGGTCCGTCGTAGAAGGCTAGAAACTTGTACGGCCTCAACATAACGACGGGTTCGGTGATTGAAGCTTCATCTATACTCTCCATGATCCGAATGATGTACTTGGAGTTGATCCGGATACGCTCGGGAAGCGGAGCCTGGCCCGTGACGGACGGCGGCTTGGCGTTGGCAGGCTTGCGTGGCTTGGGTTTGTCCTCAGCAGCCCTCAGGGAGGCCGCCCCCAACCCGTTAGGAGAGCTGTAAAACGTGTTGATGGGCGCCTGCCAGGTGACGACGGGTTCGCCCTTTAGCACGTCGATGGCGAAAATGGGCACCTGGGGGTCGCTGTAGGGACCAAGCAAGAATGTCGGCCAGTCGACCTCGTTGATATCGGGCACCTGCGGGGGCCGCCCCGCCTTGGCATCCAAGCCGTCCGCGCTCTCTTTCGGGGGCTTTCCAGCAGTGGCGTCTTTGCGCTGGCGCCGGCGCTGCTTCATAAGCAGCTCCTCGCGTTCAGCAGCCCACTTCTGTTCCATATCCCGCAACCGCACCCAGTCGCTGTTTCTCTCCAGAGCTCTTCCCTGCTCCTCTCGAAGCATATGTAGCTGTTTTTCGAGCCCCTTGATGGCATGGGCTACATACCTAGCGCCTGGCGGCACAGAATTATCCATGCCACGAAACTCACTGAACTCATTGTTCTCCAACATAGAAGATATCCCACTAGCCGCGTACGGGTCATGGATCTCCTGGGTGGCCAAAAACATGGGCAGAGTAATGTCAGGGAGTAGGGATACAGCCGGCCCTTTCTCGTGCTTCTCGCGCTCCACCTGCTGCTCGAGCTCGGCCAGTCTGGCCTGCAGATGCTGAAGCTGCGTCTCCAGGAGCGTCGGCTTGACGTCCGGCCTCCTGGGCGTGTCGACGCCATGGCCGCTGTCTCCTTGTCCGGCGACGACGGCATCCTTCGAACCAACGCCAATGCTGGGTGTGTCCGCCGGAGTGGCCGGCGAGGAGTTGCGGCTCTCCCTGAAAGGCGTCACAGCCGCGGAATCTCCGCCCGAAGACGACATTTTTGTGGGGGGTGTTCAGGAGGATTGTCGAGCGAAGCTTTAGAAACACGACCAAGGCCGGATCCCCGCATCAAGGCTGGGATGTCCCCAACGACTGGAATTGATTTACGGGGTATTGTATGATGATGATGATGATGATGATGATGATGATGATGATGGCGGGGACAGCTTCTTCCTCTTAGGTCGCCAACATTAGATTCTGGGTCTATTCCCCTCCCTCGCCCCGGGCGGTTTCGCCTGCACGAAGCCAAACTGTGTGTTTTTATGCAGCCTGCCCCACCCTCGGCCGCAATTTCGGCCAGGGAATCAGGTCCTTGCTATTCTAGGCCTTGTGCATGCAGTGAGTCGCTTTATTGTGTGCCACCGTCGGGTTGATACGTCCCCTGGAGAGGGTGGCAGCTTAACGCTGAGTGGTGGGCTGCCCTCTAGCGCACTTGGGCATTCATCAGATAACGTTGGCTGGATGACTGATTGGCGCGGGTAATCCGCTGCTGCCTGGCCAAGGCTCCTGTCGGCTTTTCAGCTCGACAAGCACCAGAACGAACTGGGCACGGTCGGCAATCACTCTGCAAGCGAATGCCCGAAACCTGCCCGTTAATGGAGGCGGCCGAAACCCCCCTTTCTCCCCGTCCGGCAGCCTCCTCCAAGTGCACCGGCATCATCTTCCACGTTTTGTGATCCAGCTGCATTTCTGCGTGAGACTGCAAAACAGTTTGGGCCAGCTTGTGAACGAAGCAATCTAATGGAGGGCAGCCCGCCACCGCCTCCGGGCCCGGGCCTGCTCGAGCGTACCCTCTCGGCGGATTTCTTCAAGAATTATCTTGCTCAAAGTCACCCTGCCTTTGCAAGTCTCCCAGATCGATACGACCCGGCCATGAGCGCCATGACCCCACAGCATCTGAAGGCACCAACCGGAAGCCACGGTGGTGACCGCTGGACAGAGGGGTCCGCCGGCGCGACGCCACCGCGGTCGTCTGACGGAGTCGCCCCGAGATTGACCCCCCGGAAGCTCGTCCCCGCCGTCCGCGCGATGGAGTTTTGGGCCCGGATCCTGGATGAGTCAGTGAAGAAGTTCAAAGAGGACAACTCGCACGCCCCTGGAAAGCTGGCGGAGAAGCCCGAGTATGGCATCCGGGATGTCGAGAGCTGGGATGCCGTCCTTGATAGGCTTCAGGCGGCCCGCGAGAAGTTCGACGGTAATAAGTCCGAGTTCCTCGCAAACGTCAAGCACGCGTACCGCTGGCTCTTTGACTGTAGCGACGCCATCAATAAGGGGATGGAATACATCCCGGACTCGGACTACGTGACCCCGGTCAAGGCTGGACTAACAGTGCTCATCGAGGTCGGTTTTCTGCTCATGTGGCTTCGAGCCATCATCAGTCCCTGGACTAACCTCGCCGGCCGACTAGGCTGCCAAAACGACCTCAGAAGTCCGGGCAAAGGTCACTCACAGCTTTGAGGAAGGCGACCTGCGGGAGAAGTTTGGCAAAATTGAAATCTTTTTGGCCACGTTCCCCGGCGACGAAAACATCCGACTTGCGTGTATCGACATGGTCGCATGCACGTTAAAAGCGATAGAACTTGCCATTGCATATTACGTATCTCGGGCCCGTAAGCAGCTTATTGTGCCAGGCTTAATTCCGTTTCACTATATCACCTCCCCCTCCTACTCGTACTATACAGCCACTGACTTTTGCGCAGTTGCTAGACTCCGTAAAGCCATGCCTGTGATTGGCGACGGCAGGAGCTTCCAGGAGAATCTCATCACGGCCATCGACCAAATCCGGGTCAAGTGCGACAAGATTGTTGAAAAGGCCCTGGAATCGCACATTGCCGGGACTAAGAAGGCCATGGAGTTGGCTCTTGAGGGTGAGCCATAGGAACCGCTTGCAAATCCGAGAATACTGCTATGTTCCTCTTCTCATCATCGTTATTTCCCGCGACTAGGAATCGACAACCTCGCCGAGCTCTTGGCCCCCATGGGCACGAAGTTGGAAGCGATAGATGAGAAGTTGGGGGCGATGGATGAGAAGAACGACCGCGTCATAGAGCAGACTGGGCAATTGTTAGTGAACTCGGAAAAGTCTACTAAACGCATTGAGGAGCTCGCGGAATTGATAAAATTCCACGTGGTCGACATGTTTAACCAGGGCGCGCAAAAGAAAAATCGTAAGTCGGCTTTCCAGGTAGAGAGGATACGCCGTTCTGGTTCACGCTTGTGATACGGATTGTTAATCGCTGACGCCGCGGTGTTAAGTGGAAATGGACGCCAAGGAAGAAGAGAACAAGAAAGCCATAAAGGCTCTCGAGCGGAAATGCGAATTGATCGAGATTGAGATCCACCTCACGAAGGAGGAGAACGAGAGACTCAGGGCTAGCCAAACCATCGTCTCATCCATAACACCGCCGTTACCGCAACAGCAGCTGGCCTGGTACCCGCCCGCGCAGGCCCCGTGGCAAACGCAGCCTGCTCCTCAAGCCTGGTCCCAACCCCAGCCCCAGTACCCCTACCAGCAGCAGGCACGGTACCCGCCGTGGGCGCCTTTTGAGGGGATGACTTATCATCCGCTGCTGTCGCCACCACAGGGATATGCCTATCCTCCTCCGCCTCCGCCCGAGCCACCGCTGCACCTGAGCACCCTCCTCACGATCCTCGGCGCCTCGAGCCCCGACGCGAGCGACATTGCGTCCATTTTAGAGTCAGCAGAGTCCATCGGGCAGAGGTACCGCAGCCGCGCCAAAAGGATCATCACAGCCGATGAGTTCCGGTCCTGGGCCACGTCGCCGGCCTCGTGCGCGTTGCTAATACAGGGCGACATGCGATATGAAACGACGCAGGCCGGGGCCGCGCTGTCCTTTGTGTGCGCCTCCTTGGTTCAAAGCTTGCGCAACCAACCGAGCCTTTTCGTCCCCGTCGTCTTTTTCTGCCGCCAGCATCTCGAGAGCGACGACGCCTTTTTCGGGCCGACCGCCATGGTCCGGGCACTCATCGCTCAACTTCTTCTTCTTCAGCAGCAGCAGCAGGGCCAAAATTTTCTCATCGATGCCATGAAAAACGCGCCTTTCACGCAACGCGACCTCGAGCTTGCCATAGCCGATCCGGCGTTGCAAGCACTGCGCTACGGTAACATTGATGCGCTTTGCCGGCTCCTCGAGTGGCTTGCGCGGCACGCGCTGCCGCAGCGCAAAACGCTGGTTTGCGTCCTTGACGGCGTCGAAGTCTATGAGACGTCGAGGCACGAGGGCGACCTTGGCCGGGTGGTTCAATGCCTACTCGGCCTCGCGAGGGACACGAGCCTCGGGACCTCAGTCAAAGTCCTGGCCACGAGTCCGGAGGGGACCGTGAGCCTGGACGAGAATTTTGACGATGTCGTTGAGCTTCAGGCGCTTGAGTCCAGAGGTGATGAGGACAGTATCGCCGAGATTGAGGATGAGCTGCAATGACGACGCAGAATTCTGCAGTCCAAACGGGGACTGGAATGTGACGAGGGTTGCTGTAAATATTGGTCGGTCATTGGCTGGAATTCGAAAGCGATGACTTATGTCACTGCAGGGGCTCGGGGACGTCAGATACGTCCGTCAAACGGGTAGCTCGAGTGAGGGAGAAAAGGCGTCAATTTTTGGACGCAAAAGCGTCCATTTGAGGAAGCCCCCTCTCCCCTAGTCAAGTCATATATGAGGGTTGGATTGGAACTCACGGAGCCATTTGGCTTCCGGGACAGTGCCCTATATTCCCCCTGTGCTGCCCACTGACGTAGCGCTGTGTTTTGGCTCGGGGGTCGTTTTTAGCGGTGCCGGCCGGCGAGTGCCCTGAAAAGTCCAACGCGCCCGTCGTCACGCCGTTCGTCATCTCCACCCGCATGCAAGCGCGCACGCACACAAGTCGTTCGGCAACCGATTCCTGATCCGACCTGGCTTGGGATCAGAGCCAGAGATGCGGACAATTCGGAGCGCGTCAAAGCTACTATCGCTGGCGGCCCTAGGCTCGCAGTCACGTCAATCGCTGTCGCGCCAGGCTGGCTCGCTTGGTCGCGTGGCCCTTTTCTGTCCAAGCCCGCAGACGACGTCCCTCGCCACCTGCCAGGGCCGCGCGATGTCGTCGTCGGCGCCACAGCACGCGGTGCCGTCACACGGCCGGCGGCGCGATGCCCACGAAAAGCTCGAAGCCTTGCTAGGCTCGAGCGGCGACAAGGACGCCAAATGGGGCTGGGTCGTGTTCCGAACCGGCTACCGCCACATGCTGCTCGACAGCAGCTGGAAGACGCTCGAGACGCTCACGCCCGAGGGCCTCCGGGGCGAGGCGGAGGGGTCGTACGCGCCCGGCGTCGCGCAGCGGCTGGAGTGGGTCACCTTCTTCGACGAGTCCCTCATCGACGCGCCGGCCGAGGAGCTCGAGCGGCGGTTCAGGGCGTGGGTGCGCTCGCGGCGCCCGCGCGACGACGGTGGCGTCCCGGGCTCCTCCGTCCCGCTGTACCGCTACTACCTCCACTCCGACGCGGACTCCCTAGATAGCATCAGCGCGCAGGCCCAGAACCAAGCCACGCCCGACTGGATTTGGCTGGTCCGCGCCTGGGCCGAAAACGGCGAGGACCGCATGCGGATCCCCGTCGGCGAGATCGGGCCCGCCCTCTACGCCAAGCTGGCCAGCGACGAGGCCTGGACTGCGCTCTACCATTCGGGCAAATACGACGAGCAGCTGACGGACTTAAACCTGGACGGGTACGGCATAGATCCGGATGGGAGCTACATTTGGCCCAACAAATGGGTCGACGGGAAGATAGTCCCCCCGGAAGAGCAAAAGCCCTAGTGTGGACGCCCAAGTCGTACGATTGACTGTTCTGGCGATGGTTAGATAGGTCCATAATAGGGCGGTCGCTGGTAAGGACCAGGTAAGCCATCTCTCGCTAGCAGTAGCACTCGGCCATCCTCTCTCTACACGAGATCTCGAACATAGGTGGCATTCCAGCGGCGCGGTTTTGCAGCTGAGCAGTCCATGGTCGCTTGGCCGGCATGGCGACGCGGTCTCGGTCACTTGCAGCAGCCGAGACCGCTCGCTCGTCTGCCGCTAACCTTCCCCAGTCTGGCAACCTTCCTTGCCGCCCCGAGCAGCCGCCGCACGTATTGGACGCCTGCTGTGCCTGCCTTCCCGCAGCTGCTGGGCGCGCCCAGGATCTCCCCTGAAAAGAAGATCAGCCAGCTGCTGAACTTGATGGGCATCACAAAAGCCAAGTGGGGCTGGGCCGTCTACCGCGTCGGCCGCCGCCTTCCGGAAGACGACAGCAGGTGGGTGACCACTGGGGAATCCTCGGTGTTGTATATTTTGTTTTTGCGGTTCATTGAGCGAGATGTTTTTTTTTTCTCCATCGAGGGGTGATGCGGGTAAAGAGCTAGAGCGTTGCTTTATCGTCGTGTTTTTTTTTAAAAAAAAATCATTAGTGTTGGTTAGAGCTTTCCCGATTTGAGGTTATATTACGGTATTTGCAACACCACTAACATGACCACGTTTCCCATTATCAAGATGACGCTTACAATTATTGCTTAAAGCAGCTCATTTGGTCACTTGCACGATCAATTTGCTAGATATCCATTCGTCCCAAATCTGCATTTTCTCCATCTTTGCCTCTTCCTACCTACACATGTATTGTTGGGTGGGTGACAATTGCAGCATGCATATCTGGCAGACAGCCTTGTGGTCGAACTAGCCTAGGCCTAGGACAGCAGGACGCCAAGGTGCAAACCATGGGTGCGTTGCGTTGCTGGGGTTGGAATAGATCAAAGCACACAGAGAGACGGACCAAACGCCCGGACTGCTATTGTTGACAAGACTGAGTGGCATTTTGACAGCGCTCTCCAACACGCACGTCCCCTCCCGTCGTTTGCGCGAGCCATCAATGTTGTAGTTGCGACCATCGCACGGGCCGTATTCCTCGCTTCTGTGAGAAGGCTGCCAGGGGCCGTCGACGTAGGCGGACCCTTTAAAGCTTAACCGTGACGGGGCGACCCCCC
>NW_008804550.1:2250031-2252696 GCF_000145635.1 Gaeumannomyces tritici R3-111a-1
CCCCCCCCCCCCCCCCCCTCGACGTTTCGTTTCGATGCCAGATGCCAACCCCTTTTTGCGCAGCCCTGGACGACCTGGAAATAGCACACTCAACGCGCCATTCGCATCTAGAAGGCGACAAGAAGCATCTACGCGAGACAAACCTTGCTACCGCACTGCCAGACGCGTCCCGACCGGCCGCCGTGGGGGAGCCCTCTGGTTGTCGGCTGTCACGATGGCGGCCGTCTCGACGTTGCGAGATTCTGCATGTCGTCTCGAGTCATGATTTGAGGGCGGCCTTGGTTTGCTGCTCGTGCCGACTTGGCCAGGAGCTCGGCTTCCTCTTCGTCCTCCATCTATACTGTTGAGGGAGACGGGTAGTACGAGGCCGAGCAGGGCGGAAGCATCCAAGTCGTGGGCGCGGCCCTGCGCGTCCAAAAGACATTCCGCAAGGCGCGGGCGGGCCGGATGTTTCGTTTCGGGACGAATCCGGGGACTGCCAAACCCCACGTAGCAATTGTGACCCCCTGTGCCTGGCTTGGCCGTCCGAACCCCCCACCCGAAATAGCAGCGCATGAATAGCCAGCCGTCCAAGTCCACCATGGTGGTGTGCCTGCTTTGGGCAAAACGCAGTCTGTGTATGGCTGCGTATGGACAGAAATGGTGCTCGCCGTGATCAAGACTAGACTTGACTTTGGTATAAGAGAGAGGGCATCTGGCAGCATCCATCTCGACCAGAAGAAAGCCTCCATCATCATCCCATTCCATCAACCATCATCTCATCTACATCCTCATCTATATCATCCTCTACTCTCACATCATCTACTCTCACATCCATCTACAACCACATCCACCACACTCCATCGACTGCCATCTACTCCAGCAACAAACAGTCAGCCTCCAGGGAAAAACCCTAGAGCCAACTTCACCAACACCAACAACAAACAAACCCCGACCCCAACCGCCACAATGAAGTTCTCCAGCACCCTCATCTTCGCCACCCTGGCCCTGGCCGCCCCGACCCCCATCAGCATCCAGAACGCCGCTCTCGCCGCCCGGGCCGTCGTCGTCGAGTCCCCGGCCCACTTTGTCACCAGCGGCGGCGATGAGCTCGCCCAGCGCGACCTGACCGCTACCGCCACCGCCGCCGAGATCTACCGCCGCGATCCCGAGCCGTCCAAGTTCGGCAGGTTCCTCAAGGGCGCCTTCAAGAAGCTCGGCAAGTTCGCCATCAGCACCCTCAAGAGCAAGTTCGGTGGTGGCGGCGCGGCTGCCGCCGCCGGTGGTGGCGCCGCCGCGGCTGCTGGTGGCGCGGCTGCCGGTGGCGCGGATGCTGGTGGCGCGGATGCTGGTGGTGGTGAGGCCTCCGAGTAGACGAGACAATGTCTCGTTTATTCCCTTTTCCAGTCTTTTTCTTGTCCCTTTTTTGTTTTTGTTTTTGCATCTAGCGCCGGTGGGTATTCTTCATGATGGGGCCGTCGCTCAGGGGAGAGCGGGTGGCATTTGTTTGGCTTACATTTTTGGGTTTTGATAACTCCTGTACTGATTTACCCTTTATATCTTTACCAATGTCTTTTTTTTCTTCTCTTATTAGTCTTGTACTTTAGCCAGGTTGTTAGAAGGGGTCTGTTTTGTTGGTCTTTTGTACTCTACGTTGTTTTATGCTCCTGTTCAATTTCATCCCACAAGCCCTTTGAATCCTCTTGAATAGTGAAGTGTCATCAAACGCTCAAGCCTGCCAATATTGTTAGTACTACCAGACAGGATCTGTTCCAACGGCTTGAATATCGCAGGTTGATCTATATTGGGCGGTGCGAGGATTGGGCAGGCTGTAACGGCTAATACAAAGCAGTTCCGTTCACGGAACGGGATACCAAGGTGCACTTCTTCGCTAGCTATTCATTGATGCACCCCTTGGTTTGCCCAACCGCCCCAGCACAGGGTAAAATGGACGAGGGCGAGATGCTTAATCAGATAATAGACATGGAAAATATACCAACGGCTGCTACGCCATGCTTCGCAATAAATCCGTACTATTCTAGGACCAAAGTAGCAAAATCTCGTGTCTAAATCGTTTCGAGTCCGCAATAGAAAACACGCAGTCTCGACATTAAGCACTGAAAGGAAGCCTCGTACCATTCCGTAGGCCCGCCGTGTTGCTAGCTGGGCTGAGCTTGGTGATGAGTAGGACAAAGTCGGCCGCCTTGCCGGCGTCGCGGTTGTAGGTGAAGTGCGGGTCGAAGAGCTGCTCGCCGCCCTTGCAGATGTCGTCGCCGTTGTGGCAAAAGATCATGGTGTCGCCCGACGGCAGGCCCGGGACGGGGGCCGAGTTGTCTACCAGGGGGTGTGAAGTGACAACGTCCGTGTGAGCAAATCTTGTTGTCCAAAAAGAAGCGGGTGAGGGCAAGGAAATGACGCACAAGGGTCCCCAAAGGTGACGGCGGCCGACACGGCCGAGATCATGCCCTGCGGCCCCAGTATCTTGGCGGCGTTGTGTACCAGCTGCCCTCCCTGGGAGTAGCCCGAGAGGATGAGCTTTGTCTGCGGGCATTTCTGCTTCACCTGGAGTACGAGATTTGCCCTGGTGATGCCGCGAAGCAGAGGCGAGTGGCGAAAAACAAAACAAGGTTAGCCAGGCCATTGGACACACACACACCACACATACACACACACGCGACCCGCCCCC
>NW_008804550.1:2252833-2264797 GCF_000145635.1 Gaeumannomyces tritici R3-111a-1
CGGGCCGTCCGCCTCGCTGCTGCTGCTGCTGCTGCTGCTGCTGCTGCTGCTGCTGCTGCTGCTGCTGCTGCTGCTGCTGCTGCTGCTGCTGTGGCGACGATGCGGCGATGCGGCAATGAGGGGGCGGCCGTCGCCGGGCACCCGTGCATTGCTGTCCGCGAAGGATGATGGTGGTAGTAGTGGCGGTACTGCGATTGGTCTCGGCGCGGCTGCCGTTATCGCGGCCGAGGCTAATAGGGAGAAAACGAAGAGATTGGCTCTACTTGCAAGCATCATTTCCCCTTTCTCGGCACTCCAGAGAGAATAGGCCGTCAAGTATGGACGATCAGCAGGGGGGTTGTTAGTACCTTTCTTCTAGGTCACAAGGCGATAACCAAAAGGACCGTGACATCGGCCCCGAGGATGCGAGCAGGAAGGAGTAGGTATAGCAAGCCGCAAAGAAGACTGCCCGTCCAGGGTCAGTAGACATGTTCGCGCAAGGAGGATTTATGATTAGACGGCCCCAACCGAATCTGGCCTGGCGTTCGGGAGCAACGGACAAAGTAGAAACAGGAATTGTCGGGAAAGCTCAGACGACATGCTGCCTTTGCAAGTGTAGTCCAGTCCCAAGCCGCCGTGAGCAGGAAACATCAGGGCTCACGGACCTGGCCGGCTCGAGCTGCAGCGTCATGTAGGCACGGGCAGAAACCGCAAGAGGCGTCGGACAAGGTCGACCAGACGACATCTATGGGTGGCCCATTCCTCCTGTCGAGGTAACCTTGCCGACGAGAGAGCGTGCAAATTGCTGCCTGTCCCCTTCTTGGCTGTCCATGATTCCTACTCGATCCCCTTCAACCGGCCGCCCTCTGTCCGCTCGCCCATACTCTGCATCTGTTCTCGGTCTTGGGCGCATGCAATGATCGATGACTGATCCCGTCAGGAAAGTGAGCATTCGCACATCGCCCTGGAGCGCACCCGAAGCGGCCAAGCAGGCCGCTGAGTGTGACCAAGGTAAAAAGCCCAGCGTGTATTGCAGTGAGTAAACCTTCTACCCTGACCGAAAAAAAAACCCATACCGAAAATGATCCCCGACCAAACCAAGGCCCACACATCCGAGCCTGGCAAATGTCCGTTTGGCAACGCCGCTCCCACAGGGGCTGTCTAGCCCTGGGGAGTCGTGGAAAAAACGCATCGTAAAAAAGAGTGACCACAGTCAGCTGAGCGGCCGGATCCTCCGACGCAGCCCAGAGGGCAAGATCGAGTCGATCGTTTTCGGTCGGGGATGTCGCCATGGATTGGTTCGGGTCGAATCCAGCCGTCCTATCGTCGCATCTCCATTTTAAGCGGTAGGGTTGGGGTTCATCTGCGAGGCGTGGTGTCAGCTATTGGTCATTCGCATCCGCCTGCCACCCCTCGTCCATCCACCAGGACCGCGGGTCATCGCGCGCTGCCTGCGTGGCCCATCGGGAGGATCGCGTACCTTCCTCTTGCCGCCGGGGGCAAGGGTGACATTGACGAAGCGGCGAGTGTACTGCTCCCTCTTGTGGGCACGGCCTTTGGCCCTCTTGGCCTTCTCCTGGGGCTCAACCTTGGGGGTCTGGGACTTGACCTTGCCTGAACGGACACAGATAAACAGCGTTAGCCAGCCGAAGGCGGTGGTTCTGAGGATGGCTACGCCGAAAAAGCCGGTGCTGCGGTTTTCCTCATCGGCGCGGTGCAATCGAGGCGGCGACGTGACGGTCGGCGTCGCGGCGTTGGCGTGCACACGGCGTCGATTCCATCAATCAGGGAGGGATTAGGCCTTACCGGCGCGGGCAAGAGATCCGTGCTGCTTTCCCATGTTTGCGAGATGTGATTTTTCGTCGGCTGAGATTTGGTGACAGGAGGGGGAAGATTGCGGGCGGAGTGTGATCAAACGACGACGACAAATGGTTTTTTGGGGGGGTTTTCCAAGTCGGCGGCAATTGTGTGCGTCTGGGTTGGGGAAGACTCATCTGAGGGGCTGAGCCGGGCTTAGGTCGGGTAATGCTGTGGCGGTGTGGCTTGGTAGGGTACACGTGATCTATGGGGCCCGGAATTTTGGGCAGCCAATCTCTTCGGTTTGGTCTTTGCTCTTTTGCACGTTGGCAAATTGATCAACTGTAGCAAACACATGCTCACCACTCTCTTTGCCTATTCGTTGCAAAAAGCGGTGTATCGGCCTAAGGTTGCTTCTATTCTTGGAATCAGGGTTATCTCTACCAGAGAGTGCTATCGACGCCTCCTTTTTTATCCTCGGTGGTCTCGAGAGACAGTGGCCATGTTTGCAAGGAGACATCCTTCTTGCACGAGCCAGGCTGGTGGATGATATCACGGGAGCGGCAAGAGTCAGGCACGCCGACGAGCCGGAGCCGAAGCTACGTACCCAAGTATCTACAGGTACCTACTCGAGTACCTACACAATACCTATACAATGACGGTGGCCAGAAACAGTCGAATCAAGGGGCGGTAGCGTGCGCGAGTGCCTCTTGCTCGACAAGGACAGAAATTTCGCCATACAGCACAGCACTAGGGCAATCAAACCCAGACCCTGCCGTGTCACGCTTCGCCATCACCAGAGCCTCGTTGGCGGGGACAGCCTTGGTTGGGCGCTTGGCGGTCTGCAGTGGTGCTTACCTAACCGGCAGCTAGACAGTGGTCACGCGAGGCCAAATGGCGGGGATTTGGCGGGTAGCGCCCACCGATGCCGGGGCCATCACGTCAGGCCGCTGTCACCAGCGCAGCGTGCCAGGCAGGAGGCGGAGTCAGTTATCCCGTCTCAGGGCGAGCCCAGAGAGCGAACGGCGAGGAAATAGACGGAATCAAAAGCCCCCTTTTTGCGCCATCATAGCCGCGGTTTCGCGCGAGTAGGAAGCCGCTATTTCTCTGTCGTGCCGCGTGCTCGTTTGCAGCTTTGTTGCTTTCTTGTTGGCTGTGCCCGACTTTGTGCTTTTGTTTTTCTTTTCTCGTCCTTCCTTTGCGCAATTTCCACGGTCCGAGGCTGGGGCGCTGAGCACTGATCCTGAGCACTGATCGAGGCGCGACACCAACGGCGCTCGTTCCAAATCCCATCGAGACAAGACCGCCAACGCAAATCGCTTCAGACGATTCAATCCCGACTCGGCCAGCCAGACGAACAGACAGTAAACATCCCTTGGGCGCCGGCTGCATGCAAGGCCAGAGCCTGTACCCCAAACTCTAATCCGCCCAGCCGCAGTCGCAGCTCGCTTCCACTGCTTCCAGCCCAGGCCCAGGCCCAGGCCGCACGCCTTACACCTTCAGCTCCAGCACAGATAGGGCGTGCGCACGCGAGCGGTCCAGACGTGCATCTGTGCTAGTCGCGGCGCTGTGCTCCGTGAGCAAGGCTGCCAGCCCGCCGCCCATCTCACCTGCAGGTCCCACGGCACCACCATGGCGAGCTCCCCGGCCCAGGCCGCTCTGCTCCAGCGCCGCCAACGATCCCTCTCCGCGAGCTCCTCGTCCTCGGCCGCGCCTTCGACACTCGGCCCCCTCTCCTCGGCCGCGTCATCGATCCGCTCCCTCTCGCCCCTCGGCCGCCCCGCTGGCCCGTGGTTCCGCCGTCGCCGGAGCAGCCGCAGTAGAAACACAGCCGCTGCCGCCCGTGCCCGCAAAGTCGCCTTCGCTTCGGCCATCCTGTCGGCCCTGTGCGCCGGCTCCATCACCGTCTTCTCGCTCTACGGCCACATCTTCCAATCGCGTCTGCGCTACACCCAGTTCGAGGTCAACGGCGTGGCCATCGCCGGATCTGTATCCTCCTACCTGCCCGTGCCCTTGCTGGGCTACTTGTGCGACCGCATCGGTCCCGCGCCGCTCTCGCTCGCCTCGGCCGGCATCTTCGCCACGGGCTACTCGCTCGCCGCTACCGTCTTTGCCCACGTCGACGATGCCGTCCGTAATGGCCGCCCGCCCCACAACAGCCTTCACAGCGGCACCGTGACTGGCGGGCCCATCTCATACGCTCTCATGATCTCGGCTTTCGTCTGCATAGGCGTCGGCACCGCCAGCATGTATCTCAGCGCCGTGGCCACGTGCGCCAAGAGTCAGTCCCGACCATGCCAGAAACTGCCACTCAGACCCGCCCGTAATGGTGTGCACATGCTTGATGCGCGGGACATGCCACTGACAGTTTTGACCCTGCAGATTTCGGAACGGGCAAGCACCGGGGCCTGGCCCTGGCCATGCCTATTGCCGCCTTTGGGCTCAGCGGCATGTGGCAGAGCCAGGTCGGCAGCCGCGTCTTGTACGAGCGCCTTGGCGACGGCAACCGCGGTGATGTCGACGTGTTCCGCTTTTTTATCTTCCTGGCCGTCGTGCTCGCAATTGCCGGCGTCATCGGCTTCTTCTGCCTCCGCATCGTGAACGAGGACGAGCTGATAGATGAAGCTGTCGAAGAACTCGAGCGGAGCGGCCTGCTCACCGGCAGCGCCCTCTTCACCCCAGGCGGCGGTAGGATTGCCGCCAGCGCTGGTGGCTACGGGACCATGGGTACGGTCGTGGAGAGGAGCAACCCCTTTGAAGACCCCGCCTACGTGGCCACAGGCGGCAGCGATGACTTTAACAGCTCCAGTGACGACACTGCCGTCAACCCCGACGGCAGCACCCGCGATATCGATCCGTCGTCTAAGGGCCCGGACGAGGAGGCGGCGCTCCTAGCTAGTGAGCAAAGGGTCGAGGACATGCAGGCTATGAAGAAGGAGTGGGTGCTCAACGCTGAGACGCGCCGGTTCCTGACGGACCACACCATGTGGCTGTTTGCCGCCGGCTTCTTCTTCATGGTCGGGCCTGGCGAGGCCTTCATCAACAACATGGGCACCGTCATCAAGACGCTGTACCCGCCCGCGGCCCAGGGTGGCGGCGGCCAGCCGCTGACGACGGTCGCGACCCACGTCTCCATCATTGGCATCACCAGCACCATCGCCCGCCTGGCCACGGGCACGCTGACGGACCTGCTGGCGCCCAGCCCGGGGAGCCAGCACATCCAGCTCACCTCATCCCAGATGCTCGAACGCCACCCGACGTCGTCGGGGTGCTTCTCGTGCAGGCCGTCCGTCTCGCGCGTCAGCTTCCTCCTCTTCTCGGCCGCCCTCCTCTCGGCCGGCCTGGCGACGCTGGCCTCGGGTGTGGCCCAGGGGCACGGCGACCGCTTCTGGATCGTGTCCAGCCTGGTCGGGGCCGGGTACGGCGCCGTCTTCAGCCTGACGCCCATCATCATTACCGTCATCTGGGGCGTCGAGAACTTTGCCACCAACTGGGGCATCGTCGCCACAATGCCCGCCCTGGGGGCCACCATGTGGGGGCTCATATACTCGGCCGTCTACGAGGCCGGCGCGTCGGCGGCTGCCCGCAGTAGAAGTGCTGAGACCGCGCCGCAGCAGCCCGGCCATGGTGGAGACGGCGGCGACATATTCTGCTACGGCACCGTGTGCTATGCCACCACGTTTTGGGCCATGTCGGCCAGCGTCTGGGTCGCATGCGTCTTGGTGGTTCTTGCCTGGAAGGGCAGGAATGGCTGGGCACAGCGGGGGATCGTGATCTGACCATTTTGCTGTTTGAAGGGATTTTTTTGTTACCATCATACGCTCGTTTCCTCCTATGTACATTTTTGCTTGCTTTTCATCTCTCATCTCTTTATCCTTTTTTCTAGCTCCTATCTCTTAACCTGCCTCTCCTTCTCACAAACATCCTTCTGGCGTTTCCGGCACAGCCTGCATCTAACCTGTCTGTCATTTTCAGCATTGAACACCATAGTTTGCCATATCCCCATCGCTCAACGGCAGCGGCGGCAGTACATCATGATAGAATCTTGAGGAATACCAACACCACAGCATTTTGCTTGGCTCTTGCATCCTACGTCCTATTTGCACATGTGCCTGACGCTCGACCTGGTGTTGCTGTCCCTCCCATGTTCAGCTGCCTCGCCGCCCATCTCCACCACACAGCCAGCCACCCAGCAAGACATGTGTCTGTCACAATAGGAGGCAGCTGCTAGAACCACCCGCCGCCCGGGCCCCTTCGGCTCTTTTTATCATCCACCACTAGGCGCTATTTTGTCTTGTACAGTATCCGCCTCGAGGACCAACCTCCCTTTCCACACATCCGTCCAGCACAAGATCTGCGCCACTTACGGCAAAGACAGACAGCCCATGGTTTTGCTCTTACCCCTCGTTTTGCGTCCGAGTCCGGTCCGGCGAGTCCCCTGACGGAAAGGGCGCTGATTGGCCAGCCACCTACATCGGGGTCACACCTGCTAACCCCACCCCCACCCCCATCCCTCCCTGGCACAGCAGTGGGTTATTCACGCTATGGTCCTGTGGACTGCCAGGTCAAAAGAACGACGAAGAAGAATAGGGATGGGGAATGCGCTTGGCGATGCATGTCCAGCTGACACGGGAGAGAAGAAAAAAACCACAGCAATAATAAGCAGATTTGCCTGACACGAGGTTGATATTGAGGAAAAGGAACCTCCCGGACACCAAATGTGGATGGGTGGGGCGTCAGAGTTTTTGCCTGGGTGCTCCGACAAGTGCCCTCTGCGTTACCGTGCGCGCGTGCGTGCGTGTGTGTGTATGCGCGCGAGCGCCCTATCCAAAAATAGAGGCCATCGTCACTAGTTTAGAGAAAACGGCTCTCATTTTCCTCGCTCCACCTCCGCTCCCATGGGTTGCCACTCTTGGAGACAGCGCGCACGCCCCCCCCCCCTCCTCCATCAAAGTGCGATTGAACCAACTAAACGCCAGGCTAAGCAAGCCTCGCTAGTGGCGAAACAGGAGGAGGAGGAGAGAAAGGGTGACGGCGTGAAGGGACGCTAGTCGACGACGCCGTTGCCGCTGGACGCTAAAAAAGTACCATGCAGCAAGCCCGCTGGTGAATTGCGCTACGCTCGGTGGACTAAACTAGCATACGTGCGTGTGGATTGAGACTGACGGAAGCCGGTGGGCTGTTGGTACACGCCCTGGGGACTAGAATTGTTACTACGGTGGACAGTTCCTGTTGGGGAGAGAAATAAGAACAATAACAGTAAGAGGGACAAAAAGGAAAGTGGGAATAAAGCCAGAGGAAAGCTGACATAGGAAAGCTCATTGATGAAAATTTACATAGGAAAACTTACAGGAAAACTTACACAGGAAAACTGATATAGGAAAGCTCACATAGGAAAGATTATATATGAAC
Organism: Gaeumannomyces tritici R3-111a-1; assembly: GCF_000145635.1. Classification (NCBI taxonomy): domain Eukaryota; kingdom Fungi; phylum Ascomycota; class Sordariomycetes; order Magnaporthales; family Magnaporthaceae; genus Gaeumannomyces; species Gaeumannomyces tritici. Next base: position 2,260,022 of record NW_008804550.1, read on the forward strand.
GCCCATGACATTAACAACTATAATTCCTGGGACCTGTAAGCTCTACCAGGCTTCGAAGGACGCCGCCCTGACCTTGGTGACGACCTCTAGTTTACCGGTCCAATGTTTCCCCGCCTTGCTGGAAGTCTCGCGGAACCGCTTCAGCTCCGCCACAACGTCGTGCATCGATCGCAGGTCCTGCCTGCCGGGGCTGGTCCTTCGGCCACCGCACACGTCGCGCCAGATCATGGCCTCCCAAGCCCACTGGAAGATGTACACGCCCGGCGGCACGCCGGCTGTTACCTGCGAAGGCGTGACAGGGCCTACCCCGAGGTAGCCAGAACGTAAAGAGGGAAACTCCCGCAGCATCCTCACGTACTCGTTCACTGCCGGGTGTGGGGACGCGGCCGCCCCGGGCCCTATCCACACGTGCACCTCCTGCTCCTGGAACTCGTTCCATATAATCCTTCGGGTCACGTACTGCCCACTTCCGTCCGGATCGACCATAACATCCCCTTCTCTTAGACCAGGGAGTATCTGCCCACTAGCCGTCAGCGGTGATTCCCCGGCGGTTCCTGCTGTCGTAGCCCATGTCCGACTATCCCCCACATGTTGCGGCTGAGGTGGCGTCGATGGCCGTAACTCGGGACCCCAGGCTCTGAAGAATGAGAACTCGACATCATGGCCACCAGACGCGGGGTTGTCCCCACGATCCAAATCCTCAACCGCCTCGTGAATCAGGTCGGGCTCAAACTCTAGCCGGATGCGCCGCAGCCCCGCGAGTAGGGTCGGGCTCCTACGGGAGGTCTGTAGCGCCGCCGCCGTGTCTAGAATTGCGCGCTCCTGTTCATACGCCAGCTCCACAAAGTTTGCCAGTTTCTGGATTAGGCGGCCCGTGGAGCGTCGTGGCAGGTTCGTCAGCGTCAGCCATGTCAGTCTAGGGTTCATGTCGGGGGCGAAGGCACCAGTCGGTGTGTCGGCAAGCTCAACCCCTGGAAGCAGTAGCTCTTCAGCGACCCAGATATTTGCAAGAGACGGTGTCGTCTCCTCCAGCGACAAGATTGTGGGCACCTGCGTTACAAGCGAATGGTGGATGCGCAAGCTTCGCAGGCAGGATGAGACCACGGGTCGCAGAAGGTGGGAGCCCCCAATGAAGCCACAGATCCTAGTGGAAGGCGAGAGATGCGTGCCCGCAGGTGAGGCAGGCGGCGGCCTCATCATCAGCATCTCGCAATCGAGGTGCTCAAAGGCACCATACGACCTACGGATCGCCTTTTGCAAGCCATTGAGCGAGATCCTATTGCCATCGACGGTGAGATGGCTCAGTCCTAGAAACCCCTGACAGGGGCGGGAGGCCAAGACATTGGCCAATGGAGCACCAATCGGATCACCGCCGGGACCTCGAGACAAGGCGTGAATAAGGTCATCTGGTCCATCGCCTAGGATGGGGGCCGTGCCATCCGGCCGCTGCGTTGTGGCGGGCTCATCATCACGCATCTGGTATGCTGGCGTATCCGCAAAATGTCGATCCGGGTGGTTGTGCGCAGCACTGTGGTCCGACTCGGTGATGACCGCGTAGGGGCCGTATTCGTTTAAAAGGGTGTTTTGGGTGACATGGACCTTCCCCTCCACCGAGAAACGGTCGTCCGACTGGAAGACGCGAGGTGAGAGGCAGCACGAAAGCAGCCCCAGGAGGCCATGCTCCGTCAAGCGGTTGCCGCCCAGGTCCAGGCTCCAAAGCTGTCGCATGAGCCGAATGCCGAGCAAGACAGCTGTATCGTCCTCTAGCTCACGGCCCCGAGCTTTGAGCACCCTGAGGCCTGGAAGCGTGGCAGGCCCGATTGCCCGTCGGCTCAGGGCAGCCCGCAGGGAGCCAGGGAGATACGAGATGTCAAGATAGACCAGGCTTTTCATGTAGTCGGATGCAAGGTACGTGGCTTGCAGCTCAGGGCTGCGGCCTACAGCGCTAAGGAGCAGAGGGCGCTGCTGACCCTGGCCATCCTGTTCACCCGGGGACTGCCAGGCTAGAGCACTAGGGTCGAAGACGGGATGTGAATCGAGGAGCAAGCAGCGCAGCGCTGGGAACAGCGTCTGGCACTGGCGAAGCGTGTCGTTGGACGCATGCACGACCTCGTCCGACAGGAAGTCGGCGGTGGCGCGGCCAAAATCCCTAAAGTCCAGAGTGAACACAAGAGCGCGCGTCGAGGCCCTGGAGATGCTCACGGAGCGGCCGATGAACCGGTGCAGATACCAGTGGAGCTCTTGATGGGTGTGATATAGGTTGTGAGCACACAATAGTCAACAATGAATAGGGAGCCGACCGTTTCTGGGGGCCAGGGGTAAGGGTGCACACGTCATGGCATTGACATTTAAACACCTGGGGCCTGGAAAACTGCCATCTTTTTTGTGGTGGACGTGGTCTAAGCCAGAAGACGTGCGTGCACAAGGACGGGACAGGAGGCGAGGGCAAGCATGGTCAGGAGAGTGGCAGGCGTGCGCAGAGGAAGATGCATTCCTCACCGTCGTTGCGATGTAGCCCCAAGAGCTGGACAGCACGTAGAGGATCATTCCAGAGCCGGGGAGCGAAGTGGCCGTACAGCCTGGACGAAACCAGACAGAGGCTGATGTAAGCACGGACCGGGACGTAGGGGGCGATGACGGCCCAGCCGTCGATGGCGGCCGTGGCCTCGCCGTAGGATGGAAGCTCGCAGGCGCTAGGCGTCATCGCCTCGACCGTCGTTTTGCTCGGGGAGGCCCGACAAGCTCGGTGCCGAATCAGCAAAAGCGGACACCCCTGGCGGCGCGGCTAGGGGTGGATACAGCCGAGTGGCCTCAAATGGGACCCGCGGCGATGGCCGGCCTGCACCGGTGGACTGTGATGTGACGATGCGCAGCCCCCGCAGGTCCGGAAGACTAGGTGCCCGGATCTTGGCGGCGAGGCCTGCTGGTGACGAGGGTGGTGAACAGGCACGCCCACCAGAAGAAGAAAAATAGGCAAAAGATAGGAATAAATAGGTACAACGGGCTGCAAAACTGCCGTATTTATTTTTATTTATTTTTATTTTTTGTGGTAGGCGCGACAGCTTCACGGACAGTGAGGCGATGGAAGGTTCGCGAATCAGGACCCCATTTGGGGGCGGGCGTTGTGATTCAAGGGTGGTCGCGATCACGAGCGACGCGCTACAGCTGCCGTTGGCGGAAATGTGGCAAATCGGCTAGTCGCGTCAGCAATGAAAGCTTAGCGCCAGCCGTGGAGGTGGGGGTTGCTGATGGAGGGTGGTTCGTGCTTGTTTTCTTGTGCGTGTGTGTGTAGCCAGAGTGCCAGAGTGATGTCAACCGCATTGATGGAAGGAGCCAACGGTCTGCCACCCGATGCGACTTCCCATTTTCAACTCAACTCAAATCCATGGAAGCCTTCCATTTCTATTTATGGCCCACCGCATATGCGTGACGTTTTTTCACATCTTCTCTGCCACTGCCAAGCGATCCTGTGATCGGTTGCGTGTGCCTACATAGTTGGGCGGCTGGTGATCCAATGGCAGCTCCCATCGGATGCAAACCGCAAACCCCACCTGCCCAAATGACCGTGCACCACCAACAGTTGACAGCCAGAGATAGCCAGAGACCAGCAGCCCACCCCAACCAATTGCTCCAACGACTCCAGCGTGACTGACACCTGCGGCCAGGTACTCGGAACCGGCATTCGGCTCGACACAAGAACAGCGCATGCTCGGGCCTGCGAACCGACCAGCCTGCGCTCCATGTTCCATCCGACGTTGGAAACCCACCCCCATGAACCTCGAGCCGCGCTTGTTCCTGCCTGCCTTTCTCATTTCCAACATGTCTGCCCGGCTACAAGACACTAATGCGCTCGTGAAGTGATTAAAGCCTTGGTGGAAATCAAGGCGCGTTGCCAAGCTCGTCCGTCTGGTCTGGGCCAAGAGCAGCCTTCCCCACTTGGCTGAGTACCTAGGCGCGACCTAAAAAAAAAAAAACAACGCGGCATCCACCAACAGGCCTAACAGCCCTATCAGACGGCAGCTAACGTAGCACACGCGCAGCTATCCCAGAGTGGCTAGACTGAACTGCCAGGCGACAAGGGCGGCGCGATGGCGAATACTGTGTAAACAGGCGGGTGTCGGCCCCGGTAGGGATTCTGGTATCTCCTGGTATCTGCCAAGGCAGGGGAGGTAGGTAACGACGGCATGTACCAACGAGACTAACGAGACGACCACACCCAAGGATATTTGCTCGCGTGCCTGCCCATGTCCTTACCATGTTAGGTACCTACCTCGCAGGCAACCAGATTTACAAGCAGCATTTATGTTGCTGTCCTATCGGGGCCATCCCCCCACACACTATAATGGCACATGTGTAAAACAAGCCGAGAGCTAAAACCAGTGGTTACCTTGGGCACTAAGCGCGCTCCCCAGCCAAGCTCAACTACTTTCGCCCACCCACTTGCATGCCTCCTTCATGGATGGTACTGGCTGCCATGCACAGATGGGCAACTCTGTAGCAGCCAGCTATCTCCTGGTTGCGCTGTACCTATCGTGCAGCAGGCCCAACGGGACGAAATGGACAGGTGGGGGTGGCGCTGAGCATGGGTTCATCCCCATTGATTATCAAGGGGCAAATCACCCTGGCACGTTTCTTCTGCTGTGAGTGCAGGATCTGCGATGAATTGAAACTAATGTCACGAAATACGACATTCCCGACTGGAGAGGATCAAAGATGATAACATACCAGGGCCTCGTCGATTCAATACCACCGCCGCCTGCCTGTGAAACCCCCCCC
>NW_008804550.1:2265132-2287505 GCF_000145635.1 Gaeumannomyces tritici R3-111a-1
CCCCCCCCCCCTCGCCGGGCCTGACAGCGGCCGTCCTCCGGAGGGAGGCTGGGCAGACACCTCCTTGCGCACGGAGTCTCTCGCGCTGTCAGTCAGCACTTCCTCCCGACTTGCCACTCGACCTTTCGTGCGCCGTGCCATCTCGACCGAAATCTCAGCACTGGGGCGACGAACCTACATCTCCCTCGCGTCCGCCAGGACCCACCAATCACGTAGAATAATCTACCCAGGTAGCTTATCTAGGAACCTAGGTGGAGGGTAGGCAGGCCTCGGCCCTCCAGCCGCCCCTCAATCTCTCGGCCCCCCACCTATAAGTGCGACGGGGGTGGTGGCCTGCAGGTTGGTTTCGCCCCGGCAGGGCGTCGCACCTCTCTTGCGGCGACGGACTCGGGCGGAGAGGTGTGAGATAGTGGCGCGGGGCGAGGCTACGAGCTACCAAAGCAGGACGGACCTGACAGGTCTCAGGTGGCACGGCCGCGCGAGATGAAGATGCTGGCAGGCAGCATCGAGAGGTTTGGGTACACCTACATGCCCTAATGCCACCTACTGGGCCTTGGTATCCTGGGGACGAGGAGGATCACTGCCTTTTTGCATATATCCCACCAATCCGTGCTCAGAAGTACGACACCCACGACGTCATCCCAAGTTGCCTGCCCATGCATCCCCCCATTTCCTCTTTGACAAACAGGTCATCCCCACATGTAGGATGTTTGGCTGTGATAGCACGCTGCTTCGTGGCATGCGTGTCTCAGGCGTGGGCATGCTGGTCCGAGAAGCAGCCAATCACGAGACGCCGCCCCACCCGCTCTCTCCTTGGCGTTACCAAACGCCCGGGTCGAGGTTGTCCGCACTGTGGCGTGGGTTAGTGCCAGGAGTTGCAGGGATGCGCCTGTCCGACGCGCGCCGCCGGCACTGAACGGCACGCATTATCCATCATTATTGCCGGCCGGCAAAAAAATACAGCACACAAACGTCCATCCCATAGCGGCTAGCAGTGTCTGGTGGACAAAAGCTGGAATCTCATTTTTCGCTTACTGGGCTGGGCAATATGTGCACCCCTGCCCTCCCCCTCCTTCCAGAGATCAGCGGGCCCCCGTTTTTTCGGGACGCACACCCGCATTCCACGGACGAGCAGGAGGGGAGGGGGGGGATGGAGTCGGTAGGTGCGGATAACCGGTCAAGTAGTGAAAAAAAAAAAAAGAAAAAAAAAAGAAGAAAAGAAAAGACCCCACCACCCTTGTCGGCGGCTGGTGGCCCTGCCTCTACCCGTGAACGGCAGCCGGTGAGCCTCGACCTTGCCGCATTTCGTCAAGGATCGGCGAGAGACGGTGGGCCCCCGGGAAGAGGAGAATAAAAAAGAAAAGCAAGAAACCGGGCAGGCAAGGCTTTTCGGACGACGTGGCGTTACTGCTCTCGGTCGTCTCGTCCATCGTCATAGGTGCAAGTAGCGGGTAGGTACCTGATACCCAGGTAGGTAGGTAGGTAGATAGGCAAGGTAGGGTAACCGATGTTGGCCGCTAGCGGAAGAGAATTCCTCCCGCCTCGCTTCGTCCCTCATATCTCCTAGCAACCGGAAAGATGTGCAATCTCCACGATGCCTGCCGCGCGAACTAGGTCGACACTCTGGCCCCCCCTGAATCTTCCCGACCCCTCCCTCCTCCGCTTCCCGGTTTCTAGTCCAGCGTCTCCTTGTCTCCCTCGCATCTCTGCCTTCCTCCCCGTGGGGGCCATCGGGAAGACGAGACGAGACGACCTTTGTTTCTAGAAAACCGCTGTATGAGCAGGGCATGGGGATGGATGGGGGAGGACAAGACCCCATTGACGTCTCACCATCCCTTGCCTGGTGCTTATATTGACGTACGGTTCTTGTGTCGAGGTGTCGAGGTAGGGTTCGTGTTGCCGACAATCACTGCCTCGTCGTTCCTCGTCACCTTCGATGGGGTGTGGAAATGAACATGGACCGAGCAGGAAGCAAGCACCACCTGGCTCAAGCACCCCGTGGTGACAGCCAAAAATACTTCCACCGCTTTCAGCCGGCGCGAGAGGAAAAGCCACATCGGTGTGTTGGCTGAGCCCTCAAGGTAACGACGAGAGGAAATATGGGACGAAGCCGCCCCCCTGTCCCCCATGTCCCCCATGCTTGCGGTTTCTTGATTAGGATAAGCTCGAATTTCTCTCCTCGCTTCCGCTGACCAACAGGTAGACCCACCCATCAGTCCCCCGCCATTGGCGGGCCCACAAATATCAATTGCACGCCACAGCGTTCTCCCCCCTCCTTGCCCCACACCCTTATCCATGCGTAAAGGCCTCGGCAATGCTAGGAGATGGAATGTGGTCGTCGGCTGGTGGATGGGTGCGTAGATGGTTTCGGCACTAGGGCAGATTGGAGGTGGTAGCGTTGACATGTTTTCACCAAACGAGAGGGGGTAACTTGCGAACGATAGGTACGTGACCGGACAGGGAGGAGGAGGAGAAGGAGGAGGAAGGAGGAAGAAGAAGCGAGAGAAGGCAGTCTAAAACGGGTGCTGCCCGCACCCCCCATCGCCTGCCAGCGGCGTTGGACCCGGAACCGAGACGGGAATGTCATGGCCAATGCATACCTACATACAGGCAACATAGTCATGTGTGCTAGTGCCGTGGTTGGGGTGTTGGACGCGGTTGTGTGCATGCGTGGGAGACGGCGGACGCCGCCTCACGACAGGCGTGGGGGAGGCGCAGACGCGCCGAAGTCTAACAAGGTCATAAACGGTCTACACATTTGTTTTTAATCTTGCACCGCCTCCCGTCGACTCACAGCCGCGCTTAATAGGCGCCACGGTAAAAAATAACAGATAGAAAAAAAGTATAGATAGGCTGCAACCTTGGATGGGCATGTTTATACGCGTGTGGGCAAATTGCACAAAATAGGTATCCAAAAGAGAAGATATAGAAAGAAAAAAAAGTGGCGGCTAGATACGGCTCGATCGTGGACTTCCCAGGCCAGGGATCCAAATCGGGGTCCCCGATGGCAGGGGAAAAAAAGAAGAAGAGAGAGTGATGGGGAACAAGGGGGGGAAATGCGAGAAGGCGGGCGGGGGCTGGCGGCCAGCGGCGAGCAGCGCTGAAAAAAACATTTGACGAGATGGAGGAGGTGAGAAGGCGAGAGGATGTGTGGGCCGGACCCGGGGATTCGGTACTGCGACGCTCGCGTAGGATGATGGGCGGTCAGGTTCAGGTCCTCTCTCTTTGCTGCGAGACAACGCAGCCAAGCCCACCCCGTGCCCGTCTCTCTCTCTCTCTCGGCCAGACGCGGGTGGTGGCTAGGGCGTATGCAGCTCGACTCTTTCGGTCTTGTTAACTCCGTCCCTCTTAACCTTGGCTTTCTTTTTTTTGGGGGGGGCGTTCCTTGCTGGTATCCTATGTAGTTGGGCAGCGGAAAAAAAGCAAGAGTAGGCTGGGCGAGCAAGCAATAGGGCAGAAAAGGGAAATGTGAGCAGGAATATCAGCCCATCATCCACATCAGCTTTGGACACGGGCGCCCCCAGGCACCCCCAGGCCACCCAATGACACCACGCACACGGCATCCTCAAGCCTTTTTCATTTCTTTGCCACTCACAGGGGTCCACGATCTAGTGTCCATCCAGGCGAGTCCAGGCATTCCGGGACCTCGTAAGATAGCACGATCGTAAAGCCGGAATGAGTGTGGGGGAGTATTTATTTCGCTTTGTGTGTGTGTGTGTGTGTGAGAGAGTGAGAGAGAGAAAGAACGGAGGGGCAAACATGGCTACTACGGCACGTCTCCCCGGGTGGGGGACGACGGGTGGACCTGCGGCTGGCCATGTGTGTGTGTGTGTTTGTTCTATCTTCCAACCCAAGAGCCCAGATCTGCACCTTTTTTTTGTTTTTTTGCTCTCTCGCCCTCTCGCTCCTCGTCGTTGCGTCCGCCCCTCTCTCCTCCAAGAAGCAGACGCCCCATCTTAGGACCTTGGCGTGGTTTCACTACCCAGGGGGGGCCGCGCGCGCAGATTCACGTAGTACCGTCCAAATACGGTGGCGTTCTTTTTTGGGTCTTGATTCTTTTCTTTTTTTTCTTCACTCGTTCCTGTTTCTAGCACTGACGTTTGGCACAATCAAAATAAGCGAGAATTTGGGTGAGCTGGCTGGCTGGCTGGCTGGCTGTTGGTTGGCCCGATCGAGCGCCCTCTCCGATCTTGGATTTGGCCTGCCCTGCCTGATCGAAACCGGAGAGAAAAAAGACCCCCAGGCCACGCGGGGGCGCCGGCCAGTGGAATGAAAATAGCAAAAGATTCAGGAAATTCCACGTTCCGGGGAAGAAAGCTGACATCAGCAGCGGGAGGGAATGGACCAGAAGAAAAAGAAGAAAAAAAACTACGTGAACCAGCAAAACAAGAGCATAGCGCTGCCGGAGGTCAGATTCCCGAGACGGCGCAGGCCACTCCTTGCCTCGCACGCTTTCGGGGCTGCTCTGCTCCAGGGAAAAGGGGGGCCATGGGACAGGCAAGGCAGGGGTCAGGGCATCACCCAGATAGTTGGATTTTCTCTTGGTCCCGACGCGTTGTTTGATCAATTTTTTTTTTTTTGCCTCCGGTCGTCGTTGCTATGTTGGCCAGCGAGCGGCCCCATGTCAAATCTCCTTTCCCATTCCCCCCATCCATCAACTTCCCCCAGCCCTTGCCGAAAGAGGTCATATTAGCAGACCCAGTTCCTCACGATACGGAGCAGATTGTGAAATCATTTGGATTTTTCATTCAAGATTTTCTGCGAGTATCCATATCCCGTGATTTTCAGTACAAGCCTTGTAGCGCCCAAAGAAAGAGTAGTACCATGACGAAAAAGCCACCCAAACAAGCCGTGTGTGCTTTTGCTGTCCACAGCGACGATTAAACGAAAGAAGTGACATTGTGCCCGTGAGCAAGTAGCAAGTAACAAACGCACGAGAAGATTAGAGAAGAAATGGGTGATGGGGTGCGAATGGGGTGGGAGGGAAAAGCATGCAGCCAACATCCAAAAAAAAAAAGACACCGAGGATTAATGATATGGGGCGGAAGAAAGCACCCGGGTAAACCAAGAGCAAAGGTAGTGCAGAAAGTGGCGGGTGTGGCCTTTGGCCAAGGCGGCCTACCGAGGCAAGCTTGGTGGTCCCGCCTACTCCTCGTACTTGATTTGCGTCTGCCTCGGCTTGCGCCTCTTGTCCATGTCCCGGTAGTGCTGCTCCCACCACTCCTCGGCACCGGGGATGTAGTTGGGGTTGTTCTGGTCCGTGTGCTTTTTGAAGTGCGAGTAAAAATTGTCGAACCGGTCTCTTGTCTGGTGCTTGCGAGGGCAGTCAGGGTGGCAGTGGAAGTAGCGCCCCTGCTTGTGTCTGCGGAAATGAGCTTGTCAGTCCGAGCCGCCAAAACCCGAGCCCAAGAGGAGGAGGAGGAGGGTGAGAGAACATGAACATACGACAGCTCGTGGCGCACCTTGTGCTCCGGCCTCTTGTACCGCTTGTTGCAGCCTTCATGCTCGCATTGAAACCCGTTCTGGTCGTACTGATCAACCACGAGGGGGACCCCGTCCGCGGGCTTCACCAACATCTTGCTGATGCCCTTTGTCTTTTTCGGCCGGGCGATCCTGCGCGCCCCGGCCGTTGTCCGTGTTTGGCCCATGCCACTGATGGGAGGCCTGAGCTCGCCAGCCACATCTCGCTTGCCTATCCTCTCGAAGCCAGTGTCCATCGACATGGACGACGACCGGGAGCACGGCGAGCTCTCGAACATGGGCACAGGGGAGCCGGCGTGCACCCAGATCGGGGCCTGCGCGCCAGGGCTGGGGGTTCCGTGTGTCGGGTAGCCTGGCGCATGGGCCATGAAAGGAGGCGACGGCGGCAGGCTGTCGGCATAAGAGTAGGCGCCGGGCGTGCCCTGAAGGGGCATTTGGTGCTCCATGAAGCCCAGCGGACCCGGAACGCTCATGTCCATGGGGTTTCCGGTCCTCGGGGGCGTCGCCGGAGTGTAGTTGTCCCTATAGTAGCCCTGAGAGCTGGGCTGGAGCGTCATGTTGTGCATGTATTCGGGCGACGTTATGACCATGCGCATGTCGGTGGCACCCAGCCTGTGTTCGAAACTAAGAGACGAGTGCCTGCGCGGCGGCGGCGTTTGACATCCAAAGGAGCCTCTGGTCGAGCTCGGTGTCACTGAGCCGTAAGGGGATGATCCGGTGGATGAGAAGCTGCCGTTGGGACTGGATGAGTAGGAGAACGAGTCTTCCATGTCAAAGTGGCCGTAGCTACTCTCCATGTGGGACCTCATGGTAGGGGTGCGTAGGGGTACTGTTCGCTGGTGGCTCCGGGGGCTTCTTTGTGTGTTTGATTACTGCGGGTGGATACGAGAGCAAGATGGAGAATGAGGCAGTCTCTGATCAGCTGCAGATGAGGAATCTTGAGAGGAGATTCGGTATGGGATGGGAATTCTTGGGTTGTTGCCATCGAGACATGGAGCGGCCAGACTGGGTAGATATACATATATGGCATCGCAGGTGATATGCTTGATGGGAATGGGGTGGACATGGGAAGGATATGGGGGGGTGTGGGTAAGGCACTGGGGTGAGGGGGTGTTTGCTAGACGTGGACTGGGGTGGGGGTAGGCGGCCGACAAGAACGATCAGGGTGAAGGGGGTGGGTGCTCGTCGGCTGGAATGCCACAGCCGCAAGGCAAGGAAGGCGTGCGTGAAAGAAAGCCCCTCCCCGCCCAGGTAAGCAGTCAGAGGACCATGCATAAGTGCCTCGGGAGATGGCGGTCGATCTAGCCTACCTGTGTGCTCCACACTGTTTGGCCCTGCTCTGATCATGTTTTAGGACGACGCTTATTCGAGCTACGCCTGAACTTCTAACGGTAGGAAGGGTTGAGATGAAGGAGGAGGGAGGGTGAAGGGTGTGCGTGCTGGAGGACAGACCAGGGATGGCGAGCACATGATGTGAGGGTTGCCCTGCCCTTTGCCCTTGGCAGCTGAGGTAGCTCGTTCCTGGCCCGTAGACCGGGGTTTGGGTGAGTCTACGCCATCATCAAAATAGGTACAACATGTACACCCAGCCGGTAAGGCCAGCGGAGCCTGCTCGTGCTGGTGCATACCCTATTTTGTGCGCAGTGTTTCCTGCCGCAACTAGCCAAGCCAAAAGATGAAAGGTGGTGTAGGCTAGCAAGCCAGAGCTACCTAGCTACTAGGTAGCTGAACGCCGCGCGCTGGCGCCTGTTGCTATCTTTCTTTTTTTATTCTCTCGCCATTGCCTCAAGTTGGCCCGGTCGGGTGCGGTTGGTATACCGGGGGACTTGGCGTCGCTCAGAGGAGCGCCGATACGTCAAGGCCCAAAGAGTGATGGACAATAGGAGAGACAAGGCCGTGGAGAGCGGCAGCCATGACCAGAAACACCCGGACCACCGCCGGCGGGATTCCAAGACCCATTGTCAGTTCGGAAAAAGCGCAACTCTGAGACCTGGAATGGTGGGTAACTATTTGGAATGGGGATTGGCATCTCGCGGGCCATCTCGGGCGATCAGCCGGCCTGGGGCAGCATGTAATAAGACAGGCAGTCTCGTGGTGGGGGCGACAAGGGGGGCTCGCGGTTGGCAGAGCCCCAGTAGACCCAGATGTGCAGGCGGGAAAGCCAAGGAGCGGGCTCTCCGAACTCCGCTCAAGCCTCGTTGGTGTTGGCGGCTGCTGGAGCCGGAGGCTGTGAGGCGCAAGGTGCGGACACAGTTGTGACTACCTCGGGGTTACAAGCGCGCAGGGGGAGCCGCCGCCGACAGCTTCCATCAGCGTGGAACCAACATCGGATCATGTGACTAGCGTCAGAAGGGGTAGATAGGCGAGCGCGTGCACTAGGCTGGCTCACTAGACTGGCTCACTAGACTGGCTCACTAGGCTGGCTCACTAGTAGCGACATCAATGTGGCCAAGGGGGTCACGTCGGCTGTCTGTTGGGTTCGAAGCAGGCAGGGAGGCAAGTGGGTGACAGACTGATAGATGATAGACAGATAAACAGATGTTGACAGCTACCCTCGGTGCCTGGGTATTACCTTGGTACCTAGGTGCCCATGTACCTAGTCAGGGTCGATGGGCGAGGGTCGCGAATGGCACTGCGGGCGGAAGGCGACCCGCACACTAGAGCCATGCCATGACCAGTGTGTCTAATGTGTTTCTCGTCTGGCAGTCAGAGCAAGGCCGGGCCAGCCAATGTATTGTTCTCAGTCGCCTGCTCAATGCGCCCTTCCAGCCGGGCAGAGTCTCTCGAGCATCGCAGGAACCCAAGGGAATCAGCGTCACAGAAGCCTTTCTCTTGGACGGCGCAAGGTCGCAGGAGGAGGGAGGAGGAGGGTCTGTGGGATCCAAGACATCAATCAAAATTAAGCACAGCACGCGATGGGACGTTGACGGCCCACCGCCTGAGCAGGCACAGACAGGCACACAGGTACACAAAGTCTCTGCTGAGTCGCCGCCGTAGGGACGTCGAGGTGGAGGTGGATCAATACACGGGGCCCTGGGGTCGTATAGCGCTGTCAAGCATTGGTTCGACGCCGTGGCTGTCGCTGCCCTGCGTGCCTGCTTCATCTTCTTCCCTCGACGACGTTGGCTCAGCCGTGTCGGAAGGAACAGTGAGTACATCCATGTTAATACTGTGCAAGCAAAAATAAATCACCCCGTAAATCGGCTAGCGCTCCGGGTGGGGCGGGGCGGCCGAGGTGGACGATGTGATGGAGCACCAAGCACCCACCGCCCCTCAGGGGGCCGCCACGGCAAAATTGAATCTTGGCTCACTTTTTAGTCCCACCCGATGCATATTCCATCAACCTCGGCCTGTCTGTGCTCAGTGTGCCGTACCTTTTTGTCCTCGCCGGTCTCGAGTATTCTGACCACTTTTGTTTCTGCCCCGAGTCCCCGGCAAACGCTTGTAGGTTCTGTTAAGAGCAGCGGTGCTGCCTTGACCTTGGTTATCAGCGCTTCAACGACCCCTGGGGGTTCTTCTCCAGGTCCCTCGAGACGCGGCTCTCGCCTAGGTACTAGTAAATAGCCTCGGTGGGGGGCGGGCAAACAAACATCGCGGGGCCCTTGGAGCCGGCGGAACCCTAAAACGGCGAGCTGCCTGGCTCGCCCGGGATGACCGCACTGCTCCCACGAGTAGCCATCACGATTGCTGGTTCACGAACTCCCCACGGTCGGAGCTAGTATGTGCTTGGCAGACGAGCATCACAGGCAGACATGCGGGGATGCATCAGAGGTTGAAGTGACAGCCAGGCTGCGGGCGCATCTGGTGATAGGTATGTCTGCGGGCCTTGGGGTCAAGAACTTTGCTGCGACAAAAAGACAATGGGAAGACCCTGCCGACACCACTGGTCCTGCGGTCCACGCCTCTTGGTGCGAACCTGGTCGAAACGTATTGCCAAAAGAGCCGGCTAGTGTCAGAGCGCGCCGGCCACACGCCTCCAGAAAACGACACCCTCCCAACCAAATCGCACACACCCTCCTCCCCTTTTGAGCCTTGTGCTTGCTGCACCATCCATATACGCAACTCGAGGCCGGATGCGGGGGCCTCGGACAAGGTTCTCTGTGCCATATTTTTCTTCCCTCCTGGCCCAGCCGTTTGCACCCTGCCTTGGTGCCTGTTGTTGGATCTACGGGCCATAACCAGGACGGTGGTTCTTGACATGCTGACATTCCTCTGTCTTCGTTCTGTGCTTTCCTTCTCCCAAGCCCCTTGCACATGTGTCATAAAGCAAACAACCACCGACCTCCGACGATGACAAGTGTCTGCATCTGGTGGCGTCTTCCTGGTGGGGACCTACCTTTTTCTTGCCTCAGTGTGGACGCGCACTGGGTGGCCGGCCGAGGCTGGATCATGACCATTAAGTTTGAAACCTGCAGGATACATAGGTAGGTAGGTAGGTGCACCTGGTGAGTAGTTCCCTAGCAAATGGGTCGGCAGCGGCCCAGGGAGATGTGATTCAATAATCCGCCCGTGTCAAAAGCGAGAGAGGATCAGGACTATTGTCCAGCTTCTCTCCCTCCTGCAGAAAGCCCAAGCACCCGCCTGTCTTGCGTGAATCCGCGTCCAGGGGCAGGGCAAGCTATCTCGCAGGCGTTGATGAAAATAGACAAAACCGTCGGCACAACAGGGCGCACCGTCAGGCGTCCTCGCATCCTCGCATCTATCTAGAAAGAGGCCCCCCCTTGTGCTCGGTTGCAACGCAGTTCCAGGCCTTGGCAGGCTAGAGGGTACATCGGTACAAACTAGCCGTCCTTCGCCGCCTACCCGCCTGCCTGCCTTATCCTCCTAGCGACGGATGCTGCTGCTGTGAGAGATGCCATCTATTCGTGGACGCTCCAAACTAGCCTTTCCTATTCCGGCATTGTCGAGCGAGTCTCGCATCCAGGCGGGCAAAAGCCATTCTACCAGTTCTCTCTCTCAATCTCTCCGTCTCTCCCCCCCACCCGTTCACGTAGGGCGGCGTTGGGTGGCGGCCCCTTGGCTACGACGCCGGCGTCTCCGGGAAAACAAGCGCCGCCCGCCCCCATCTCCTCCTAATAGCCCTATCGGGGACGTATTTAGCAACATGCATGGTTGCTTGGCGGTGTGCGTGCATGTGTATTTGTGTGTGTGTGTGTGTGTGTGCAATAGCCGCCGGTATGTGGCAGAATATCGTCGCCTTGATGGTGTCCTTGTCGTTGCCACGGCGCAACCACAACGTCTCGCCTGCGTTTCTTGGAGAGACCTCGCCCGCTAGCCACGGGGGCTGCAAAGGAGGGCGCTTGGCTCCCGGCTCTCCCAACACCCGATCGTCCATCATCTGAATCAGTGGCCACCTACGCTTCCGCCTTGCATCATCCCCAGAGGCCCTAGTGTCTTGGCCTACCCGAGAAATCCCGTGAGCGGTCCTCGGGCGATGCAACAGGACATCGCCGCCTTGTCACTCCCAACTTTGCCCCCGGCCAGCATGTGTTGCGTACGGGTGGGAGCTGAGTCCCCTTGCGAGCCAGTTATCCGAGGCATCGTCTTCTTTTCCTGTCATCCACATGCCGATCCCGACGAGCACACAAGAACACGGCATGGCCGACGGAGCTTTCAAAGTCGGCCCGATGGCGGCCGGGAAGTCGCTGTTCCATGGCGTCAAAATAATGCAAGGCGCCCGGGGACTCGCACTTAGGTCAGCAAAACGCACCCGCAACGGACCCTGACACCTGGCTTGCACAAACACAGGAGCTCCATCTCGACATCCGCCGGCAATCTCTCGTGTCGACTTACGAGCGGACGGGCGGTATACAATCTTGCTTCCTCCAACTGAATGCCTGGGTCTTTTTTTACTCTACAGTCCCTGGAGGGCGGCCAGCATATGCAGGGCCACAATGATAAGTCTATTGGTGATGATAGCAGCGTGCCTAGGACATAAAGTATATATCGTACCCTGCATGCTATCACAGTTAAATACACATGCTCGATATACATACAAGGTTCACAAATCGGATCCCGTAGTATTCACTGGCGGCATAGAACCTTCCATCGATGTTACTTCCATGGCTCTTGACCAAGGCTGGAATCCTACATTGAGCGGCCCAACGGGCTAGGTGCATTGAGTAACATGGAAGCCCCGCTGCACAACCCCACGACGCACGCCAGGCAGCTGGACAAGATTGCTCAACATTGACCCATCCTTGCCATGACCTTGGGGTTTACCAAGCCGCGATTGAGGTCGTGGGCCATAAGTGTATCAAACATCTTCATACTGGCGTGCCCAAGGGGAACGCCCAAACACATGGTCCATGAAGATTGGCAAAACGCCCAAGGGGGATAAACCAGTCTCCCTCCGGCGTCAGGGAGGGCGCCGATATTAATGTCCGAGCAGAGGTCTATCCCGATCGACAAAAGCACCATACACGGGCACGTCAATGCGCCAACAAATATTGCCACAAGGTCTCACTGTTGCGGGCATGAGGTGGGAGATGGGCCGCTCTGGGCCACCTTCCACGACGCCGACCTGTAGAAATCTACGGCAATATCCAACACTTGCTGCAGAATGGAGCAGCTGAGCTATCCCTCCTTCGTCACCAGCCTCTGCTACTCGGCTACTGGCTCGCTGTCGGAGAGGCCCTGGAGAGCCTCCTGCATCTCTTCCTCCGTGGCCTCGAGGCCCGACGAGCTCATGATCTTGGTATTCTTCTCCTCGGCTAGACGGGGGGAAACATGGTGTGTCAGTATGCGCTCGTCAAATTTCAAGACAGCCTGGGTAGCGGCAACCCCTAGGGGACAGCGGAGATGAGACACGTACTCTTGGGCTCAACCAAAAGGTTCTCCTGAACCTCGCAGTCCATCAATGTTGAACCTTCTCCAACCTGGCTGCGCTTGCCGAGGATGCAGCGGACAAGTCTGCAGCCCTTACCAACAACGACGCCGTCCATGAGAAGACAGTGTTGTAGCTTGGCGCCCTCCTCTATCCTGCAGTTGGCGCCTATTATCGACTCCTTGATCGAAACCTTCTCTTCGACTATCACATTGTCGGCCACGAGGCTGTCGGGCCGCGTTATGGTCGTGCGAGAGCGTACGCCCTCAGGGTACGCCACCTTGCGAGCGTGTGCAAACGGTGATGTCGCCGCCGCACCCGTCTCCTCGATAGAGGGAAGCTTTGCCAGTTGGAGCGACACCTCGAGCAGCGCCTGAGCCGTGTCCACACGGCGGATCAGGGGCTCGGCTGGTTGAGATGGATGAATGTAAGCCAGCATAGGTGGGACTGTTGTTGGTTTTTCGGCCTTGGACGACACCTTGCCGCTCTGGCCATGCCGCTGACCTCCCGCTGGCCCTAGAGCACCAGCCTCGATAGGAGAAGACGGTGCGCTTTCGGGGCTGTGCGAGTGCCACTCGCGCCCCTTTGCTGGGGACTGGCCTCCAGGGCGCAGCAGCTTGTCCAAGCCAAGTTTCGAGGCGAGACCGTCCTGCCAGCCAGCCTTTGCCCACCAGCCAACGACGTCCTCGCCGATGCTCTCGAGGTGCTCGTTCTCGTTGACAAAGTCCATGACCCATCGGGGGAAGATGTAGATGTGGGCGTCCCTGTGGTTCGTCATCATGCGTATCCTGGGGTGGCGGCGGAGGAGGCCATGTCGGATCGGAAGTCCGCCCTTTTCCTCGGTTAGATCGTTGAGCGAGTCCTTTGGCATAGAGTATGCCAGGTTAGCCACGCTTGGTATGGCTGATCCCTTGGTTGGTGCTATGGGGAGGGATGGAACAGGCGTGGTGATTATAAAGTCTGTCTCCTCTCCCTTAATAGGTGCGACCTTGGTGTCATACCACACGCCCAGTCCCCCGCTATATACCCCGCCTGCACCGTCGCCGTCGTCGCCAGAGTCGGGTTTCAGCTGAGCGGACTTGACCATCCATGCCTGCACCAGCGCGTCGCCACCAAGCTCACAAACGAGGTCGCATGGCAAGACTAAGAAGTCCCGGTTCACAACCGACCTCACCTCGGGCAGACGAAGAATCTCGGCGGTGCCAGTGTTGTATGTCAGATCCTTTGGCGCCAGCAGGTTGGGTGTCGGCAGGGGCAGACCAGTGAGGAATGGGTTGGTCTTGAGCGAAACATTGAGTGCTTCTGATGCCGTTGGCGGACAGATGAGAGTGATGTCTAAGAGTTGTGTTAGCACCCCGGGCCCGTCCGAGACAGGCGACCACAGGCGCAAACGAACCTGTGATGCCCAGCCTGTAGCAGAAGCTCAGAGGGTACCAGACCATGGGCCTGTTGGCGATGGGGAGGAGCGCCTTTGGGTTCTCGTCAGGGTTGGCAGTGAATGTGGGAAAGGAAGAGCCAGGGCCGCAGAGAATCAGGGCCTGCAGCCCAGGGGCCACGGCCGTGACGGCAGGGGGCATGGCGATGCGCGGGGTTGGCGGAGCAGCTTTGCAATTTGCGATATGCGATTGGCGATTTGGAGGGGGGCTGCCTGTCTGTGCCCGTGTGCCAGTTCAAATCAAATGGGAGATGTCTCAGAACCAAAAGAGCAGGAACAGTCTGGGTACAGAGGTAGAAACCTAGAGGTCGCAGACGTCCTCACTTGCTCCAGGCCGACTAAAGTTGCAGCTTTCTGTGTGAAATCTGTGGCGCTGAATTCACGATGCCCATTGACTCATCGTCATCCCGCCGCACCACCATGCAGCGATCCAGTGTGTGCGCTTCCAGCGGTTGAGGCGATCCACTCGAAGCTCTGCGGCCCCACGGCCAGCTGGAGCTCAGAATCCCGGCGGCCAAACAGCGCTGGCGTGCCGTTTTTGCGTTTTTGGCAGGAGCGGATCGCAGGCAGGAACCAAGGCGGCCCCTCCCATCACGTGCAAGCGGCCCCATTTTGGCACGTCATCCCTGCTTCGCGCTTGGGCACCGGGCCAACCACAACGGGCCGCGGCAGCTGAGCCTTGCCGGCGCTGGACAGTGGAGCGAACCATCAATGGCTGGGAGGTCAACAGAGCCTGGTCGACTGGAGGCCCAGCCACCCGCAAATCGGCTCCCGCTGTGTTCCCCTGCTGCGCCCAGGCCAACGCACACCTCGGCGGGCTGCAGATTCGGAACGCACCTGTCCACCTCTCCAGCCACACGATATTTATCTGCCGTCCGACTGCCTATCGACCGTGTCCCGGCCTGCTCTGCGCCGCGAACGCGCGAAAGCTCGACTGCGCAAAGACACGCTACTGGACTGGGTCCCCGGCTGAGCCTGACTTCCTGACGACGACGTGTTTGGTCCCTCGGCTGTCGGACGCATCGAGAGAGCGCGTCGCCCGATCCCCGGTCGTCTTCCCCTCCTCGAGCACGAGCCCCGACTGGAATGCGATGCTCTCTTCACCTCGATAAATGTCTTCGCCCTACGATAACCGCGGCTCCTCCCGCCGCCACGGTGTGTGGTCCCATTGGGTGCCCCTGGCCCTGACGGTGACGGTTGCGACCGTTGGCGTCGCCGCCTGGGTGTGGAGCCAGCGCAGCAGCGACGACGACGACGAGAGCGCACTCGCGTTGCAGCAGCAGCAGCAGCAGCAGCAGCAGCAGCAGCCGCCGCAGCAGCATCCCCAGCATACTGACATCGACTACAACAATGCCGACTACGGGGACAACCCGCCCTATGGCGCCACCGACCGCGGCGTCGCTGGGCGCCAGGCCGGCGCCCCCCGCCCATCGGGGGACGCGAAGCCCGGCGAGGAGAACTTCAACGCTGGGTGGGGTTCCCGCATGTCGGGCGCGCTGCGACGCACCCCGAGCCCGCAGCAATTCTTCGACAGCGCCGGCAAGACGGTCGCCGCGGGCATGGCCGCTGCAGGTGCCGCCGTCGGGAGCGCGCTCGCCGCGATCCGGGAGGAGGACAAGGGCGCCTACGCCGACCATGAGACATGGTCTGAGGAGGCCGACGCCAAGAAGAAGGTGACTTCGACTTCCCGCACCGCTGGTTCAGGTGGCGGCTCCTCGTCCAGCAAAAGGCGCAAGACGGTCGCCATTGTGGTGTCGGCCGACACTAACCTTGACGACATGGAGGCGGACGGGTTCGTCGAGCATGCCGTGAGTCCAAAATTACATGCTCCTTTGGGTTGAGACGAATGGCTGACTTGTTATGCTCTACAGTCAATTCTGTCCCACATTCCTAAAAACATCAACTACTCCAAAATCAAGCTCTTCGTCCTCATCTACGCCCCGAGTCTGAAGGATGCTGCGGTTGAGGCATCAACCGGCGAGCTTCCGCCGGGGTCTTTGAGCTCGTCATTCACAAACATTGATCACGCCCAGGCGCAATCGCCCAAGGATGAGAAGAGCCCCATGTATGTGCATCCTGCCATGTACTATCAGCTTCTTAACCCAATTCGACTAACAGGAATGTCCCGCAAAGGTTTAACGCATCATCTTCCACCAACCCTGGATTCAACGCCATCTACTCACAGGCCCTGGCACTGGTTGAAAAGGAGACCATGGTTCTGCCCTACACCAGCAGCACAGGACATTCGCATATCCTACGACATCTCCAGCCCGACGTCGTGTATCTGCAGGAGTCGCTTTCTGGCGACAACGGGTCAGTCGTGACGCAGCTGCAGACGTGGCTGAGTAAGGACATCATCCTCGTTGTTGGCGCCGAGAGCGGTGACGGCG
Source organism: Gaeumannomyces tritici R3-111a-1 (assembly GCF_000145635.1). Classification (NCBI taxonomy): domain Eukaryota; kingdom Fungi; phylum Ascomycota; class Sordariomycetes; order Magnaporthales; family Magnaporthaceae; genus Gaeumannomyces; species Gaeumannomyces tritici. The sequence goes on from NW_008804550.1 coordinate 2,281,265, forward strand.
GCCTCGCCGACAGCGAGTCTGAGGCGGACAGGCCCAGTGATGAGGTCACAAAGTGGTGGCAACGCGAAGAGCGCGTCGGCAGGGGCAGGGGCGTCATCGTTGTCGACGGGATGAGGGTTGGTGACGACTGGGGGCGTCGCGTCCAGGGTAGAGAGTAGGCGGCGATGATTGTGAAAAGGTTTCAGTCTCGTGGTCCCGTTTCATCGCAGTCAACGGGAAGGTATATTCTACACATGTCCTATTCTTTTTGGCGGACTTTCGGGTAGGTTGGTAGGCAGGCAGGCTTTGGCTGGCCCAGGACGACGCTGATGAGGTATGCGGTCGTTACTTTTTTATAGCCCCATAGGTAGAGCTATCTTTCTTGAATCTGAAGAACGCGGGATCCTTTTTTTAAAGGCATCGCATTGTGCATTAGGCGTTCCCGTCTCTTACAAGGTGATATTCTGTCTGCCAAAAGCGTTGGAATATTTCCTAATCCACGAGGGATGGCACTTTACCCCTATCAGAAGTAGAAGACATTCAGCTCACGCAGGCATGGGACTTCTCATTGGATGTGACAGACCTGCAGCTCCACGCATGCACTGAAAGCTATGTAGGTTCCACTTGAATTATACAGCGCCAAAAACAGGTGGGAACAGGGCCTCTTGCTGCCAGACACGGCCTTGACCTTACGGCGCAGATCAATGGAGCCGGGCGAGGCGGGGTGACAGCCGGATTGTCACCGATAATGATGCCACCATGACATTAACCGGCTATACCAGTCGGGTTCGAGAGGGGTAAGAGAAGAGAAACTACATACGTACCCGGTACCTTAGCTACCAAACCAGAACCAACACCAACGGAGATAGTGTGTGGATGCTGGTACCCGCCCTGACCTCAGCTCCAGCTGTCGTGTCTTGTCGGCAGCCTCAAAAGAATGTGGGGCCGCTGAGACCCAACTGGTATCCACCAAGCCAGAGGACTCGAACACCATACGGCATATGATGAAGGCGTGGAGGGCGAAAACAAAGAAACAGCAGTCACCACATCGAACTTTGTCTGCTGTAGCTCAAGAGGAGAAAGGATTTTACAAACTCAAATCGCTTTAAATTTTGAATACTGACTCCTAGGCGCCGATGAGCCCTATGCACTGAACCTTCTCCGGCTTGCCTTCCTTTTCTACTTGGCTCGCGCAAAGCCTCGTCTGCACATCACATGACCTTGGCGCATGCCACAAACGCGCTGTGGGTCATTGAGACAGCCAACTTCATCCGCCGAGCCTCATCTGGATTTCTTGTTGCGTGACTTGGAGTCCAACCCCACACGGAGAGCCCATCATCATCACGAAGCGCTCCGGCTCGCTCTGTATCTTTCGACTCTCGTTCTTGGATCATCGCATTGTTACGCAATTGAACTCCCGAGACGTCCCGGTCCGCGGCCACGTCGCGAGCCGATCGCGCCCAATCGCCGCCTCCGCTACGAGCTTCGCAATCCCTAGTCTCGGGCCGCCTCTACCCATCGCGACCCCTTTGTCCCGCGTCCGGCTGGTGGTCCATCGAACCGACCGCCAAAGGTCGACGCTAGACATCGCCAGACACCACTCCACGCTTCCACATTCCCGCGCTATCGAAACTTCGGTTCTCTTCGCTCGCTCCCGACGACAGATGTCTTGCACGGTCGCTTCCCGTGCCGCGCTTTGAATGTGGGAGATTTGCGTCCTCGGCGCCGACATCCCCATCGCCCTCGCGCGCCATCTTAACCGCATCCCTGGATCCAAGGATCGCTGCCTCCTGACCACACCGCTGTCGCAAAGATGGCGCCGGTTGGCGCGCCGATGCAGCCCACCCTGCCCGCTCAAAAACTCAAGCGACCTGCGCCCCCAGGCATCCAGACCAACGGCGCGACCCCCTCCAAGTCGTCGCCGTCACCCTCTCTCCAGACCAAGCGCCCGCCTTCTGCCGCAAAACAGAGTCTGGCCTCGGCGACCCCAAACGGCACAACCTCCCCCGTCAGCCGTCGCACGAACGGAATACGCCGAGATGCCCCGGGCCCCATCTCGGCCCGGCCGCCCAAGGCCGGAGCCGGAGCCGCGCCTCCTACAGCCGTTGGCGAGTTCGCGGTGGTGCCGGCAGCGGAGCCGAGACCATATGGTAAGTCCATCACCACCGCCCGCCGAGCCCAGCGCCATCGTGTGAGACCCGCTAACCCATGATGCAGTTGTGTCGGACCCATACATACTCAAAAAATACTCGGGCCACCCGCCATCGCTCGTCCTGCACCTGCACCCGACACACTTTCGGTTTGATCAGCAGGACGGCATATTCCCATACAAGTCACCGATGAAGATATTCCTCGAGCACCTCCGGCAAAGGACAGTACCGCACGACCTGCTCGAGTATTTCGTCCAGGGCGGTGTGCCATTCTACGAGGGCTGCCTCATCGTACAGGTTCACGACCACAAGTCTGTTATCGCCCAGTCTCAGGCCAAGGACGTCGAGCGCCCCGCCTCCGCTTCCAACAACACGGTCCAGTTCTCGATACACAACTACAACCCGTACATCACCCCTTCGCCATATGCCCCGTATCCCAAAGATAGCTTCGGCGCAGAAGAGCCTCCGCCGAGTAGCGATGCCAAAGGCAAGACCTCGGGCGACGACGGCGACAACGACAAGGAAAACCAGCATATCCCCAATGGACTCCCCGAGCCGCCCAAGAGCAAGCCGCCACCGAAACCAAAGATTGCGACTGTTGTGCTCCACCCCACTGCGCAGTCCTTGCAAATGGACCTATCCATCAAGACGTTCACGCCAAGGAACGTCGATGGCCGCCAGGACGGGTCCTCGGCGACAATACCACCATCAACGCCATTGACAGCCATTCCACCTACACCAACAAGCGCAATGCCACCGCCAGCAAAGAAGCAAAAGCGTGAGCGTGCAGAGCTCGACGCAACGAATATCTACGCCTTCGAGGCCGAGGTGTTGCTTGCGACTACAGCCGAGTTGGACTTGGAACCGACCAGGAGCGCGGAGGAGACAATCCGCAAACTTGAATCCCAGGCCCATCCTCACCATTCACACGACCCACCTCAGCCCAAGACTCGGAAACGGACCGTTGCCGAGATGGCGGCAGACGAGGCGGCAGCAGCAGAGCGGGAGCGGTATATGTTGTCGCTTGACGACCGCCTCAGCTCCCGGATCAGTGGCAACCAAACCTCGAATTCTGGGGGCGATGGAGACGCGCAGGCTGCGGCAGCTGCCTTCGAGCCGCGCTTCGAGCGCTTCAAGCTCATTGCCGAAATTAAGCGTGAGCATATGGAGCGAAATGAGCAGGAGAAGTTGCAGGCCGCCGAGGACGAGCGGAAGCTCTTTGCCCAGAAGCAGCAGCAGCTCGAGGCACAACAGCAAGCCCAAGCACAAGCCCAGGCACAAGCACAAGCTCAAGCGCAGGCTCAGGCACAACAGCAAGCACAAGCACAAGCCCAGGCACAGGCACAGGCTCAGGCACAAGCCCAGGCGCAAGCTCAGGCTCAGGCGCAGGCACAACAGCAGGCTCAGGCACAGCAGGCTCAGGCCCAGGCTCAGGCACAGCAACAGGCCCAGGCTCAAGCCCAAGCCCAAGCCCAAGCCCAACGACAAGAGCAAGAGAGGCTTCGGCGCGAGCAAGCCGCCCGCGAACAGCAACAGGTGCAGCAGGCGCAACAACAAGCACAACAGCAGCAACAGCAGCAACAGCAGCAACAACAACACCAACAGCAACAACAGCAGGCGATGCTTGCCCAGCGTCGTGCGATAGCTCAGCAACAGGCGCAAAACCAACCACAAGCACAGTCTCACGCCCACGCCGTGTCTCAAGCCCAAGCCCAAGCTGCAATCCAGGCCCAATCCCCGCCGAGCACCGCCGGCATGGTCGCAACACCGCATGGGCACCCGCAGCAAAACGTGCCTGTCTCGGGCGCGCTTCCTAATGGCATGCCAAACGGGATGCATGCGCAGGCCCAACCGCGGTTTGTGTCACAACCGCAGGTGTCATCGCCCATAGTTCGGAACAATACACCACTGAACATGTCGTCGCCCATGGTTCACGGCGGCGTTGCCATGCAAACCTCGAACTCCAACATGGGCTCGGCCATGGGCAGTCCGCCAATACCGGCCTCGGTTGTTCAGACACATCCCCCCATGTCGGCTGCCATGACAGCCAGCATGTCGGCCAGGGGTAGCCAACAGAGCCACGCAGGCACGCCTAGGATGCATAATGCTACGCCCAACATGGCGCACGCGACGCCCAACAACCGGCCGCCGCACATGGTGCAGACACCTCGGATGAGCCAGGCCAGCCCGCCGTCGGGCATGATGACGAACGCGCAAATGTCGCAGGCCATGCTGTCGATGAACAACCAGGGCATGGCGGCGCCGCTCCAGATACAAAACCCGCACCTGGCGAGCCAGATCGCCATGGCGCAACATCAACAGCGACTGCAGCAACAGCACCAGAGTAACCAGCAGCAACAGCACCAACAGATGCCGAACGCCGCCATGGTTAACGGCATGATGAACCGACAGCCCAACGGGCAGATGACGGCGCAGCAGATGCAGCAGCTGCTACGGCTCCAGCAAAACCCCGCGCTGTTTGCCCAGTACGCTCAACAGGTCAACAACATGTCGCAGCAAAACATGCAGCAAAATCTCCAGCAGCAGATGCACGCTGCTCAGCAGGCGGCAGGCGGCAACATGCAAGCGGGCATGCAACCGCAGATGATGCCCCAGAACATACAACTCAACAACATGAACCCGCAGCAGATAGCCATGCTCCAGCAGCGTATGCAGCAGATGGCGCAGCAGCAGCGCATGCAGCAGCAACATCAGCAGCAGCAACAACAACAGCAGGGTCACCCGCAAATGACACCGCAGATGCTGCAGCAGATGGCGCACATGAACCAGCAGGCAGCGGCGGCGGCGGGACAGCAGCAGATGCCCAGCGAGATGCAGCAGCAGCTGGTGGCAATATCGCGGAACATCTATCAAAAGATGCTACCGAACTTGATCCAGCGACATGGCGGGCAGGATAACATTCCGCCCGAGACGCTGCTCACGTTTAGGAACTCGTGTATGCAGCAGGCTAGGGCTCAGCTCAACAACAGCATCCACGTGAGGAGGCAGCAGCAGCAGGCGATGCTCCAGCAGGCGCAGGTGCAGGCGGCGATGCAGCAGCAGGGCATGGGTGGCATGATGCATCAGGGCATGTAGGGACATCTTTGGTGACCTTGCTTTGCTGAGGCGGGATGGTTGCGCAAAGGTTGTCGCTCCATGCAGATGCGGCCTCTTTATTATTATCCTCTTTATTAGGAGGGTCTCGCATTCCTTGCTCTACCCGTCGTCGCTCCTGAAACTTCACCTTTCAGCGCTTTCACGTTTCTTTTTCTTCCTCTTTTTTTTCCCCGTCCGTATTCTTTTACTTAATGCGGTAGGACAGGATTGTTTGTATTCCACGTCTTGCCTACATAACGCTACGACACGGGTCTCGAGACACCCTCTGGGACGGCGCAAGAAGCGAAAGAAAATCAGCGGAGTAAATGTTTGGAAGGCGTTTTTTTTTGTTTTTTTATTACCTATTCTTTGTTTTGGCGCTTGGCGGCGGGAATCGTGAGATGGCACCAAGGATATCACTTCACCTTCCTCCCTGCGCTCTCCCCATCTCTCTGGCTCTTGCCACCCTTTGTTTTTCTGTTCCTGCACCAGGGACACGCTCTGGTTTTATACCCTCGGGCTCAAGGAAAGATGGATTGCGTTTTGTACATTGTTTGGCATTCTTTACGCTTTCCTCCTTATTTACACCCCATGTCCATTGGTTCTACCCACGGCTCCGGTGGTCTCTCCTCGGTGCTCTGCTTTCCCGACAGACCTCACCGTGTCTTGTTGTTGGCTTGCGGTGAACACAAATATTTGATAGGCACGCACTTCGTCTCTTGACCCAGCGTTACAAAGACAGCCGCCCTTTTTTTTGATATCAGAGAACAATATACAGGAAGCGCATTGCGGTGGCGGAGTTTAGCATCCCATTTTCTGATTTCCTTGACCTGATAAATCACAGGATATAACGAATGGCTCGTATTGGCGTCCCGCCGAAGCCGGCGGCCAGCAAAAAAAAAAAAACAAAAAAACCCTACCCGAACTCCTCGGTCATGCCGGTTCGGGCCGTCGTACGTTTTACCCAAATATGTCATACAAACAGTCAGCATGGTCGGTGGCAGCCCAGGACGCGT